>NC_135880.1:21247822-21665322 GCF_964194155.1 Cetorhinus maximus
CACTGCTGCTGTTCCTTTTATTCCACGAGCTGTAACTTTTCTGACAACACAGTTTTTCGGCACTGTATCAAATACCTTTTGGAACTCCATGTACACCACATCAACAGTATTACCCTCATTAACACTCTCGCTTACCTCTTCAAGAAACTCCAGCAAGTTAGTTAAACATGATTTTCCCTTAAGAAATCCATGCTGGTTCTTCCTAATCAACCCACATTTTTCCATGTGACTATAAATTCTATCCCTCTAACTGTTTCGAGACACTTCCCCACCACCATAGTTAAACTGACTGGTCTGTAATTGCTGGGCTTATCCTTACAAACTTTTCTGAACAAGGGCGTAATGTTTGCAGTTCTCCAGTCCTCTGGCACCTCTCCTGTGATTAGCGAAGACTGAAAGATTACGGCCAGTGCCCCTCCAATTTCTAGTCTCACTTCCTTCAATATTCTTGGATGCACCTCATCCAGTCCTAGTGCCTTGTCAACTTTAAGAACCAACAGTTTATCCAATACTTCCTCCTTCTCAATTTTGAACACTTCTAGTGACAGAGTTTCCTCCTCTGTCACCGTGGCCTTGGTAACATCTGCTTCCTTGGTAAAGACAGATGCAAAGTATTAATTTAATACCTCAGCCATGCCCCCACCTCCATGTCTAAATCCCCTTTCTGGTCCCTAATCAGCCCTGCTCCTCCTTTTACCACCCTTTTACTATTTATATGCCTATAGAAGACTTTGGGATTCCCCTTTATGTTGGCTGCCAGTCTCTTCTCATAATCCCTCTTCACTTCTCTTATTTGCTTCTTCACCTCTCCTCTGAACCTTCTGTATTCCTCTTGGTTCTCAATTGTATTTTCTACCTGACACTTGTCATAAGGACACTTTTTCTTCTTTATCTTAATTTCTATTTGCTTTTTCATCCAGGGAGCTCTGGATTTGTTTGCCCTACCTTTCTCTTTTGAGGGAATATACCTTGACTGTGCCCAAACCATTTCTTCTTTGAAGGTAGCCCATTGTTCAGCTACAGTTTTTCCTGCCAACCTTTGGTTCCAGTCTATCCGGCCCAGTTTCGTTCTTTCCCCATTGAAGTCGGCTCTCATCCAGTTAATTATTTTTACTCCGGATTGCCCACTGTCCTTTTCTATCATCATCCTAAAACGTACAATACAATGATCACTGTCTCCTAAATGTTCCCACACTGACACTTGATCTACTTGGCCCACCTCATTTCCATGAACCAGGTCTAGCAGTGCCTCCTTTCTTGTTGGACTGGATACATACTGTTGTAGAAATTTCTCTTGTACACACTCTCGGAAGTCTTGCCCCTCTCTACCCTTTACACTACCTCTACTCCAGTTGACATTTGGGTAATTAAAGTCCTCCATTATAATGACCCTATAATGTTTGCACCTCTCTGTAATTTCCCTGCAGGTTTGTTCTCCTACATTCTTCCACTAGTTGGTGGCCTATAGGTTATACCGAGCTTTGTAATTACACACTTTTTGACCCTTAGCTCTAGCCAAATTAATTCTGTCCTTGAACCCTCTGGGATATCCTCTTTCTCCAGCACTGGAATGCTCTTCTTAATGGTCACCTCTCCTCCTATGCGGCCACCCCTCCTCCTTTTCTTCCTGCCCTATCTTTCCTGAACACTTAGTACCCGGAAATATTTAACATCCAGTCCTGCCCTTCCTTGAGCCAGGTCCCTGTTATCGTCACAAATTCGTAATTCCACATGACAATCTGCACCTGTAACTCACCAATATCTTTTTACTATACTCTGTGCATTCACATACATGGATAGTAACCCTGATTTAGACTTCATTACTTTCTCCCTTACTCTGACTCCACCTGTTAACTTACTATTCTCTGTCCTAGTGCTATCTGTCTCTCCCATTATTTGGTGCACCTTGGTATTAGTCTCTAATATTTTCCCCTGGTTCCCACAACCCAGCTGAGTTAGGTTAAATGCTTCCCAACAGCATGAGCAAAATGAACTGCAGGGAACTCAGTCCCAGCTCTGTTCAGGTACAACCCGTCCGGCTTGTACAGGTGCCATCTTCCCACGAGAGCCAATCCCAGTGTCCCAAGAATCTAAAGTCCTCCCTCCTGCACCATCTTTCCAGCCACGCATACATCCGACTTATCCTCTTATTTCTGTACTCACTGGCACGTGGCACTGGGAGTAATCCGGAGATTACTGTTTGCTAATTTTGTACCTAGCTCCCTAAATTCTGTCTGCAGGACCACATCCACCTTCCTACCTAAGTCATTGGTACCAATGTGGACCACCTCTGGTTGTTCATCCTCCCCCAAAAGAATGTCCTGCAACCATTTGGTGACATCCTTGACCTTGGCACCAGGGAGGCAACATACCATCCTGGAGTCGCGTCTACAGCTGCAGAAATGCATGTCTGTTCCCCTAACTAATGAATCCCCGTCACTTTTGCTCTTCCCTTCCTTCCCTCTTGTACAGCCGAGCCGCTCATGGTGCCACAAACTTGGCCCTGACTGCATTCCTTTGAGGAAGCAATGCCCTAATTAGTGTCCAAAATGGAAAACTGATTAGCGAGCGGGACCCCAGTGTACTCCTGAACTACCTGCTTGATTCTTTAGGGCTGTCTATCGGTCACCCATTCTCTTTCTGCTTCCATGCTCCTAACCTGCATCCTATCCATGTAGCTCTCAGCCTCACAGATGTGCCACGGTGACCCCAGCCCCCATTTGAGCTCTGAAGCCCAGAGCTCAAGTTTCTGCAGCTGGCAGCACTTCCTGCCCATGTGGTCGTCCAGGTCACCAATAGTGTCCACGTCTTCCCACGTATTACAGGACATACATTCCACACGACCAAGCTGCCCTGCCATGTCTTAACTTTACTTCCCTTGCGTTAACTTTATTTTACTTTGGTTTACTTGTATTACTTTAGTATCGCTGAAAAAAAGAGAAACGTCGAAGCTTTTCACCTCGCACTTATCAGGACACTTCATAAGAATACCAAAACAAGGAGAAAACAACAATTAATACTCTATGAGAAGAGAATGCTGTTTGGTTGGCAAGTGGACTCTGATTGTTAGAGGCATTGACATGGAGAATGCTCCACTGATGGTGACTGAGTTAACTGTCGAGCACTGTTTGAAATTTAAACCAGGCAGCTTGACCCTGATTGGTCAAGGCATTGCCCCGAGGAATAAGTCAGCAAATGGGCTGTCACTTATTTTGTTTAGCTGAAACAGACACAATGTGTGCACATGTTCTGTCTTCAAGGAACAGTGCTCTGTGTATTAATATATGTAACTTCCAGTATACCACCATTAGACAACATTTGCTAACTATTCCTCGGTATGCTAAGAATTACATTGACAACGAACTTAAGATTGTTAGTCGAGCTCACAGTATGGCACATTTGCTTTGACATGTCTCTTTTGTCAACAATACTCAAGCTCTGTACTACCAAGTGATTATTTATATTACTTTACGTTACTGCCCCTGACTTCCCCTTATTCCTAATGTTTCTTATTCAAATCCAAGTGGCTACTACTTTGAAAATATTTTCTGCTTTACAGCCATTTAAAGACACTGCCCACCAGTAGTTTCTTACCAACCAATGAATTTACGGTTTTCCTGTGATGCCACTGTTGTTTTTTTTTCAAACTCAGCTCCGAAGGTGAGCTTTACACCAGGGTCCGTTTCTGCTCAGCTGCTCCTGTTCCCCACTTAGAATAATCCCTACGTATACCGCATCTCTAACCCCCATGCACCGAATTCCCACATGAGCCTAATTCGCTTGTCGCTCGGCCTTTGTCTCACTCCGGCATAGTTACCTGACTCCTCGCTCTCCCCTTATTGACCACGATCCAGATGGAACTGAGTGGGCGAGAAACAAATCTTGAGCTGCAGCATAATCTAAGGGAATGTGCACAGGAGGGGTCTGTGGATGACTGCCTTCTGGGGAGCGAAATGAGGGTGGACGTGGTAGGAGGGAATGGTGAGAATGAGAGAGGGCAGAGTGAGCCGGTAGGGTGGGAGGCTGAGGGTGTGATGGTATCAGTAGAAGGGACAGCGTGGGTGGTTGGTGGGGCTTTGGAGGCAGACACGGACCCTGGGGGTGGGAAGGAGGAGGTTGGGGAGGTGAATATGGATGGGGGTGGGATTTTCGGGAAGGTAGGGAATGTGCACATTCACCTGGACAGCCCCGAAAGGAAAGGGTTGTGGCTGGTAGGTGGCAATTGGGAGGTGGAAGGTGATGTCTGGGGGGTTTGACAGTGATGGAGGAAAGGGCATGGGTGAGTGGAGAAGGGGAAAGGACGGGGAAGATAAAGAAGAATGTTAAACGCACCAAGCTTATAAATTCGAAAGGAGAGTCGTGTGGGCAGGAACAGATGCTGCGTGGGAGTGTGGTCAGTGGGTGGGCGGAGATGCAGGTCAGCTCAGATGGACAACTGAAAGCAAACCCCAGAAGAAAATACTCAGGAAATTGAGATGAGTGTGATGGAGGAAGGATCCACGTGCGTGGGAGAGTGCTTGCATGAGGCTCTGAAAAGCCCTGCCACACACTCACTTCTCTCCCAGCATCACTCGTGGGCTGGCTGCATGCAGCTGAACTACTAATTGCGGGGGATGCAATGGGAGGACTCGTGAGGCTTTAAGTGAAGCTGAAAGACACCATTAAACCATGGCCAGAATCTTTGGGTTGGCGTGCAGGGGCGGGCCCCACTCGCCGACACATAAAATTACGCCCGGTGATGTCGGGCGTGCGTCCCGATGTCACCGCGCATCATTCCGATCTTCACTTCGGCAGGCGCGCACCAGAGTCGGCTGCGCACCCGCTGAACTGTCAAAGGCCTATTAAGGCCATTTAAAAACTAATTAAAACACTTAACGGAGCTGCCCGTCCAACCTTAAGGTCCGCCCGCACAGGGAGCACTTAGCACTTCTGGGTGTGCTTTAAGCTGGGCGGACCTTAATTGGCCTGCCCATGTAAAATGGCGGCATGCAGCTGATCAGCTGCGCACCCACCCAACGGGGTGACAATTCTCCCCAGTATATTTTTTTTCATTCATTGGATGTGGGCATTGTTGGCTAGGCCAGCATTTATTGCCCATCCTTAATTGCCCTTGTTCAGAGGGCATTTAAGAGCCAACCATTTTGCTGCGGGTCTGGAGTCACAGGTAGAATAGCAGATTTCCATCCCCAAAGTTTTTACAACAAACATTTCATGGCCATCGTTAGACTATTAATTCCAGATTTTTATTGAATTGCAATTCTACCATCTGCCATGGCAGGATTCGAACCCAGATCCCCAGGGCGTTACCCTAAGTCTCTGGATTACTAGCCAAGTGACAATACCGCTGCACCATTGCACCATTGCTTCCCCCTGTGAAAGTGCATATATTTTGGGATTATAAAGTGCCAAAATGTGTTCACCAATGCAACCGTGATCGGGAGCAGGGTTTTTAAGCTTGGAGGGTGGGCGCATGCCCGACCCGACCGAGCATGATATGGCACGCGGTGACGTCGGCTAAGCGTGCCAACGTCAACGCGCAGTCGCGCGATAGTTCGGTCGGCGGGCGGGCGCTGGAGCCGGCAGCACACCCGCCGACAATTAAAAGGCCTGTTAAATTATCATTGGGCTGAATTTTTCACTACCCGTTCAACCTAGTGGTTGACTGGCAGGCGAAAAGGCCAAGCGGCATTTGCACTTTCTTGGAAACCTCATCCAAGGGTGGGACGAGGGGCTGGGTAAAATGATGTACGGTGACATCGGGTGGAACTCCCGACATCACCGTGCCCCATTTAAATATTCAGGAAGGCGGAGGTGCATTAGAATCAGCTGCAGGCCCGCGGACCTGTCAATGGCCAATTGAAGCCATTAACAGAGCAATTAAACTAATTAGATGACCTGCCCGTCCAACTTTAAGGTTGGCGGGCAGGCCAGGAGCCCAGGAGCCCCAGCGGGAAGTAGAAAAAACATGGGGCAGAATTTTGCCCTTGATGGTCGGGCGGGCCCGACCGACTCAGCGGCAGGCGGGCAGTCGATCGCTGCCGCCAAAATGGGCCCCGCCGCCATTTTAGGTGGGCAGGCCAATTAAGCGCTATGCACTTCCTGTGCGGGCAGGGGGGGATTCCCCAACTGGCAGAGTGCGCTCTTTTGCGCATGCTGCCTCAGGGAGATCGCTGAATCTCTGCGAAAAATTAAAAAATCATTAACATGTCCCCCTCATGTGAAAATGTCACACGAGATGGGACATGTTAGTGAAGAACACAAACACTTTATTAAAAGTTTTTAAACCCGGTATCAAACCTCATTCCGCCACTGGATGAGGTTTGAAAAAAAAATCACTTACTCGCCTGCCCGTTGGGCCCGTGCGCCGAGCCGAAGTTCGCATGGGCCCCTCAAAATCCTGGTCAATTGGAGAGTTAATGGCCTTAACAAGGCCTTTAATTAATGGCGGGCACGTGTCCCGCTGCACAGTGCGCCCGCCGACTGAAACATCGCGATGCCGCGCGCGCTGACGTCGGGACGCACGTGCGACATTTTAAGTGCTGGCATATGGACTCCACCACCCGTACACCAGTCAGAAGATTCTGCCCATGAAACCTCATCCAGCGGCGGGATGCGGTTTCATGTAGGATTTTAAAAATTTTAATAAAGATTTTTTGGAATTTATGAACATGTCCCAACTCATGTGGCATTGTTACGTGAGGGGACATTTTAGGGAAATTTTATTTTTCTATTTTGAGCTTTTTGACATTTAGAGTCGATCTCCCTGAGACTGCACTTAGCCTCAGGGAGTTGAGTGCGCTCTTTCGTGCTCATGCGTGAAAGAGCGCACTCTTGATGTTAGGAATCCGCCCCCCCCACTGCATGCAGAGGGAGCGCATAGCACTTCCCTGCGGACGTCACGTTGGGCGGGCCTTAATTGGCCCACCCATGTAAAATGGCGCCGTGCCTCCGATCAGGGACGCCAATTGGAAGCGCGCCCGCACGCACCCGCCCATCAACATCCCCCCCGATGGGGGGAGAATTCAGCCCGAGGTTTCCAAAATCAAGTGCAAATGAAATAAAAACTTTAATTTTTTATTTAAAACATGTCCCTGCTCAAGTAACCTTATTTTAGGCAAGGAGCCATAAATCCTCTGTGTCTCCAGAATTAGTGCATACTGACTGAGGAAAGATGTGTATTTTTGTTCATGTTTTTAAGAAGCTCAATATTTCACCCTCAAAAGCCCCATTTGTCAATCTTGCCTGCACCTTCTCCAAAGCCTCCACATTCTTCCTAAGGTCTGGTGTCCAGGATTGAACATGAGGGGAAATGTTTCATTAATTTTTTTCTGCGCTTTATTATTTTAAAAAATATCTCTTCATCTCCCTGAGGCAGCTCCATGCGCACAGTTCACACTAGGCTGCTCGCCCTCCTCCCCCCGCCCGCACAGTCAGCGCTCAGCCTTAATTGTCCTGTGCGCATAAAATCGCGGTGTGCTGCTGATCGCGGGCGGTGGTCGGTTTCCCGATCGCCCCCGCTGATCTCACACACCAAGGGTAAAATTCTGCCCACAATTTAACTTTTTTAGGCCATTCTAGTGCTGCCCTGACATCCACAGCAGGGGTGGAGACAGAAAATGCAATGGCTGGCCCTGTTGCCTCTGATGACTTCAGCGCTGGTCCTCCGGAGAGCAATGGCCTTGGGATCCCCGACTAGCTTTGACTGTCCTCCTGCGGGCTGATCTTTAAGCAGTGGAAGCTAATTTTAAGCAGTACAGGCTAGCTATAAATAGTGCAGTCTAATTTTAAATAGTGCAGGCTAACTTTAAGCAACGCAAGCATGCTTTAAGCAGTTCAGGCTAGTTAGAAGTAATGCAGGCTGAGTTTTAAATAGTGCAGGCTAGCTTTAAGCAGTACAGTAAGTTTTACGCAGTGCACACTAGCTTTAAATAATGCACAATAGCTTTAAGTAGCGCGTCTAACTTTAAGTAATGCAGGCTAGAAGTGCAGACCAGTTTAAAGTAATGCAGACTAGCTTTAACTAGTGTTAGGAAGTACTAATGTTGGGTCTGTTACTGATGTGTCCAACTGATCAATAGTGCACGTAGCAATCATGATAATAAACAGAGAGCACGAGGATGCCTTATTGCCTCCACTACATCAAATGGATGCTAGATATCATAATCCTCATGCCCAATTTTGGGGCTATCCAATTTAGCCCCCACAAAATTAGGAAGAATGTGAAGGCTTTGGAGAAGGCGCAGGCAAGATTGACAAATGGGGCTTTTGAGGGTGAAATATTGAGCTTCTTAAATACATGAACAAAAATACACATCTCCCTCAGTCAGTATGCACTAATTCTGGAGACACAGAGGATTTATGGCTCCTTGCCTAAAATAAGGTTACCTGCTTTCTTTTGCTAGGAGAGTAATTCTTCAGAGACAAAACAACTTAAAATGGCAGCTAAGAAGTGAGGAAGAGATTTCAGCACTAAGGTCTGATGGTTACAATTAAAGAGAAAAGAGTTAGAGAAATAAAAGCTTTACCCTTTTCCGTATAAAAGATCTAGCTCAGGGACACATGCTAGAAGCTTTTATGATAATGAAAGGTACAGATGAAGTTGGACAGAAGCAAATTATTGAACTTGGACAATGAGTGTAAAATTAAACAGCACAAGCAGACAGAAATGTGGGAGGCAGACAGGAAAGTGGAGTTGAGACCTGCACGATTTAAAGCTAGGCCTACATTACTGGCCCACAATGTTTAAAGCGAGCTTGCACTGCTTAAAGCTAGTCTTAAAAGCAGTGTGCAGAGGTAACTTGCAATCTTTGAAGGGGTAGAAACCTGGTGGTAGTGGATCAATCTCCCATTACACACACTGCCAGGTGATCTTATCCAGTGAAATGAAATAAAGAAGAATGCATAGTGCACAAGAAATAAAGAAGGTTGCATAGTGGACCTGTGATCCCAGTGAAGGATGTTGAACATTATCTTCAAGCCAGAATTTTCCGGCTGACGTGCGGGTGGTGTAGCCCGCACGTCAACCCATAAAATGTCGCGCGCTGACGTCATGGGAGCGTGCCGGCGTCAGCGCGCGCCATCGCGATATTTCAGTGGGCAGACGTGCTCAGTTCGCCCGCCATTAATTGATTAATTGCTCGTTAAGCCCCCGAACTTGCCAATTGTCCAGGATTTTGAGGGGCCCGTGCGAACTTCGGGTCGGCGCACGGGCCCAACGGGCAGGCGGGGAGGAGATTATTTAAGAAAACTTTGGAATGTCGAGATATGTGGACTCAGGAGGGGTTGTTTGTGTTTTTGATGAAGTTATAATTGATGAAAGTGTTTAAAAGTTGGCTGTGTGATTGTTAGTAGGTCTCATCGATGTCCAAGAGCTTCTTGTGTACTTTGAAACCAGTCTGCAGGCAATAATCTTTCTCGGGCCTGCAGCTTTCTGGAGGCCTCCATTTAGCCTGGGGCTATGGGTTCTGACCTCTCCACTGGAGGCAGCAACCCTGAGGAGGAAGGGAAGGATAAAATAATGAGGAGGCCAGGACTGGACAATCAGCTTCCAGGGGAGCCACCTTTGGGAGGCCAGGCACAGGCACAAGGGGCACAAGGGGTGCAGGGCCAAGAGGTTGTCCAAGGTGGAAGGGGCCGCAGAAGACGCCACTATCCTGCTGCCAGGGTATACAGGTGGCGAAGCAGCTACCTCAATATGCCTGAGGTGCTGTGCCGAAGGAGGGTCCAACTCTCAAGGGAAACAGTCAACTATATCTGTCAGATGATTGGCCCTGAGATCTCCCCTAACTGTGTGGGTGGACACCCCATGCCAGTGGCTCTGAAGCTCACAGTTGCCCTCAACTTCTGGCTCCTTCCAGGGCTCGGTGGGTGATCTTTGCGGTGTCTCCCAATCAGCTGTCCACACTTATGTCAAGCAGGTTACAGACGCTCTGTTCAGACGGGTATCCACCTTCATCCACTTCTGCTGTGACCAGGCAAGTCAGACACAGCGAGCCAGAGGCTTCACAACCATTGCTGGCTTCCCCCGCGTCCAGGGTGCTATAGACTGTACACATGCGGCCATCAAGGCGCCAGCAGGTGAGCCCGGTGCCTTCGTCAACAGGAAGGGTTTCCACTCCATGAACGTGCAGATAGTGTGTGATCACAGGATGCTGATTCTACAAGTCTGTGCAAGGTACCCAGGCAGCTCCCACGATGCCTACATCCTCAGACATTCCCAGGTGCCCTTCAGTGCTCTGGCTTGGCTGGATGAATGGCTGCTGGGTGACAAGGGCTATCCCCTCAGAAGGTGGCTCATGATGCCTCTCCGCCATCCAAGCACAGAAGCTGAGCAGCGGTACAATAGGAGCCACGGCTCCACAAGGGCTGTGGTGGAGAGAGCCATCGGTCTTCTCAAGATGTGCTTCCATTGCCTGGACCGCTCAGGGAGCGCACTCTAGTACCCCCCAGATCGCGTCTCTCTGATCGTGGTAGTCTGCTGCGCCCTGTACAATCTTGCGCTGGAAAGGGGGGATGGAGTTGACAATGAAGATCTTGACGCAGTGGATGAGGCTGCACATGATGAATCCAGCAGTGGCTCAGAGGATAAGGAAGCACAGGGCAATGATGAGGGGCAGCACGTCGACCCGCTACTACACCAAGGAGGCAGGGACACCCGTGACAATTTAATCCAAAGAACCTTCAGCTAGCTCCACACACATGGATCAGCAGGAACAGCATTGCCTGGCTCCTGCACACCCAGTCACATTTCCTGCACTTGCTGTGTCGTGGATGACTCCAGAGGCACATCATCAGGCACCGACTGAGCATGTGCCTGGTTCCCTGCAGTCCTCTGACTGCTGGCACCATCGACACTCTGTCTCTGCCAGCAACTCCAGCAGCTGTGAAGTGCCCTCACCACTGTGCCCTGGGACACTAACCAATGATTGAATTCCCACCGAGGTGCGCTGGTGCCTGCCTGGCAGAGATGGTGTGACACTGGTGAGACTTCCCGGCCCTCAGGTGTGAGAGGGGGCTTCTGCTGCTCCTCCTCCCAGTCCTGCTCCCCTGATGCTGAAAGGAAGAACAAGGACATTGGATCAGTTAACTTGGAGACAATGTCAATGTGTATCTCTGTCTCCTGGATCATTGTGCACTCATCCTTCCATAACCAATGGTCAAGCTGTGTTGCAAAATTAAATCAATTAACATTCAGCAGTGCTATGGCTGTTGGGAGAACAATGCTGACCTCACTGTTGGGCATAAGTACCTGGCTGTGGCACCCCAGCCTGACCGATACCAGTGGACCTGGGCACATGGCGCCTCCCCAGATCCAGGGCTTCCTGCTCGAAACGGCTAAGAATGGCAATCTGCGCCTGGCTGCCGCCAGTCCTCAAGCACTCTGCCACGTTATGAGCATTCTTCTCCTGAAAATGAGACGAGCATTGATTAGTGAAAATTGCGCATGGCCCACCCCAACCAGAGTGGGATATATCAGGGCTCCAGTGCCTCCTCACCTCGCTGCTGCCGAACACTCACACAAATATGCTAGGCCTGCTCCACACCGCACCCCACCCCCACTCCCCGCCTTGGCCATATTCTGCCTACATCACATTAGGCACTGCATGGTATATCCTTCCATAGCAAGGAGGCGCAAACACGTGGAGCACAGAGGGCAGCAGATGGTTTGTTGCCACACCACATTGAAGCTCCCCTCCCACCATCTCATCACCTTGACTTGGACATGTCCTGGAGTTTTTTCACAGCGCCTAGGTACAGCTCCTCCAGGTTATCCCCAAACCAGTCATGTGAGACTCAGTGTAACACATGCTGTGGGGGAAAACACATCTCTTCACCACCCTCTCAGGCTGACCTCAGCATGGGTAATATCTGCTGGCTTTTCCAGCAAAGGGCAATGCCGTCAGCACAGACAGGCCATAGCAGTCAGCAGGCTGCCTCCACTTCTGCTGTGGGTGTTGGGGCAGCACCAAGACATAGAGGCAGCGTTAGGAAGGTTAAGAAGATGTAACTCTTTCGAGTTATCAACAGATCGCATGTAACTCTTTCGAGTACATTCACAGTTCTTGGTTTCCGGGAGTGGGACATGAACCCACAACCTTCTGACTCAAAGGCGAGGGTGCTATGAACTGAGCCACACACAGCCTGGGCACAGGTGTTAATCACTTGTGCATACAGTTCACTATTGTAAATAAACTCCCAAGAATGTCTCCCTATGGCTCCTTGTTCTGATGAGCAGTGTTCGTGTCACTCAGATGTGAAACCTTGGTTCCTGCACAAGATAAAAGCAGGTGTCTCAGTCCAGGGCCTCTTCCCTGTGCAATGTGTAACCTTCAGACCAAAGTGATGGTCCAGCTTCACACTCACTGGACACATTACTGACGCCTGCACCTCGATGGTGCTGGTCATTGCTGCCAGAATGTTATGGGCAGGCATCACAGAATTCCATCACTCCGTGTGCTCTCGGCACCTTTAAGGTGGGGCTGACCCCCCTTCTTTTCAGCATCTAAGACCAGTGACCCTGTGCTCCTGAAGGGGACAGGTGCTGAAGACTGACAAAGGATCAGGTGTGTTTAAAGTTTCACGGCTGCGTCTCCATGATAAGACCCTGATCACAGAGCACAAGCGAGCTGCCCTCACCCAGACACTCACAGAGGCAATATGAAGATCTATGGCGTGTCCTCACTGCATGTCATCATCATCCTTCTGGAATCTAAAGATTATTAGGGCCTCTACTACGTCTCCATGACATGAACCTGAGCACTGAGGGTATGTGCACTGCCATCAGCCACACAGCAATCAAACGTTCACAGATGTCAGGATGTCAGGACTGTCCTCATGGCATCTCATCATCATCCTTCAAGAATTATGTGGCAATGAGGTCCTCCCAAGCGCCTGCCTTGTCTGGCCAGTGTGATGACCTCATCGCCGGCATCCTCGCCTTCATCCCCTTCGACATTCTCATCATTGGAGTTGTGCAGCTTCCTCCATCTCCTCCTCAACCAGGTCTCCCCCCCTTTGCAGTGGCAGGCTGTGGAGTGCGCAGCAAGCAACGATGACACGTGACACCTTCTGGGGAGAGTATTGCAGTGCTCCACCTGACCTGTCAAGGCACCGGAACCTCATTTTCAAAATGCCCGTCGTTTGCTCCACCAAAAATCTGGGCTGTGGACTGAGCCTCGTTTTACCGTCACTCTGCTGCAGTCTGAGGCTGCTGCACGGGCGTCATCAGCCACATCCTCTACAGGTAGCCCTTGTCCCCAAAGAGCCAACCCTGCAGCTTCTGTGGACCCTGGAAGCAGTCTCAGGTCCCTGATCTCTAAGGATGTAGGAATCATGGATGCTCCCTGAGAATCATGCGCAGACCTGTAGGATGTGTTTGTGGTGGTCGCACACCAGATGAACATTCAGTGAGTAGAAGCCCTTGCGGTCGAGGTTGTTGACTGATTGTTGCCATGGAGGTCTAAGCATGGAGATCTTGTCTGCCCTTGACATCAAGGCCACATTTGACCAAGTGTGGCGTCAAGGAGCCCTAGCAAAACTGGAGTCAATGGGGATTGGGGAAAACTCTCCGCAGGTTGGGGTCATACCTAGCACAAAGGAAGATCGTTGTGGTTGTTGGAGGTCAGCCATCTCAGCTCCAGGACATCACTGCAGGAGTTCCTCAGGGTAGTGTCCTCGGCCCAACCATCTTCAGTTGCTTCATCAATGACCCTCCTTCCATCCTAAGGTCAGAAGTGGGGATGTTCGTTGATGATTTCACAATGTTCAGCACCATTAGTGACTCTTCAGATACTGAAGCAGTCCATGTCCAAATGCAACAAGATCTGGGCAATATCTAGGCTTGAGCTGACAAGTGGCAAGTAACATTCGCACCACACAAGTGTCAAGCAATGGCCATCTCCAACAAGAGAGAATCCAACCATCCCCCCCTTGATTTTCACTGAATCCTCCACTATCAACATCCTGGAGGTTGCCAATGACCAGAAACCGAACTGGACTAGCCTTATAAATACTATGTCCATGAGAGCAGGTCAGAGGCTAGGAATAGTGTGATGAGTAACCCACCCCCTGACTCCGCAAAGCCTGTCAGCCATCTACAAGGCACAAGTCAGGAATGTGATGGAATACTCCCCACTTTCCTGGATGAGTGCAGCTCCTACAATACTGGAGAAGCAGGACACCATCTAGGACAAAGCAGCCCACTTGATTGGCACCACATTCACAAACATTCACTCCCTCCGCTACCAACACACAGTAGCAGCAGTGTGTACCATCTACAAGATACACTGCTGGAATTCACCAAAGCTCCTTAGGCAGCACCTTCCAAACCCACAACCACTACCACCTAGAAGGACAAGGGCAGCAGATAGATGGGAACACCACCACCTGGAAGTTCCCCTCCAAGTCACTCACCATCTTGACTTGGAAATATATCGCCGTTCCTTCACTGTTGCTGGGTCAAAACCCTGGAACTCCCTTCCTAACAGAACTGTGGGTGTATCTACACCACATGGACTGCAGCAGTTCAAGAAGGCAGCTCACCACCACCTTCTCAAGGGCAATTAGGGATCGGCAATAAAAATGCTGGCCCAGCCAGAGATGCCCATATCCTGTTAAAGAATAAAAAAAACACTAAGAATGTTCATATTGTTCTGCACTTCCTCATCAGGGGAAATAATTTCTCCCTTTCTTATCTATCATCATTACATCATGATAACATCTGAAACCCCCTAACGAGATCAACCCTTAAGTCTCAATACTCAAGAGAATGCAAGCTTAGTTCAGGCAACATCTCCTCATCATTTGGCCCTCTAATGCCCAGTATTATTCTAGGAATCTACACCAGGACCAATAAATCCACCCTGAGAATGGGGTCCTGAACTGAACTCAGTCCTCCAGCTGTGATCTAACCAGAGCATTGCACAACTGTGGCATAGCTTCCAACCATTTGTACTCCATTCCCTTTGAGATGAAAATTAATATTTCATTAGCTCTTTAAGTTTTTTTTGTCCATTAGTTCCCAGCTTCTCACCATTTAGAAAATATTCTGATCAATAGTTCTTGGATCCAAATTGGATGTTATGCTGTTTTATTATTTGTAAAGAACGATGAACTAGTTGTTACAAATATATACCCTTGGGTGCCACAATTCACTGCTGCACTGCAGTCATGTGCTGCGTAATATCAGTCTACCAGCCACATGGAGAACTGGAAAAAAAAACCTAGGTGAAGTTCCAGCATTTTGAGTCTAAATTGTGACTCTTTCTAACTTAAGGGAATCATAAGACATAATGTGGTGAATTGGGAGGCTGGTGATGTTGTAGAGGAATTTGAAAAGTTTAAACAAAAGTGCAGACTGACATTCAATAGCTTTCTATAAGGCACTAGTAAAGAGGAAAAAGTCCAGCTGATCCTTTTGTGGGCAGCAGAGAAAGGGTAATAACTGGCAGCTAGCTGAAGACAACAGCAAAAACCCGGACAAAATTTTTGAAAAATTCAACACCCATCTCCAGCCAAAGTCAAATTGTCCGATATGGATCCCAAGGCCTGAGGCAGGAGCTTGGTTGTTGTCATATGCCTTTAAGCATGACATCACTAGAAGGGATATGTGTCATGTGATCAATTCTTAGTTTCACTTTTGCTTTGAGCAGAGCATGCACATACAGCACTGATGCCTTCAAACTGTTCATTGTTAACCCATAACTATGTAAATATCCAAGGTACTGGGTGCTGTATCTATGCTGGCTCCTTCCATACTCTACTACACAGTCAACTATGATGTACTCTCTACATCATACTGTGGGCAGAACTGTTCTCCAGTTCCAGGCATTTGTGTGAGCCCACCTAGCCACATTTCCCACACAAACATGGCTGTGGGAGGGTCAACGGGTTCGAGGTCAGTGTAGATGGGGACCCTATGGCCCGACCACAAAAGCAATATAACTTCCCCAGGGAAACGGAGCCAGACATGGAAGCAGCCATGTCATCCTTAGTGCAACAGGGGGTCCTGAGACCGATAGCCACCCATGTAAACTCTCCACAGTGGCCGGTTAGAAAACTGGACAACTCCTGGAGGGCCACAGTGGACTATCGGGTGCTCAACAGTAACATCCCAGCCTGTGCACCCACTGTAGCAGCAGTTGCCGACCTGATAGGAAGTATCCCAGCGTCCGCGGCCACTTGAAAGCCCATTCCTCCGCAGAACCCCGGAGTGAGGGCAAATGGCAGGCTGACGTGCTAGCTAAGGAGGGTGCCCGCACAGGCATTTTCTGGGATCCCTATGGGTCCTGTCCTATAGCAGCAGTCACGGGTATGAATGGGACACGGGGGAGTGCAGGGGTAGCTTTAACCCCGGACCTTAAGACGGTCCAAACCCATGACCCCGTCCTCAAGGCAGTCCTCAGTGCAGTGGCAGAAGAGAAAAGGGTAGAGGGCCCTTACAGCACAGCAGCCCTCTCTGTAAAGGGGGGCATGCTGTTTAAGGGAGAGCAATGGGTAGTACCGCAGCAGCACAGGAGGGAATTCCTTCAACTGGCCCATGAGGGTCCAGGAGCGGGGCATCCCAGGCCTGAGACCACCTGGCAGCGGGTGGAACAGGCAGAATGGTGGCCAGGACTCAGGGAAGATGTCCGCGAGTTCAGTGCCAGCTGTCTGGTGTGTGCTGCTAACAACCCTGACCCGCACAAAAGGAAGGTACCTAAAGGTACCTATGGGCCACATCAGGAGGTTAGAGGGACCATGGCAGTCGATCCAGGTCGATTACTTCGGGCCCCTACCCACCGCCCAGGGAGGCTATAAGTACTGCTTAGTCCTGGTGGATGTGTTCACAAAGTGGGTAGAAGCCTTCCCCTGCCGAACAGCCACTCCTCTGAGTACAGCCAGGATCCTGGTCAGGGAGGTGTTCTCACGATGGGGGCTACCACAGTATGTGGAGTCCAACCAAAGGAGCCACTTTACCGGGGCAGGTCATGCTGAATACCCTTATGGTACTCGGCATAGAGGGGAAATGGCACGTTGCACACAACCCATAGTCCTCAGGGATTGGAGAGAGGATGAACAGAACCTTGAAAGAAAAGCTGAGGAAAGAGACGGTGGACTCACCTAGAAACTGGGTAGAAGTTGGTCCTAAAGGGGATCCAAGCCGGCCAGTCAAAAAGCACGGGGTATTCCCCACTCGAGCTCAGGACTGGTAGGGTTATGCGGACCCCCACCCATCTGCTAGCCCAGGTGCTTACGGAGGATCAGCTCAGAGAGGTGAACTGGGACAGCTTTGTCAGGAATCTGTTTGAACAGCTTAAACAGGTTCACTGGCAGGCTGCTAGCAACATGGGAAAACAGCATCGGAGTAACCGACTGCTGCTAGAACCCCATACACACCGCGAGTGGGAGATAGGGGATCAGGTTATGGTTAGGAATTTTGCTCGGGTAGGCAGTCTGGAACCATTATACATGGGGCCCTGCAGCATTGTAGATAAGGCAAGCCCCATGGTATATGCCATAAAGCTGCCTCGGCTACCAAATGGTTCCACATTAACCAATGTAAGTTGTTTAAATCCGAGAGAAGGGAACAGCCAGTTAGGGCAAGGTCTGAGGATAAAAATCCTCAGCCTGCAGCAGGAGCAAACTCACAGACTGCACAAGCAGGTTCAGTGGCTTGTTTTAAGGGAAGGGCCATCCCACCCACCGTTTGGGACACTCCCCCGCTCATCTGGGACTCAGACGAGGTGGGACCTGAGGGCAGAGAGTTACCTGCCCCTGACACAGGTTTAGAAGAGGTACAGCCTGAGGATAGAAATCCCCAGCCAGCGGCAGTGGAGATTCCACAGACCGCACAAGAGGAGACAGTGGCTCGGGTTGAAGACCCACCAGCCAGAAAACCCCCACCAGCCAGAGTGACTAGAAGGTCCCCACGAACGCCACAGCCAAATAAACCATGGTCACTGGCTCCCCAGTTTAAAAGGGCAGCCCCTCAAGTCAGGGATCGATCTGAAGACAGAGGTCCCCAGACAGCAGCCGCAGACTGTGAGGGACCAAAGATACAGGGTAGAGCGGCCACACCGAAGGGAGTAGTGTGCTGTAGCCCGAACAGGGATTAACCTGGCCACTTGGGGACGGGCGGCGGATGTACATAGCTTCTGTTATTTAATTTTGAGATTGTTAAGTTTGGGTGTTTTAGTTAAATTTTAAATAAGGTGGTTGGTAGTTTAAGTATTATTGTTTAAGAGTGTTTGTATTGAGTCGAGGTCGCAAGACTCGATTATGCTTTACCCAAGCCAGCGAATCCATTCGGGACCTGGCTATATGCTCTTATGTCTCCCTACAGAAAGGACTTCGATAGGATGGGGGAGATACTCCTACTTGCCCTGATAGGAATGGCCGCTGGGAGGCGAGGTGACGTGAAGGACTCCCACATTTTTGGGTGCTCAGGGGAGAGAGCACCGGTTGTGACTGCGAGGGGCAGTGAAGGTAACGTGGAGGAGATCACCACCTATTCCCATGTGGGAAGATGGCCAGGGTGGCTGGGATCTAACTCCACCCAATACTCCAGTCAGACTGGGTTCACCTACGGGGAGGCCTCCCTCCCCTGCCCCAGCATACAGGTTGTGGCCACACGGGTCGGGGTCACTGAGGGGAAACGCGTGTGCCTGACCTGCAGAGGACAGATTCCCCTGGGAAGGTGGTGGTGGCTCAGGAAGCTGAGCAGAGACATGGGGGACGGTACAGCTGACTGGGAGCGACTGGGGAATGACACCCATCGGACCATTACCGGGAACCATGGGGGGGGTGAGCGTGTGCTGGGACAAGTGGTGGAAATCGGAACAGGGAATCTATGTCTGCACGTGGGGATCGCGGAAGACCTGCCCCACGGGCATATCCATTATATTTTCCGTAGCATGGCTGGAAAAGGGGAAGGGGGTGAAATGGGATTCCCACCTACACACTTGCATAACCCCATCCTCTCCAGCCTCAGTTAAGGCCACTGAACTCATGGCACGTGCCCAAAAGCCCCTGCCCACGGCCCCGACAGTAAGGACACATATGGAGAAGTGCCCTGTCACCACCAAGGGACTTGGGAATGGGCTGGTACTAGTGCCAACCGAAAAGGTGCTATACCAGGGGGTACATTACGCAGTAGCTTCCGTGATTCTAAACCTCACAGAGGTACACTTACCTGAGTGGTGCCCCAAGGAGACGGAACAGCTATACCAGGCCCTGTTAAGAGAAATGTTCAGGAAATTTTACAAGTTCGATTTTTCCAATGTAGACAAAACAGAACTGTACACTACCCACACTGAGTACTTTAGCAATGCGGGGGGACAAAGAAGAGGAACCTGGAATGATGTTTTCACAGCATATAATACAGGATCCTCTGTGATAAACAGTCTGGATGACATAGAATTGCAGACACAAATAAACGGTTTAAAAACACAATTACAAAAAATCTTAACAGAGGAGAACACAGTGATAGGCTCAGAGCTACACGAGGACCAGTCCATGACGGTCCGTTTAAAGGAGATTATTGCTGAGTTGGAAAGGCAGGTCAAAACAGTGAATGCACTTATTCGAGAGGATAGGAATGCATCAGACCAGGCTGCACAGAATAAGGTGTGCGTGCTGTACGGGGCATGGTTGCTGGGCGAGGGCCACAGCAACCTGGAGGATTTAAAGCAAGGTTTAGACCCCTCCTGCATCAGCAACAAGCACCTCGCAGCCCTCCACCCATTTGGAATTCACTAAGCCCGTTCCGCCTAAGTTCCACCTAGCCTCTGAAGCCTACCCTGTCCCAATAGATTGTGGGCGCTCCAACCTCACAATCATGGGTATAGTAGTGAAGATGACGGTCATGGGTGGGACAGCCCGACATGCACCAGTATATAGGGTGGAGTACATTGGAGTCATTCAAGGGGGCGCACACGTCCGTTTCGCAGCGGTCCCATTTTACGTCATAAAGTGGGAGCACATGATGACAGGTACAGACCTCTCTGGGTGCCAGAGCCGGGGTGCACAAGTAGTACAATGTCCCCAGAACTTGAACGCCTATTCCAGATCACAGTGCGGGTTTAAAACTGCTGGTGCATGGCATATAAACGGTACCATGGAGGTAACGGCACAAGGCCATGTTCCCCCACAGGTAGCATATATAGGGGGTGGGGCATATTGTGTCACCACAAGTGCGCCCCACTACTAGCTTGGAAAGCACACCCGGTATCCGGTAAGTGACAGCGGTTTTTGTTTTAAACCCGAGGCAGAAGTTCAAGTGGCCCAGGAAAGGATTGTCCCCATTCCTGAACCCTCCACTGTTCACCTCACTGTTAGGGAAAACATTACCAACCTGCAGAGCTCTGTCACACATTTTGGTTACGAAATTCCCCCTCGACCAGAACATCTTACTAAACTACTAAAAGCTGTAGACTTATCACAAAAGTATTTCTATACTTTGGAACAGAAAACACACGAGATAGAGGGAGAGATTCAAGGTATCACAGTCCCACCCTGGTGGGACATTTTCAAAAACCATAGAATTCCCTTCATGGGTCAGAATGGCTTTCCACATCCTCGTGGTTTGCCAGCTGGGAATAGTGTTGTACCTGTTGTGCTCTCAGTGCAAAGGGAAAAGGCAAAATCCTAGAGTTCCAAAACGAAAGGACCTGGAAGAAGCATTATGCTAAGGTGGAGAGAGATACACCTGTTTGAACCTTTCATATATTTTTTTGTGTGTTCCTGAATAAAGGTTGTTGGTTTTTTTTGTGTTCAGTTATTTTTAAGAAAGACTTTTACGTGTTGTTTTCTTTTAATAAAAATGTATGTGCACCAAGTGGGGTGTTGGACCCCCTAAATGTTTGTAAATAACTGTATTTTGCCTATGCATGCTTACATACACCACATTTTAAAGAATGGGGAATGTATGTGTCATAAGATCTTAGATAGGTAATTACAGGGGAACATTGACTATGGAAGGTCGGGAATTTTATTTTTTTTCCAGTATGATACTTGAAGCAAGGTTTAAGTATCACAGGGGGAGGCTGAAGGATTCTCAAAATTCCCATATTTTTCATATCATCAACAAGGATATGATTTTTGGACTTTTATGGCAGAGGAACCAAATGCTGGGTTAAGTGTAGAACCCTGCAGACAGGAGGCTAGGCCCATGAAGGACTGGGACTGGACATGCCCAGGCTTGTTGAGTGCATTGTAGATTGTTGCCTGAAACCAGACAACGAGAGGAGACAGAATATGCATTCTTCCCTTTAAAACAATCAACCCAGAGAAAGACACAAAATTAAAGCCCATCAAAATCTTGCATAAATAATCAGTACTAACTACTAAGGCAGAAAGGCAGCAATCAATGCAATTAATGCAAACCTATCAATACTCCACATATACAATGGCTTTCAGTTCAAGACTAGTTCCGGGGACAGGAAGACAACGATAAACATCATGCGAGCACATTAAAAACAATGTAACAAAAATCACCTGAAGAAGCCGAAATCAGACAAAGAACGAACCTTGATTTGGATTCAGATAAGAAATTTGAAGAAAACAGTATAACTGGGCCACCAGTTACAAAAGGGAGCAGACACAGGGGGCTGAGCAGTTTTTGGAGTGGTTTAAACAGGGAGAGGGAGCTGAGCCAAGTGGAGGAAGGAGATCTGGAGGTTTGCAGGCCTGCAGGCAACATCACGGCGAGGGGCACGGGGTGGCAGGCTCAACCGAAGACAACAAGGCCGCAACCGCAGCCGTCCATGAAGATCGACCACCCACAACCGCGCCCTCCAGCCAACTGAAGAACCTTCGCAGATTCCACAGACCAGGACCACGTGGGGACGGCAGGCCCCAGAGGACACAAAGAGCGTACCCCAAAACTGCAACCGGCTTACCTGGCTGGATTTTGAATTGTCAAGGAACCCTGGTTGGTGAGCATGATCTCTGACCTCTCCTAGTTCAATTTAGTTAGGTTTTGGGGGTGGGACATGGGTAAGGGGATTAGTAGCGTGACTTTCCCTCGTTATGCCGTGTGTTCCCCATTCTTAACTAAGTGTACTTTGTAAATCTGTATAATCTCAGTGTAATCCTAATGTTATAAATTCATTTGTGACTTCAATAAACTCAGTTTTTTGTCTTGCACCAAAACCTGCTGCACTTTGTCACAACCCCCAAATAACCCCCAAAGTCTAGAACCCAGGGAGTGGGAGCGATTCGGACCGTTCAGAAGTCAGAGGTGCAGCTGACACCCACACCACCCCCTACAGTTCTGTTGAACTTATACTATACTGGCATGCTGCTATCCCTTAAAGCCATATTACAACAATCCCCATATTAGTCAATAATGTAAACAGATCCCTTTCCTCTGGCTATTGCTTAAAATTAACTTTATCGCTAAGCCTAATTTTCCAATAGCTTCATTTCAATGTGAGAATCATATTCTATTACCATTGTACAGGTTATCTTGTCTTGAGCTTTTGAACTATCCAGCAAATTGACCTCCAGTGAAAGTTCCACATTGATCCATGGGGATGGTTATGGACACACTGAACTTTCTAGAAATGAAGGAGAAAAGGATTCTCAGCCCACCTTTTCTTGGTTTTGGCATATTGCATTGAGACTGAAGTATATGACTCATTATTTGAGGCCAACATGATGAATTATAAATGCCTCACAGAAGGTGCAACCATAACATCAAGGAGTGTAAAATAAAAGGGTCAGGGGGAATCCAAGCTGACTCCTGAATGGCTCCTTTGAAGTTAGTTAACATTAAGTCCAGAAGCACCTGCAGCCCTCTTTCACATGAAAAGCAAACGAACAAAGATATGTGTCATCTATTGCTTTCTATTGTCAAAGCAAATGTTAATTCAGAAAGCTAGCCCCTAACAAATACCACACCTCATCCACTGTGCAGCTGTGTATAAAACCCAAAATTTGATTGACCGTAAGCAACCTCTGGCTTGCAATTTTTATATATAATTACATAGAATTAACAGTCATTTTGCAATCCCAACCAGTCTGTCACAGGGGTTATGCTCCAAATGACCCACATCTCACCTCACTTCGCCTCACCCTGGCAATACATTCTTCTATTTCTCTGTTCCTCATGTGCTTGTCTAACCCCCCCTTAAATGCATCTATACTATTCACCTCAACCACTCCCTGTGGTAGCAGAGTCCACATTCTCAGGGTAAAAAACGTTTTTCCTGAACTCTTTATTAGATTTATTAGTGACTTTAAGACCCTGAGGGGTCTTGACAGGGTGGATGTGGAGAGGATGTTTCCTCTTGTGGGAAAATCTAGAACTAGGGGGTCACTGTTTAAAAATTAGGGGTCGCTCCTTTAAGAGCGAGACGAGAAGAAATTTTTACTCTCAGAGGGTCGTGAGTCTTTGGAACTCTCTTCCTTAAAAGGCGGTAGCAGCAGAATGGTTGAATAATTTTAAGGCAGAGTTCGACAGATTCTTAATTAACCAGGGGTGAAAGGTTATTGTGGGCGGGCAGGAATGTGGGGTTAAGGTTACAATCAAATCAGCCATGATCTTATTGAATGGAGGAGCAGTCTTGAGGAGCTGAGTGGCCAACTCCTGCTCCTAATTCGTATGTTCATATGTACGTTTGTATCTTATATTTATAGCCCCTAGTTTTTGAATCCCCTACATGTAGAAACAAATTCTCTACACTTACCTTATCAAACCCATTTCTAATTTTAAAGGCCCCCAGCTTCTCCTTTTCAAGAACAAAGAGACTCAGCTTGTATAGTCCTTCCTGATAGTTGGACTCTCTCAGCTCTGGTACAATGCTTGCAAAAATAAATTGCACTTTCTTTACAGCTAAAGAAGTACTTTTGAAGTGCAGTCACTGTTGTAACGTAGAAACTGTGGCATCCAATTTGCACACACCGAGCTCCCATGAAGAGCAAAGTGATAATGACAAGCCAATAGGTTTTTGTGATGCTGATTGAGGGATAAATATTGGCCAGGACATCAGGGATAACTCTACTGCTCTTCTTCGAGATAGTGTTATGGGATCTTTAACATCCATCTCAGCAGGCAGACGGGGCCTCGTTTGAAAATCTCAACCAAAAGGCAGGACTTCTGACCATTCAGCACTCCATTGGAGTGTCAGCCTTGATTTTTATGCTGAAGCGCTGGAGTGAGATTTAAAACCAACACCTTGAAAGAGAAAGCTTCAATTCTGCCTCATTTTCTGGCTGCTTTCAGTTAGCAAGATACTTATTTTATTCTCAAGAAACACAGGAACTGGTAAGAATTTTCTCCGATCTTGTCGGCATTTGTGTGGCAGTGGCACTCTCCTTGAGCTGTGGAGCTGGAGCTGTGAAGGTCGCAGGAAGAGGGGATTCTGGTGGGTCGTACGCTCCTAGAATCACCTGGGTGGATGGCCCCAGGGTGTGCACCTGCTGGTCCTCCTCCCTATGGGTGCCCGAGGGCCCCTGGCTGACTCCTTGAGGGGAAGGGGAAGCTGGAGTGAGATCAAGATGCCCCACATCCCTCTCACATTGACACTGTTGGAGGCCAACTATGGCATCGGTGATGGAGTTCAGCCTGCACAGCAGCGCAGGACCGGTGTACTGGACCAAGGTCTCCATGGAGGCTGCCATCCTACCAGTGTTGACCATGTTGCATTGGCATGCTGGCGCTATCACCTCAGACTGAAGGTGGATGGACTCCTCCATCATCCCTTGCAATCTGAGGAACACAGTGGACATCCCTTCCTGATGTTCTCGAGCTTGCCTTTGCAGCTCCGGGAAATCTGCTGGGCTCAGCAGATTTCTGGCTTCCAAGTGCTGGAAACATGGGAAGTCCCTGCCGCCGCCTGCTGTGAATCAGACAGTGCGATGCGCTCACCAGATTGTGACCCCAGGGCTATTCTAGAACTAGGTCCCACTGGTGGAGGGGGCAGGTGAGCGCTGTGATGGGACTTCAATGAGGGTGTCATCAGATTCTTCTTCTGAGGTTTCTCCAGGGCTTGAGTCAAGGATCTGGGTCATGGACCCTACGGCTGCTTCCCAGGCGTGCCTGCGAAAGCAAGGAGAGATAATTCGTGCACGACAGTGGACTGTGGAACAAGGGAACTGACTCGCAGTATGGTTGTCTGGTCGATGTTGCACTGCTGGATCCTCATGTGCTTGAGCACTGCCAACCTCACCATCAGCGGAGGAATGGCCCAGATCATTGCTGGCCAGCTGGATAACTCCAATTTCAAAGTCAGTGAGGACTTTGATGCCGGACAGTCCTCCACCAATCTGTGACCTCTCCTTTTTGTTGTGTGCCAGCTTGTCCTGCGTGAATACAGATGGAGAAAGCGTAAGCAGGATACCTGCCAGGCCAGATGAGAAGGATGTCTGGTATGTGTAACTGGTGAGTGGTGCCATGGACAGGGTGAGGATATGATCCACAGGGCAGATGAAGGTGTGTGCAAGAGAGTGAATGGTGATGTCCCTTGAGCTGGCAGTGAGTGAGATCCCTGTGGATGTGAGATGATTTAGTGTGTGAGAGACTTGAGAGTAATGAGAAAAGTGATTTAGCCTCTTGGAATGGAGGGGATCATTCGTCCTCTTTTGGCACTGGGTGGCTGTCCTCTTTTGCAGGTCATTTGCATTGACCACCACCTGCCATGCTGGATTGGTTACCCTCCTTGTTGGTCTTTGCCCAGAGTGGGGGCAGAGGACTTCACAGTGGGCCTCCACAGCGTCCAGTAGGTGCCCGTGGGAAGCATTGTTAAATTTGGGGGCAGCATGTTTCCTCCCTTTGGCAGCCATGACTTTTCAGCAGCTTCCGCTGCCTCAGAGAGAGTGCTTCCTTTGTGCAGAGGTGCCCTTTAAATTTGGCGCTCAGATTACTGAAAGCCTGAGGCGATGGCAGGGCGGGTGAATCAGAAGCCGCCCCACCAGCGACCCCGCAGGTTTCCCGGGAATGCATTATTAATGAGGTGGGATGTGCCGAGAATGGGACGACATGGTGTGAAAAGCCATCATTGTGGCCTGTGAGTAAAACGTCTTCTTCTCCCGCCTGCTACCACACTTTGTGCAAATTTGGGATGATTCCCCCCATAGTTCCAAGTCAGGATAGTACTTGGCTTAGAGGGAAATTTGCAGGTGATGATGTTCCCAGGCATCTGCTAAAAATTACAGTAGATTGTTTAGGGCTGACATTGGGACACACTTCATCACACAATGTATCAGGCAATTCCGGAACCCTTTCCCCCAAAAAAGCTTTTTTTAGAAGGTTAATTGAAAATGTTAAAATCAGAGTGATAGATTTATGTTAGTCAGGTTATTCTGGGATCTGAAAGCCAGGTGGTTAAATTGATTTAAGGTACAGATTAGACATGATCCATGTTCCTAACTTTATCAATGGATGTGGGCCAAAGGTGAGGTAATGTACATCAGGTACTGACCATCAGTGATCTGAATTTGTTTTGGACTATGCCTGGGGAGCTGAATGGCCTGTTCCTGTAGCTGTAAATGTATACAAATACTTAACGTCAGGCAGTCTTGTGGCACACAGTGGGTAGCATCCCTGCCTATCAGCCAGGTTCAAGTCTCACCCTGGGACATGATGGCTAATTTGCATACATAATGCAGCCAAACAGTTTGTCTATCAATCTGCAAATCTTTCCAACACACGCCAATGGCAGGTGCTAAGTGTGCGAGAGATTCTATGTCAGCCATGTAATGGAAAGAACTGTGGAGCCTCTACTATCACTATCTGTAGCTCCAGGCTACCATGCATGTAAAAATGCACATTGCCACAGCAACTCAAGCTCCAAGTGAACTGTAGCATGCCGCCACCGCTTAACATCAACGCCAGGAAGCAGCCCATATCCAAATGCAACAAGACTCGGACAATATCCAGGCTTGGGCTGACAAGTGGTAAGTAACATTCATGCCACAAAAGTATCAGGCAATGACCATCTCCAACAAGAGAGAATCCAACCATCATCCCTTGATGTTCAATGTTCATTACCATCACTGAATCCCCCACTATCAACATCCTGGGGGTTACCATTGAGCAGAAACTGAACTAGCCATATAAATACTGTGGCTACAAGAGCAGGTCAGAGGCTAGGAATCGTGCGACAAGTAACTCACCTCCTGACTCCCCAAAGACTGTCCGCCATCTACAAGGCACAAGTCAGGAGTGTGATGGAATACTCCCCACTTGACTAGATGAGTGCAGCTCCCACAAGAAGCTTTACACAGTCCAGGACAAAGCAGCCCACTTCATTGGCGCCACATCATTCACCCCCTCAATCACCGATACACAGTAGCAGCAGTGTGTCACCATATACAAGATGCACTGCAGGAATTCACCAAGACACCTTCGACAACACCTTCCAAACCCATGACCTCTACCATCTAGAAGGACAAGGGCAGCAGGTAGGTGGAACCACCATCTGGAAGTTCTCCAAGTCACTCACCATCCTGACTTGGAAATATATTGCTGTTCCTTCACTGTCACTTGGTCAAAATCCTGGAACTCCCATCCTAACAGCACTGTGAGTGTACCTACACCACATGACTAGCGGTTCAAGAAGGCCGCACACCACCACCTTCTCAAGGTCAATTAGGGATGGGCAATAAATGCTGGACTGGTCAGCGAACCCACATTCCATAAATGAATGAAAAAAATGACTTAACTGAACAGCAAAACAGGCCCAAAGAGCTGAATGATCTAATCTAAATGAATGCTGAAATACACTTGGAGCTGAATTGTCTACTCCTGTTACTGTAAATATATACAACTACTTAACATCAAAGTCAGGATGCTAAGAATCCCATTGCTGCCCACTGCTCGCACTCTGTTCTCTGGGGACATGATCACATGGAAATCTGTCATTGCATTCTAGCACAGCCCAAGGTTTTGCCAAATACAATTACAGATGTGTGGCCCCTTTAACTGAGGGTCAAACTGTGACATTACAGCACACGTCTGTCTCCTCAAATTGTATATCACAGTGAGATCAGACAACACAAACTGATTGTACATTGAATACGGAGGCTGCCCAAGCAGTTTAAGTGAGGGAAATTGAACTGCCCTGACTAATCCTAACTGGTTGATCTATCTTGGAGTGAATGTGGCCGACTAGAAGGCCTGGATAAGTTTACTTTGTGAAGGGAGCATGAACAATGGTAACGCCATCAACCAGTAGATTCAGTGGAAGGTCGTGGACGTTGAAAGGTTTGTCTCAACATCATGAAGGACATAACACACTCAGTAAAACTGCTGAACAGTAGGGCTGGAATAGTTAGATTTGTTGTTATGAGTAATTGCTTCATATAATTGCCATAGGTAGCCTAATGGAACCTGATTTCTGGTGGCTTAATCAACCCAACTCTCAGGCCCATCCTTAGACTCCCAGATGGACCATCTCGTTGTCAGTATGAGTTTGGTGCTCATGCCATGTTCTGTTGCTATATTCGATCATTGGCATTGTTTGCAATATTCCAGCAGTTGGACAAATATTATCAACGTTTGCTAAACCCACTCTAAGGTCCCAGGTCCCTGCTTACCTGCACGTACAAAATCAAGCTTAATGGAGCTGGTTCATCTCGCCTGTCCCTTCTCTCAGTAAGAAATTGTTGAAAAGTTTCAGCTGCAACAACGCACATAGTTCAGCAAGAGTTTGATTCAGATCCAGTTAAGGCTTCCGACAGCACCATTGTCTCCGCTGCCTCTGGCCCCAAGCCAGCATCAGTGGATCCTGATCATTGGTATCCAGCACTGCCGATGATCCAGTGTGCCGAGCTCTATGGTGCCCCAAACCCAAGAAACACAAGCACAGCTTCAAAGGTGATTTAAGCATTGGAATCATCCTTCACCAAAGGACACAGAACAGGCAAACAATCCCATCATCATTGTCCACTCACCATGTTCACTGCGACATATATGAAACCCAAGGGTGTTTGACCAACACTTTCAACAAGGTTTGCATCTAACCATGACATTGCAGATTAGATCTCGTCCTTACAATGAGCGTCACAGCCAAATCAGGCATTGGGTTTGTAAACTGGATAAATTTGAGACGGGAGGCTGCACAACCAGTTTCAGTGAAAGAAATGTAACTGCACTAACTGATGCCAACTGGCTGATCTATCGAGGAGTGAATGTGGTTGTCTAGAAGATTGAACAGGTTACTTTGTGAAAGGATTGTGACCAACGGCAACATCATCAACCAGTAGATTAGACAGAGGGCTGCAGACATTGAATGGTTTGTCTCAAAATGGTTACCTTGTATCATTATTTATAAACGTCATAATGAGCTTTATAATCAGTGTAATAGGGCCAGTGACATTGATGCAGAGTTGGGTGGATCAGTTGTAGTTGCTGTTGCTCGTATATCTTCAATATTGTTGTTCAGAGTTAGCCTGGAGCCTGGTTACTGATGGTGAGACTGTCCCTCTTTCAGGTACTTCCCTGTTGTCTCTCACCAACTGCTACTACCTGTCCTTGAACTTGGTACTCACTCCTGTTCTGTAAATATATGCGACCACTTACCATCATTAGTAGATCTCCCAGTGTACACCTGGTGTCTGTCAGAAAGGTGGGCAGTAGTTCTCAGTCTTTACAAAACCTTACTCTTAAGTACCAGGAAGGCTACCTATATGTAATGGAGCTTCATGGAACTGGTTCATCAACCATTCTCTCAGGAAACAACTAGGTGTAAAACCTCGACCTAAGTAACACGTTTAGTGCAGTTGGAACTTAGGTTCAGCGCCATGTAAGATGCCCTGCTACCAGCATCAATCAACTTCCCCGGCTTATGATACCAACTCAGCATCAATGGACCCTGATCAATGGTGTCCGGCATCATCGATGATCTGGAGCACTAAGATCTACAGTGACTGAACAAAGAAACATAAACACTGTTTCAGAAGGGCATTGGAATTACCCTCCATCAAGAGTAGGGGAGACAGAGAATACAAACATTCCCACCATTGTCACCCTCGACCGCTGTTCTGAGTTGTAACCACATGGAAACCTGTATTTTTCATTCTAGCTCATTCTGTCATTGTGACCGAAGCAAAGCCCAAGAGTGTTTGCCCAACACTTTCATGAAGGTGAGGCCCTTTAACTGGATGAGGGAAACCATAACATTACAGGGGAAGTCTCAGCCCCACACTGAGCATCTCACTGAGATTAGACATCACAGTAGGTTGGTGAACTGTATAAATTTGAAGTGGGAGGCTGTATTACCAGTTTCATTGATGGAAATGGAGCTGCACTGACTCTCATTCACTCTAGCCAATCCCTTTAGGAGTGAATGTGGATGTGAAAAAAGTCTAAAGAGCTTTGCTTTGTGAAGGGATCATGAACAATGGAAATTTTGCTCGCCAGCTGACACTCAAAAGTTGCTGCTGGGAAAGGTTTGTTTGTACATGGAGTTGAGAGCCTTCCTATTTAGACCACTGATTGGTGTTGAGTGTAGTTTTGGGATAGAATGAATGATCTCGCTAGCACGTGTCACTGGGAGTAATCCTGAGATTACTACCATTGAGGTTTGCTTTTTAATTTATGTCATAGCTCCCTATATTCGGCTTTCAGGACATCATTGCTCTTTTTATTTATGTCGTTGGTATCGATATGGACCGCGACCCCTGGCAGTTCACCCTCTTATTAAGAGAATATCATTGTTTTCCTAATATTACTGTGGAATACCGAAGCAGACTTGGGGGAGCAGCATGTGTGTGACTAATTTAATTAAACTGAGGACAGTCAGACTGCATGGTTTAAATCATCAAAGGGGTTACTGAAAGGCCTGGATAGAGTGGATGTGGGGAAGATGTTTCCATTAGTAGGAGAGACTAGGACCCGAGGGCACAGCCTCAGAGTAAAGGGAAGACCTTTTAGAATAGAGATGAGTAGAAACTTCTTTAGCCAGAGAGTGGTGAATCTATGGCATTCATTGCCACAGAAGGCTGTGGAGGCCAGGTCATTGAGTGTATTTAAGACTGAGATAGATAGGTTCTTGATTGGTAAGGGGATCAAAGGCTACGGGGAGAAGGCGGGAGAATGGGGTTGAGAAACTTATCAGCAATGATTGAATGGCGGAGCAGACTCGATGGGCCGAATGGCCTAATTTCTGCTCCTATGTCTTATGGTCTTATGAGTTAGGTGTAAAAGCAGGCATTTTGAAATGGAGATGGGCAAGCTAAGATGAGATCCCAGTAGATACTTTATGAATGGGGATTTGCATTAGCAGATAAGTGAGGAGTAAATTGTTAGCTGTTTGAATTTCAAAAGAGACATAACAGGAAGTTTTACAACTGGCAAAATTGTAAATAAATAAGGCAAAGTTGTTAAGATAATTTTTCCCGAAAGTGCTGGCCATAATGACAACATGAAAGATTTTTATATTATGGGGAAGGTAACTTCCAAAGAAAGTTTAGAACAATGTATTTAAATAACCAAAGGGGAGAAAGTATATTGAAGGAAAGGTTGAAAGCTCTATGAGGTGAATGGCCATGTGAGCTATATAAAATTCTGACAGGGCTAGACAGACTGCATGCAGGGATGATGTTTCCTGTGGCTGGGGGGGTCTAGAACAAGGGATCACAATCTCAGGATATGGGGTAGGCCATTTAGGATTGAGATGAAGAGAAACTTCTTCACTCAGAGGTTGGTGAACCTGTGGAATTCTCTACTACAGAGGGCTATGGAGGCCAAGTCACTGAATATATTTAAGAAGGAAATAGATAGATTTCTAGACTCTAAAGGCATCAAGGGGTATGGGGAGAGAGTGGGAGTATGGCATTGAGATAGAGGATCAGCCATAATCATATTAAATGGCAGAGCAGGCTCAAAGGGCCGAATTACCTTCTCCTGTTTCTATTTTCTATGTTTCTATGTGAGATCTTGAAAGGTGGGCTGCACGAAGATTGACCTGGGAAAAGCAGCCTCTAGCCACCCCAATGAAGTGCTTTCTTGTTCCAGTAAGCAAGGTTTTGTTAAAAGCCTTGGAATTCCATTGTCGAGTGAGAGGGAGCGAGAAGCTGTGAAATATCTCCAATATTGCAACAGTGGGTGCCTTGTGGTAATATTACTAGATGTTTTATATATTAAGAACCTATTTGGACTGTTGCCTGGAAAACACTGTTTATTTGGGAGTCCACCTAGGGAGAAATCTTTTGGGAAACGTTATAAGGCTAAATTTAACTGTGCAACCATAATCTTAAGTTTTCTTTTCTTTTGTTAATAAATGTTTTAATTTAATATTTAAAATCTCCATAAGTGGTAGCAGAATTTTTACTTCTAACTTCAGTGCAAATACCTTATCATTATAAAATACAAATTGCAAACCATTGTGATAGCTTGGCCAAGTTTCCCTTTGGAATTTGGTCAGCTCAGCAATTACCACCTGCCATATCATAACACTCCCCCTTCAGAATGTCCTGAAGCCACACAGCTACATCCTTGACAATGACACCAGGGTGGCAACATACCATCCTAGTGTCATGTCTGCAACCACAGAAACATCTATCTGTTCCCCTTACAATTGAACCCCCTTTCGCTATTGCTCTCCCACCTCCTGTGTAGCTGAGCCACTTGTGGTGCCATGGATTTGGTTCTTGCTGCATTCCCCTGAGAAACCACCTCCCCCAGCAGTATCCAAAATGGAATATATGTTAGAGAGAAGGAGATGGACCCAAGGGACCCCTGGACTTCCTGCCTAATGTTTTACTCTGACTGGTGGTCACCATTCCCTTTCTCCCTGTGCACTCTTTACCTGCCATGTGACCATCTCACTGTACGTGCTCTCCATAAAATCTCATCCTTGCAAATTCTGTACAGTGACTCTAGCTGCAGCTCCAGCTCTGAAATGCGGATTTCGAGTAGCTGCAGCTGGGGACACTTCCAACACATATGGTCACCCTGAAAACTGGAACTACCCCTGACTTCCCACATTGTCTAGGAGGAGCATTCCAGTTGGCCGATCTTCCCTGCCATGTCTTACCCTTAAATTACTCCCTTTACTTTTAGTTCCTCTAGTTTAGAGAATATTAAGGACAGAAGAAATACTCACCAGGTCCTATTTACCAAGACCACCACTCTTCTTACTGAGGACATGTAGAAAACCCTTCCCTCTTCACCAAACTCCCTCTCTCACCAAACTCCAACTTAAGCACTCTCATGCAGCCCAAAGCAGCACTCCTGGGCAGACAAAAGCAGCAATGTAGATGGTTTGCTTTTATGATGTCTGAATCTAGCTTCTGAAAACCTGCTTACGCCAGTTAACTAATTAACTAGCAGCTGCAAGCAGAGCATTATGACCCCTGTTTTAAAGCTGGACTAAAACTCACCTTCTCCCAATCCAAAGATCAACTTTTAGCTAGTTGCTAAATTAAAGAAAGATTAGATTTCAGATAGAAATTAACCCTTACAAGTCCCTCACCAAGCTCCAACTTAAGCACTCTAATGCAGCCCAAAGCTGCACTCTGGTTAACAACTACCATCTCCACACACCTTTCTAAATGCCTTGTTACAGGGACTAGTTGGGGCAAAGACCATTGGCAACTGTTAAGAGAAATTTGGATGAATATTTGAAGTAGTGAAACTTGTTGGTCAGACTTCAGGGCCTCATGGAGGCTGCTATAGTCTGCTAATTGTGATCTAGACACTAAGGTCGTTGAGATATTTGCCTTTATCATCACTGCCAGGCTTTATTCTAACATCTGTTCCTATTGTTCATTGTAGAATTCCACCACCCGTTTCAGGCTAGATGCTTCATCACTGTCCTTCATGTCCTTGGCACATCGGCAACAAGAACCAGCCCTGTTCCCACTCCAGACTCAGTTTTCCACCGCTTGGTATTAACTGCAATGCTACATGTTAGGGCCTGATCCATACAATCATCTCTGAGCAATGTCAACTGGACGTCCACATTTGGACTGACCAGGAAAATCTCAAGGAGAGGTACTGTCCAGTACCCTGATTGGGGACGAGACCTCTGAGGATGCCAACTGCAATTGAGCTGGTGCCACATGGAGGCCAATGTTCCACAGTTGTGTTGGTGTCACCAGATGGGTCAGTGGTTACCTCTGTTAAAGGACTCACCAAGAGTGGTGCTGGGGATCTCATCTGGCACCAGCATGCATGGCCACCGTAGAATCAGCTGATGCTATTGGAGCAGTCTTCCTCTGGGGGCCTCAGTACACATTGGTACAGGCACCTGACACTATGGTGTGGACTGAGATGGGAGGGATTGAATAATGAGAGGCTTTAAAACAACTTACCTGACCATAAACCACCAAGGCAACAATCGGAGCACCTTTCTCTCCTTGAGGTTTTCCTCTTCAGGGTGGAACTCATCAGACTCAGCCAGATAGGAGAAAAGTGGAGGAATGCTTATTCAGTGGAACTGTCAGGCTGGAAAGTCTTCAAACAGTGATGCTGAAGAGCCACAGCCATGTCCGTGTGAAAGGCTGCTTCTCACAGCACTTCCGAAAGTGAGAATTTGCGGCTTGACAGGTGCTGGAAGGCAGTTCACGTGTCTTGGACTTAAGTCATGTTGATATGTACCTTCGTGCTGTCAGCCTTCTGCACAGCCTGAGACCAGCATATGCAGCACCACCTTGAACTCCTGATGAGGAACAAGAGCAGCAGATCCAGCAGCAGCAGGAGGAGCAAGATTAACAGGAGTAGCACCAGCTGCCTTTTCCTCAGCCACATGCAGCGCCACAGAGCACAGCTGATGGACACTGAGCTCCAGCTCGGAGGAGGTGAGACCCCAAAAACAGCGTCTACAGGCAGAGAGTCAGCTCTTTTGACCTGTGTGAACTCCAGATCCAAGCAATTAAGCTTAATCAGAGGGTCAGGTTTTCATGGCTGGTTGTTGCTGATACCCGCAGCCTCCTAGAAAAAGGCCTCCTTCCCAGTGGACCAGGTGGACACACATTGCCTGTGGTCGTCAAGGTACCTGTCACTAGTGGGGCAGCCACCTATTCTCTGTCTCTCCCTGCAGTTCTGCACTAAAGAGAAAGAGAATAGTGAGTGCCTCCCTTGGGGAACTGACACCTGGTTTGAGGGACAACACTCCTGCTGCTCACTACCTCAGTCACTTCTATCCACCCCTGCTTGGTTTGATGGGATGGCCTCTTCCTCTCATCCTTGGCAAGTGGCACCTCATTTCAGTCCCTCAGATCCTACAGCAGGACCTCCAGCTAGGGTGTCCAGCAGGGCAGCTGAACCCTCAGAAATCAATGTGCAGTTCAGCCATTCTAACCTCTGCCAGGTTCGAATGCTGCCCAGATGCTGGAGATGTCAGTACCAAGCTGTCACAAAGGCCTGAGCCTCTTGAGGAGTTCTTCATATGACAGATTCATTGCATCATCTGGCCCGCCATCTCTGATTGGCCAGTAAACGCGAAAGCAGGACGCTAATGCCGTGGCTGAGTTAGAGACCACAGTAAAATCCACTACTGAATCAAACGGGTTCCCTATACCTGCTGCTAACATCCCCAACGTGTGCAGATCTGCTGGGATAGGATTCCATTGCTCCCCATTGATACTTGACCCGTGAAATGGAATTCCTGGCAGCACATTTAGTCGGAGTGGAGAACACAACAATCAGCTGCTCTGTAATCCAACCTGAAAAGTGGATGATCCACACTGAAATAGTCCAGATGTTACAGAATATTCCAGGCAACCCTGGTGTTGAATGCCGCCCATCAGAACTCTAGGCAACATTGGCGAACACCAAGTCATTTTAACAGTAAAGGCGACCCTCCCTTTAATTTAGGGAATTTTTATTTTCCCATGTTCCTGTTAGTGTGGGAAAAAGACATTGAAGTGGATGAAGATGATCAGCCATGATCATATTGAATGGCAGAGCAGGCTCAAAGGGCTGAATGGCCTACTCCTGCTCCAATGTTCCCATGTTTAAGCACTGTGCAACTGTTACTCTGCTGGTCTTGGGAGGGCAATTAGATCAATAATGTTGTTCACAGACGCTAGTTCCAAACAGTTAAGATGAACTGCATGGATCTGGATCTTGCCCATACCTGATGATGTTCTGAATGTTGAGCAGGAATTCCTATCAGATTATTGTATCCCTGCAGTGTCATAATGGCCATCGTAGTATTGTCCAGAAACCCAGGGTAATGCTCTGGGGGCACAGGTTTGAATCCCACCACGGCAGATGGTGAAATTTGTATTCAATAAAAATCTGGAATTAAAAGTCTGATGATGACCACGAAGCCATTGCCGATTGTCGTAAAAACGCACCTGGTTCACTAATATCCTTTAGGGAAGGAACTCTGCTGTCCTTACCTGGTCTGGCCTACATTGGACTCCAAACCAACCAGCAATGTGCTTGACTCTTAAATGCCCTCTGAACAAGGGCAATTAGGAATGGGCAATAAATGTTGGCCAAGCCAGCGATGCCCCACATCCCATGAGTGAATTAAACAAAACTACGTGTCCCTAATGCACTTACAATTGGGTGTCACCCTCATATTAGTGGGAGATTTCTGTATCCAGAGTGGACTTTTGGGTAATACTTTACCAGCTGACTTAATTTTCAAATCCCATACAGGTGCCTCCACCATCCTTGCCCCCAGTTCAACTTGGTTAGTTCCCAGCACCCTGTACAGAATACCTGAATGAGGTTCAGCGACATTGCAAACTGATCCACTGTAAAATCCTGCTCATTCCACAAGGAGCGCAGCATTTCCCAGGTGCCTGTTTGTGCAGAGTGTTTCATCATCGATGGTTCATTTCCTCACCTGGGCTTACATTCAGGTGTCAGCAACCTGAGCTCTAGGGTGTGCGAAAAGTTAATGACTCAAATTGGAGAAAACAGGTGGGCTTGCTCCCCAGAGTTAGGACATTTAAGAAAAAGTCATTGTAACTGAGATGATGCTTTAAGAGATTCTCCTGAGGCAAACGGTCATAGCAACCCAATGATAACATTCACATTCCGCTCCTCCTGAAGACAGAAGAGCTACAGCCATGCAGATTATGCAGCTCTGCCTTGAACCTCTGATGAGGAACAGGAGGAGCAGCAACACCAATGCAACCAGCAGCAGCAGCTCCAGCAGGAGCTAAACCAGCAGGGGCAGTATCGACTGCCTTCTCCTCAGTCACACGCTGCTCCACAGGGTAGAGTGGCTGGACACCAATTTCCAAATTGGAGGAGGTGAGTCCCTAAAACTGGGTCTGCAGATAGAGGGTCAGCTCTTTTGACATGTGAGCACCAGCTCCAAGCAATTAAGCTTAATCAGGAGACTCAGACCTTCGTCACAGGTCATTGCTGACATCTGCAGTCTCCTGGAGCAAGACTTCCTTCCCAGTGGACCACGTGGTCACTGCCAGTGATTGGCAAGATGCCTGTCACTGGAGGGCTGGCTCCCTCTTCTCTGCCTCTCCCAGCAATTCTGTGCTTTCTTCTATAAAAGAGTGGCACCCTTGGGGAACAGTTGCCTGCTTTGAGGGATGACACTCCTACTGCTCACTATCTCAGTGACTTCTTTCGATCCCTAATTGCTTTGTTGGATTGGCCTCTTTCTCTCGTCCTTGGTGAATGTCACTTCATTCCAGTCCCTCAGATCCCACATCAGGACATCCAGCTAAGTGTCTGGTGGGGCAGCCTATCCAGTTCTCCTCTCCTGTCCTGTGGCTGCTGAATCCATCCACGTCCTCACCTCCAACGGAGAGGACACCTACTCCATTGAAGAGCTGGAAAATAGCAGCCTGGAAGACTCGTCACAGCGCTTACCCACACCCTCCACCAGCACACTCACACACACCTCGGTGGGACCTAGATCTAGAGCAGGCTCAGGTTCACAATCTGGTGGTCACCACACGGGCACACGTCCGCAGCAGGAGAAGGCAAGTTCAGCTGCGCTCCCCGGCACTCAGATAACTGCTGGGGAAGAGGCATCTGTAAGGTCCAAGTCAGATGACAAGCCTCTGGATTTGGCCTTCCAACTCATCCAGGAGAGTCAGTAGAAGGCGTGGGAACATCACACAGAGCTGTTGGAAGCCCTCAACAGTGTGGCATGTGAATTAGAGGAACTTGTCTGCTGCTCTCCGATGAAGTGGTGCCAACATGTGTGTGCATGGCGGTCTCCATGGGAAGGATGGCAGATGCCATGGAGACACTGGTCCAGCAGAACACGGAAATGCCCATGACCTGCACTGCATCATGGCTGCCATGGGTGAGTTCCTGCAGTGGCGATGCAAGAGTGAAACAGGGCACCTCGACATGCCCTCAAGAAGCCAGGCCTGGGCACCCGAAAGGAGGAGGCGCAGCAGTTGTACATCCCTGGGTCATCCACTCAGGAATCTCAGAGGCTGTCCGCTCCCTTCAAGTCCTCTTTGCCTATGACCTCCCTCAACCTTATCCTCTGTAACCGTAGACGGAGCAGCTGGCCCATAGAAGGACAGCCAGAGCAAGCCCAGGCTCCCAAGGCCTCAGCACCTCAGAGAACCCATGGCAAAGTCATCAGAAGCAACAGGGCCAGCCATTGCACAGGCTGTCTCCACCCCTGCTGCGGATGTCAGGGAAGCACCTAGAAGTGTAAGGCCTAGAAAAGTTGCAAAATTCTGATCACAGTTGGTTGCACGGGTGAACACATTTTGACACTTTATAATCTGAAAATATATTCACTTTCACTGAATAATGTGTAATGTTGTCTTTCAGCTTCGTTTACTGGCTTCGTGAGTCATCCCCCAGCATCTGCCGAACCCCCCCAAACTAGCAGTTCAGCTGCAAACAGCTGGCCCATGAGTGATTCTGGAGGGAGAAGTGTGTGAGGCAGGGCCATTCAGAGCCTCATGCAGGCACTGTCCCACGCACGCGGATCCTTCCCCCATCACACTCATCTCACTGTCCTGAGTATTTTCAATGCTGCCTCCTTTCAGTTGTCCATCTGAGCTGACCTGTATCTCACTGGTCGCACTTCCATGCAGCACCTGTTCCTGCCCACCATGAGTCTCATTTCACTTTCAGATTTGCAAGCATGGTGTGGCTAACATTTTTCTTCAGGTCCCCCATCGTCTCCCCTCCCCCAGTCACCCATATCCTTTTCTCCATCATGTCGGGCCCCCTGGCATCACCTTCCACCTCCCCCACCGTCATCAACCAGCCACAACCCTTTTCCTTCAAGATGTCCAGGTGAACGTGCACATTCCCATCCACACTAACCTCCCCGAGCTCCTCCTTCCCAATCCCAGTGCCCGTGTCTGCCTCCGAGTCCACACATTCCTCGCCGTACTTTCTATGGATTATGTCATATCCTCACCCTACTACCCTACCCCCTCGTCTGACCCCTGTCATTCTCACCATTCCCTCCTGCCATGCCCACCCTCAGTTTGCTCCCCAGGAGGCAGCCAACAATTCCACAGACCGTTGCTTTGCATGTTCACCTGGACATCCCCGCCCTCCCCCACCCCCTACCAGATTCCTTCCCCCCTTGGAACTCCCCTCCCCCCACCACCAGACTTCTTCCCCAGCTTAGTTCTTCCCGCTTCCTGGCTCCTTCCTCCACCCTTACTCCTTCCCCTCTCCAGGCTACTTCATCCACCCTTAATTCTTCCTCCACCCTTATTCCTTCCCCTTTTCCAGACTCCTTTCTCCACCCTGAACTCCTTCCTCCCCACTGGACTCCTTCCCCTCTCCATACTTCTTTCCCCCTCCGAACTCCTTCCAGTTACCGTATTCTCCTCCATTAACATCTCCTCACCATGCTCCTTTCCCCACAACCTCACCCACTGACTCCTTCATTCCCCCCCTCCCAACCTCACCCCCCAACACCTTCGTTCGCCCCCTACCAACATCACCCCATCCCCCCACCACCGACACATCTTCGTCCCCCAATCGAACCTAGCCCTCCCTCTCCCACCCCACCCTCCCCCACCATACACCTTCCTCTTCCACACAGAGCTGGACTTTCCTTTCCACCCCCTCAACAACCATCCATGACAGACCATGGCCAAGACACTGACGTCCCAAAGCAGACCCTCAATTGTGATTTTCCACCTCCCGTGAGCTGCTTCGCCCCGGAGCCTCGTCCATGAGAATCCACCTAGCATGCGATGGACGTTCTGCCAAGATCCCATTGATGTCGGGTTCCAGGAGAGTCACATGGGGGGAGTTCATGGATTCTGGGTGGGGGGGTGGGGGGGTGCAATATAATGGTATTCATGAGGTCAGATACACCGGTGGTGGTGGTGGGGGGAGGTGAAGATTCACACGGGAGAAAATTCATGGGGGGGAGATTCAAACTGGGGTTGGGGTGGAATTGGCAGGGGCACGGAGGTCCACTGGGGGGAGATTCACAGGAGGGGATGTGCACAGGCGGGGAAGTGTTCTGCGGAAGGGGAGATTCCTGGGAGGAGGTGTGTGCAGAAGTTGATTTTGAGGGGAAATTCCAAGGGAGAATTTGCATGGGTGGGAGAGATTTACTGGGTGCTTGGTGGGAGGGCGGGGGCGGTGCGTGGGGGAGGGGGTGAAATCAGTAACACAATAATGTGGATTCGTTATTCAAGTAAGGTTCTACATGTACGTACAGGTCTTCACTGTACAGCTATCTTCTTGTGACTGTCCACATACAGAAGTCACGTGGCCTGTTATGTCACACTGCTGCACATTCCCTTCAACTTTTTAATCATTGTTTTGTATCTGACTATTCGACTTTAGTGATCTGTGTACATATATTTTATGCACCAAGTGATAAGGATCTGGAATACACTGCCTAGGAGCGTGGGGGAGGTGGAGTTAATTGTGGAATTGAAAAAGCAATTGAATGAGCTCCTGAAAAAAAGGAAGACAATTGCAGGGCTACAGGGAAAAGATGGGGACATTGGACTAGCTGAATTGCTCTTGCAGAGAGCCAACAGAGACTCAATGGACCGAATGTCCTCCTTCTGTGCTATAATCATTCTATGATTCTATGGTGGATGCACTACATATCGAAAATATGTGAAAGGTGAAGTTTGAAGAATCTGCTCTCTTAACAGTACTTTCAGTGAGAGACATGAAGAACCCTTAGAGAAATGGCAGAAATTGATTTAAAAAAGCCCCAGCTGTTTATGCCATTTTTCTGGGAAGTTTGAGCGGAAGATTCAGATAACCCCAATGGAATTTCCAGGCCTCTAATCTGTGCTAATGACTCAACAACTACTTATACATAGATATGTGCACATGTACTCAACAAAAGCAAATTGGTCCCTCAGAGAAAGAAAGCCAATTAAAAATGGAAGGAACAATCTTATCTCTTATGGTTCCCGCCCCAGAGCATATACATATATACTTTGCCATAAATAATGGCTGAATTCCTTAAATGTCATAGGCCAAAGTTAGTTTTCAGTTAAAGTCCAGTGTTTTCTTTTTTGTGATGTCTGGTCAGTAGGCTAGAATGAAATCATCCATTTTGGTGCCAGTAATGTTGAGCAGAATGCTGACATTTTAAATTAATGGGATGTGTATTTTGAACTGCGACCTTAGAAAAATGTGGTCTTCTGTTCTTAGCTCAGAGGGAGAGGAAGATTAACCTTTAACATGGTACTCTCAGCATGGGGCAAATGTCATTGCAATCCCGATGACCAAGCGAGTGAGTAGAAGGTGATCTGAACAAAGCCCTCAGAAGCATTGCAAACTCATAGGGATTTAAAGAAAAGAAACCTAAATAACTTCATGAAATAAATGAACATATAGGTGCTCCAGTTTAACAATAACTTATATTTATATCACACCTTTAACGTAATGAAACATCCCAGAGGTGCGGGAGCAGGAAGAGAAACCAATGGAAGCGATTCTCTGGTTAGGATTAGATAAATAAGAATGGAATCATATGAGATAACCATCCGAGGCAGATCTTCAACTTGTAGGGTATATTTTTCAGCAAACATGGCAAATTACAGAATCATTGCTCATGTTATTGGTCTATGAATTATTTGTAAACAACATTACCAATAAATTACTTTCCCTTGTATTTTCGATAATACTATGAGTGGATTAACAGTACAATATTGTTAAAGGCCAGCGCGTCTGAAAGATTGCTATCCATACACCAGGCATTATTCAATCGGTTCTTAGGTTTGACATTTTCCTTTTTTGGTGCTGAGGCCAGTCCTCCAATTGAATAGATGTTTGGCGGATTAATTTGAAAAATGAATTACGGTGCCATATATATCACTATAGGGGAGGCCAGTTAAGCTCAGTGGGCTAGATGGCGAGCATGTGGTTCAGAATAACATCAACAGCACAAGTGTGGTTTCCTTTGTGGCTGAGATAGACTTGGGGCCTGTCTCCTCACACTACCCCTGGGAGTGGAAGGCAATGGCAAACCACCAGTGACAAAAAACTGCCAAGAAAACAGCTCAGGATGATGCGTCAGCAGACAATGAGCAAAGGATCTGCCTTCAGGCAGAGCACACATGAATGAATGAGTAATTCACTATATCAACATATTGTTAGGAACTAGAGATAGTTTCTAAGTAAGTTATATGTCTATTTGTGTGTGTTAGGAATAAGCTGTAGCTTTAAGTGAAAGTTAAAGTTTAATTTATATGTTGTATGTGTGTGTTAAGAAAGGTGAAACCTGGGTTTTGGTCACTTTAGAATGTTGCAGATGAGTCTATAGCCAGAATTTTAAGGTTGGTGGGCCAGGGAGTGGCTGGGAAACAACCCGCGATCAGCCCCCGACCTTGATTTCATGCTGACTGGCCAATTAAGCCTGGCGAGCGTGAATGTTGGCTCCCCAATCGTCGGGAAGGGGCAGGCGGGTACGGGGGCCTGTCAGCTGCCAGGCCCAATGGCGACCGAGCGGCTGGTTTAAAACCAGCACAGTCAGGCCTTGGAAGTCTGCCGGCGACAAAGACATCTTCGGCGTTGTCAGCAGGAGAGTAAAATTTATGGATACAAACGCAGCTGCGGACGCCAAGCGGGAGAGCGGGTCAGGTGAGCACTCAGCCCCCTGCTTTTCTGATGAGTGTCTCGCGGTCCTACTGGTGGAGGTGGCTGCCAGGAGGGACACCCTTGTCCCCAGGGATGGAAGGAAGAGGACACCGCACCTATCAAAGTGGGCTTGGGAGGAGGTGGCAGTGTTGCTCATCAGCCATGATGTTGTGGGTCCAGTGCCGCAAGAGGTTTAATGACCTGTTGTACTCAGGAAGTGTGAGTACCGTGTTGGCATGGATCAGTGTGTTGAAGTGTTAAGGGCTGGCCCGTGGAGCTCAGGAGTGTTAGAGTCTGAGTGCCAAGTGTCAATGACGCTGGAGCTGGCCAAGGGGGTGAGCCCTGGCTGCTTGGACTGAGTGCCTTGTGGCTCAAGGGCCATGACTCCGATGTGCCCTGCCAGATGCTCCTCAGATGGGGTTGGTCAGGCTGCAATGGCGCTGCAGGTAGAGAGTGGACTAATTCATGCTCCTCTGTCCTTTATGGAGAAGACATCCCATAACAGCATTGAAAGGTCACGGACAGGCAGAGGCCCCCCAAACCTCCTAATCCTCACCAGATACGAACAGGATGTGCTTGTGCTGGAGAGCCGGCATGCACCTCGGTCAACCGGTCACATAGACGCTGGGGTGTCAGACGAAGGTAAGAGTGCAGTGCATAGAGGTGAGAGTTTCAGATGGTATAAACATTCTTGTGTAGTCTCTTCATTGATGGAAGGCTCAGAAATGGAGTCCCCATTGATCATTGAAAGATGATGGCACCTTGATGCAGGTCACCATTGTCTCACCAGGGTGCCTGGCATGCACAGTGTCAGTGTGATGACTTTAACTAATGACATGCTATTGTTCTCCCTTAGTTTTGCCACCACACACCCAATCGCAGGACCCCGAAGACCCACCTCTGGCGCCAGAGGACCTCTAGGCTCCAGATGCATCACACCCTCTCTCTGAACCAAGCACCAGCACAGATTCCAGCACCTCGGTGGGCGATAGATCTTCAGCTAGAATGTCGGTGCACAGCAGTGAGGGCACTTCACGCTTTCTTGAGGTGCAGGTGGAAGCAGAGGGAGCCCAGGGCGCTGGCAGCCAGGGGGCTGCTGGAGACCAGGACGGTGCTGATTCGAGGGCAGATGATGAGCCTCTGGAGTCATCCATTAGGAATAAGATGCTGGACGTCCAGCAAGGTGTGAGGGAGGATCTGGCAGAGATCCATGAGGGTATGCGTGCCATGGTCTCCGTTATGGAGGAGTCCATGCAGAGTACCAGCACTGCATTGACACTCATGGCCGAGTGCACTGCTCCTTCATTGAGAGAGTGGTGACTCTCATGGAGAAGCAGCTGCAGGAACAGAATCAGGGGTGCCTGGGGTTGTGCTCGGACCTGCAAACTCCCACACAGGCACTGACCTCAGGTGGCCAGTGTCCGTGTGGGAGATGGATGAGGCACTCAGTATCCCAGCTGGGTGCCCGTCCATCAATGGTGAGCAGAGAGGTCCAGAGTGACCTCATGTTGGTGCACGTGCTGCTTGTTGTCTCTGCGGGCTCCTTTCGGGGCGCTCTGGGTGATGGCAACAGCTCCTCTGCCCCTCCGCCAGTGACCATGGCATCTGATGAGGCTGTGATGACTGGGGATATGCCAGCTGTGGGATTAGCCCCTGGAAAGAGCCGGAGGCATAGAAGTTGAGGGCCACTGTGACTTTCAGGGCCACTGGAATGGAGTGTCCACCCACACAGTTGGAGCTGATCTCAGGCCAATCATCTGACAGATGGAGGTCACTCTCTCCCTTGAGAGACGGAGCCTCCTTCAGCATTGCACCCCGGACATATTGAGGTAGCTGCATCGCCACCTGTAAACCCTGGCAGCAGGATAGTGGCATCTTCTGTGGCCCCTTCCACCTTGGACTGCCAGCTGGCCTTGAACCCCTTTGTGCCTGCACCTCTCCTCCCACAGGTCCCTCCCCTGGAAGCTGCACTGGGACACCTGACCTCCACTCCCTTCTGCCCCTCTCCTCCTCCTCAGAGGAGGTGCCTCCAGTGGAACCCACAGTCCCCATTACCAGGGTAACAGAAGGCTGTCTAATACCTGGAAGGGTCCACATGGCCTGAATTTTCCAGGGTCCTTGGAGACACCAAGGAGTCCTGAAATGAAGCCTGGAAATATTAATAATGAAGCCCCGAGCAGAGATGAAGCTGCCATATATCAATAAGTCACCAGCAGTAAATGAACTACCAAACTCCTCACTACTCACACTGGCAATGCCGCTGACCCTTGTCATCCCGTTCACGGATGAGGTTTTTGAAATTGTCGACTAGCCGCCTACTTGTTTTGCCCGCGCGGCAAGCGCAAAATCACACGGGCAATGCAAAATTGGCTTCAATTGACTTTTTAATGGCTTTAACTGTCCTCTTAATTAATAGCGGGCACGGCTCTGGCACCCGCCGAGTGAAATATCGCGCAAGTGCGCGATGACGTCGGGATGCTCACCCAACATCACCGCACGTTATTTTACGCTTGAGCACCCTCACGCCAAGTGAAAAATTCTGCCCTATGGGTTTGTTTGTACACCTGCATTTTAATGAAGTTTTACAATCCTTGAAGTGGAGAGCTGTGTTGCAAGGGAGGCTAGTGGTTTAGGGAAGTTAAAACGAAGTAGGAAAAGCTGTGCTGTTGCCTAGCAACAGGGGGAAACACAGAGACAAAAACAGAAAAGTAGTTTGATTTCAGTTGGGCAGGGCATTCCCCAGAAATTGCCAGAGCAGACAAGAAGGGAGATGCAGGGAGCAGATCCCAAAGGGAAAAAAAAAGTTCCAGAAACCAGGGAGTTGGGCAGGAGAGGGTCTCAGGAAGACAGTAAAGTCAAGGGAAAAGAACAGGAATCTGGACTGGTCCTGCTCAGTGGAATTGAAAGTAGGGAGTAAAGGAAAAGTCTTTGAATTAAAGGGAGAAGGCTGTGGGGAGCAGAATCAAGCCAAAGTGGGCTTGCAAGAGGCCAGAATATCCAAGGAGACAGCCAAAGGTTGTTGGCTCCTTGCTACCAGCCTGTGAAGCAGAGGTGTCCTGTTTGGCACAGCCAAATACCTGAGAGCATATGTTGGGGGGTGAAGCCTGAATGCATGCAGAGATCCAGGGGAGGAGAACAATGGAAGAAGATGTCAAACCCTTGCAGGTGGATCCTTGTTGAAAGTTCCATCTGGGAGAAGATTCTAAGGTGAGTACTTCAAGCATTGAGATTGGTAACCATTGGGAAAAAGACGAAATTCAGTGAGACCAGTTGGCTCATGGTGTGACAAGCATCTGGGGGGAGTTGATGAGAAATCCATCACATCTGCTTTGGGTGACATCTGTCACTTGGGCCAGGGTTTTACAGTTGGCATGCTGGGGTGGGCGTGCATCCCAACGTCATCGTGCACCATCGAGATATTTCAGAAGGTGGGCGTACTATGAATACGGAGGTGCACCCGCCATTAATTAACGGGCCAGTTAAGGCACTTGTGGCAGCAATTGACAACGATTTTGTGCAGCCTGTGTGATTTTCAGGGCATCGCATTGGCGCAACGGGCAGGTGGGTAGGCCAAATTTTCAAAAACCTTATCCACGGGTGGATAAGAGGGGTGAATGGGTTCGCTAATGCAAGTTGTTAGAACTTTAGATTATTACTTACTGCTACTTGCTTGTGTAAACAGGACAACTTCATTGCGCTTCAGAGCTGCTTTTACAGAAATAACAGGCTTCAGTTCAGGACTCTGGAGGAGTCATACCACTTGGGACCTTCCAGGTATCAGACGGTCTTCCCTTACCCTGAGAATGGGGATTGTGGTCTCCGCTGGAGGCACCTCCTCCTCTGAGAAGGAAAAGAGGGCCAGAAGGGGGAGGAGGCCAGATGTTCCTCTTCAGCCTCCAGGGGAGTGACCTGTGGGAGGACAGACACATGCACCACGGGTGTAGGGCCAACAGGAAGTGCAAGGCGGAAGGGGCCGCAGAAGATGCCACTATCCTGCTGCCAGGGTTTACAGGCGGCGATGCAGCTACCTCAATACATCTGAGGTGCAATGCCAAAGGAGGCTCCACCTCTCAAGGGAAACAGTGACCTCCATCTGTCAGATGATTGGGCCTGAGATCAGCTCCAACTGTGTGGGTGGACACCCTATGCCAGTGGTGCTAAACGTCACGGTGGCCCTCAACTTCTATGCCTCCAGCTCCTTCCAGGGGTCGGTGGGTGATGTTTGTGGAGTCTCCCAATCAGCTGTTCACAGTTGTGAGAAGTTGGTGACAGACACTCTGTTCAGACGGGCATTGAGTTTCATCCACTAGCGTTAGGACCAGGCCAGCCAAACACAGCGAGCCAGAGGCTTCGTGGCCATTGCTGGCTTCCCCCACATCCAGGGTGCAATAGACTGTACACATGTGGCCATCAAGGCACCAACAGGTGAACATGGTGCCTTTGTCAACAGGAAGGGCTTCCACTCCATGAACGTGCAGATAGTGTGTGATCACAGGATGCAGATTCTACAAGTCTGTGCAAGGTACCCAGGCAGCTCCCATGATGCCTATATCCTCAGACACTCCCAGGTGCCGGGGCTCTTCAGTGCTCCGGCACGGCTGGATGGATGGCTGCTGGGTGACAAGGGCTATCCCCTCAGAAGGTGGCTCATGACACCTCTCCGCCATCCAAGAAAAGAGCAGTGGTACAATAGGAGCCACGCCTCCACAAGGGCTGTGGTGGAGAGAGTCATCGGTCTTCTCAAGATGCGCTTCTGATGCCTGGACCATTCAGGGGGCGCACTCCAGTACCCCCCAGATTGTGTATCACTGATAGTGGTTGTATGCTGCGCTCTCCACAATCCACAATCTGGCACTGGAAAGGGTGGGGGGATGCAGTGGAGGAATAAAATGTTGATGCAGCTGCTCTGGCAGCAGATGATGAGTCCAGTAGTGAGTCAGAGGGCGAGCACACTCAGGAGGACACTGAGGGGATAGACGCTGATCTGGGTAATCTCCATGTAGGCAGGGACACCCAGGAGGCTTTGATCCAATGCTCTTTCAGCTAGCCTACCAAAGATAAACCACCACCACATGCCAGGGCTGCAGGCTCCATACTCGATAGCTGACAGCAACATTTGCTTGGTGAACAACATGCACTATGTGTCATTTCAATAAAGCTCAATGACAAACAAGTCGTTCATAACACCATGGGTTACCCTTCGCCTGCAGAACTAATGAAGCACCCAGAGGCTTGCTGAGAACAAACACATTTATTTCTTTGGAGCCTGACCTACATAAATCAAGCTAAATGTAAAGAGGTTCAACATCACACCAACTTGAAAGTAGGGCAAAAAAATAACACCAGTGATAAGCCCCTGTTGTGCCTAAGGTGATTTACGTTTACTTGCGGGTGCCACATCTCGCTGGCACTGGCATAGGAGACAGCCTGCTGACTCTGCTGTCCTGTTGGCCTTGATGACTTGCCGGGTGTCCTATGGCCTGTGGAGCCTGTGCTGGCCCCACCTGGGAGGGAGCGGCCAGTGCCATGGCTGGCATCTCGCCAGTCGCCGCAGCCTCATCGGATGCCACAGTCACTCGCAGAGGGATGGAGGAGCTGCTGCCCTCATCCGGAGTGCCCTGAGAGGAGCCCGCAGAGATGACAGGCCGCTCATGCGCCAACATGAGGTCGCTTTGGACCATCTGCTTACCATTGATGAATGGGCACCTAGCTGGGATACTGGGTGCCCAATCCAACACCCATACTGACACTGACCACCTGAGGTCATTGCCGGTGTGAGGGCTTACAGTCCAAGCGCATCCCCAGGAATCCTTGATTGAGCTCCTGGAGAAGCCTCTCCACGAGAGTCACCACTCTCTCCATGGAGGACGCAGTGCGCTCGGCCATGAGGGTCATTGCATTGTTCATGCTCCGCATTGACTCCTCCATCATGGAGACCATGGCCTGCATTCCCTCACGTATCTCCGCCAGATCCTCCCGCACACCCTGCTGGATGTCCAGCATCTGCTGCCTCAGGGACAACTCCAGAGGCCCATCATCAACCACCGACTGAGCATGTTCCTGGTCCACAGCAGTCCTCCGACTGCCGTCACCCTGGGCACTCTCTGCCTCCGCCTGCACCTCAAGCGAGTGTGAAGTGCCCTCACCAATGTGCACCGAGATACTAGCTGACGATCTTATTCCCACTGAGGTGCTGGTATCTGCGCTGGTGCCTGCCTGGCTGAGAGGGTGTGATGATATGGCATTCAGATCCTCCATGTCCTCAGGGGTGAGCAGCGGTCCTTCGGGCTCCTGAGACCGAGGGCCTTCTGGTGAGCCTGAAAGGGAGAACAAGGACATGTCATTAGTTGAAGTCGTTACACTGTTACTGAGCATACCTGGCACCCAGATCAGGGTGCCCTCGTCTTTCCATTATCAATGGGGATTCCATGTTGGAGGCTCAAATCAATATACTGTCAACAGTGGAAAGGTTGCAATGACAGACATTCTGACCTCAATGCACTGCACTCTTACCTCCCTGTGGCACTCCGACCTCACCACGGCCGGTTGATCTAGGCGCATGGCGCCTCTCCGGCTCCAGTGCCTCCTGCTCACATCTGGTCAGGATTAGAAGGTGGGGTTGTCCTCTGCCAGTCCACAGCCTCTCAGCGTTATTGTGGGCTGTCTTCTCCTGAATGGAGAGAGGAGCATTGATTAGTCCACCCTGTACCTGCATTGCCATTGCAGCCTGGCCAACCCCACCTGAGGAAAACCTCGCAGGGCTCAGCCGATTCGTGACCCTGGAGCTGCAAAACACTCATTCCAAGCAGCCGGGGCTCACCCCCTTGCCCAAATGCTGCCTCTTTGACGTTTGCCACTCTGAGCTCCAGTTGGGGTTGGGTGGGTGGGGGGGTGGGGGGGAGCTGGAGAGGGAACCGCTCCTAACTGCTGTGCTAAGTGACCCATGCCAACACGGTACTCACCCTTCCCCATCGCAGATCATTAAACCACTTGCGGCACTGCACCCATGTGCACCTCACCACCTCGTGGGAGCTGACCCGTGATGCCACCTCCTCCCAAGGCATGTTTGGTTAGGTGGGGGGGGGGGGGGGGGCCTCCTCCTCCCGTCCCTTGGGACAAGGATAGCCCATCATGCTGCCGCCCCCTCCCAGGAGGGCAGCGAGGAACTCGTCTGAAAACCTCGGTGTCGACTGCCCCACATACCTGCCCTCCCGCCTGCCCTGTTCTCCGACGACGTCCTGTATCTGTACAGATCTGCAAAGTCAATGGCAGTCTTAGCAGGGCTGCCTGCGCTGTTTTTGAATAGGCAAACCGGCGGACATTGAGCTCCGGCCCCCGCGTGCCCCTTCCCGCTGATCTCGGAGATGCGCATTACGCTGGGTGGGCCTTAATTGGCCTGCCCGCGTAAAATGGCGGTGCGCACCCAATCGCTGACGGCAGTTGGATTCCCAACCACCCCCACCCGCTCCTGCTGAGCCCACCCGACACGAGAAAAATTCAGGCCTTGGTTTCAGAGTGTGGTGCGTCCAACCATAGGTCCCCTATTTGTTTTCATGGACTGTATACTCACTGTATAAGATAGATTTTGTAACTTGTGTTATCCTTATAAATCTGTATATCTGTAAAGTTATTGTTGTGGGTGAAGGAGTAGTGCAATACAGTTCATTTATTCTTGTTGAATAAACGTTTTACTCTTTAGTGAAAAGCTCATCAGCAGACTCTGTGACTCTGTTCAGTAGCCATTCTCTATGTTTCTAAACAAAAAAAATAAAATAAAAGTTAGGATCTATCAAGCCAGGTTCCACCCTGGGATCTGATTTGTGCAGTAGTAACATCAGCTGGGATCAAAACAATATTCATTAAGTGTCAGGCTTGTGATCAAGTTTGAGCTCGTGGGATAACAAGGACAGGAACAACATGGATATAAAATTGACTGAGTTGCAGGAAATACAATCGTTGTGAATAGTTGTTTTTCAGACTGGAGGAAGGTTTATTCCCTTGGGGTCAGTTTTCAAATGCCTGCTTTTCTTGAGATTGTCATGAAACTATAATATTTTTCATAATATTATTGTAGTCTTATGGGTGTGAGTGTGGATGCTTCTGTCTGTGTGGCAGGTTTAATTGAATTAGAGTCAGATATACTGCAAGGTTGAAATTATCAAAATAGTTAGGCTTAAAGCAGATTTTTGAAATGGGGATGGATAAATTAGGATGAGGGTTCCATTGATAAGTTATGAATGAAATTTGCATTTTTAGATAAGTAAACGGGTTCTTTCATTTTCAAAAGGATGGTAGGATATTTACAACTAACAAGCTAAATAGGGCAAGGTTATTGTGTCTATTTTTCCAAAAAGGAAAGAGGCCATATTGACAACATGAAATATGCATAACATAAAAATTTCCCATATTATGGGAAAAATAACTTTCCAAGACATGTAGAACAATGAGGTTTTACACATTAAATAGAGAGAAACATGTATAAAGAATGATGGAAGGTTATGTGGGGGCGGCCATATAACATCTTGAAAGATATACCATGTAAAGCAGTCTTGGGGAAAAGCCTCAAGCCACTTTTGCAGAAGTCCGCTGTGTCCAGTAACTAAAGTTGTGTTAAAAGCCTTTGGAATTCCGCTGTCGAGTAGGTGCTGCGATAACTTTGCTGGATTGCTTATTTAAATGTAAAATCTATTTTGGACTGTTGCCTTAAAGGGGATGTGTAGTTAGGAGTCAGGTTAATTAGGAATTTGGGGATTTGTTAAAATATCCAGTAACTAATCTGATGTCAGTGTTTGAATTATTTTCTTTTGTTAATAAAAGTTTTAATTTAATCCTTGAAATCTCTAAAGATGTTAGTGGACTCACTACTTCTGAATTCAGTGCACAAATCTTCTCATACTAAAGAGAATCTAAACATTGTCCCTTGACATTCAATGGCATTACCATCACTGAATCTCCCACTATCAACATCCTGGGGGTTACCATTGACCAGAAACTGAACTGGACTAGCCATATGAATACTGTGGTTACAAGAGCAGGTCAGAGGCTAGGAATCCTGTGACGAGTAACTCAGCTCCTGACTCCACAAAGCCTGCCCACCATCTACAAGGTACAAGTCAGGAATATGATGGAATACTCTCCACTTGCCTGGATGAGTACAGCTCCCACAACACTCAAGAAGCTTGACATCATCCAGGACAAAACAGCCCGCCTGATTGGTACCACATGCACAAACATTCACTCCCTCCACAACCAACACACAGTAGCAGCAGTGTGTACCATCTACAAGATGCACTGCAGGAATTCACCAAGGCTCCTTAGACAGCGCCTTCCAAACCCATGACCATTATCACCCGGAAGGACAAGGACAAGTCAATCACCACCCTGACTTGGAAATATATCGCCATTCCTTCACTGTCACTGGAGCAAAATCCTGGAACTTCTCTCCTAACAGCACTGTGGGTGTACCTACACCACATGGACTGCAGCGGTTCAAGAAGGGAGCCCCCCACCATCTTTTCAAGGGCAACTAGGGATGGACAATAAACACTGGCACATGAAGAATAAAAAAATACAAATTGCAAAACCGTTGTGATAGCGTTGCCTAGTTTCCCTTGTGGATTTGGTCCGCTTGGCACATATCACCTGCCGCACCATAATAAAATATACTACTGGCTGAAACCGCGGTGAACAGGACACAATTTCAAAATTTGAGTGTGGCACAAAACTTGAAAATATTGTGAGCTGTGAGGAGGATAGTGTTAAACTCCAAAAGCACAGAGACAGGTTGGTGGAATGGGCAGACCAGTGGCAGATGAAATTTATTGCAACCAAGTGTGAAGTGACTATTTGATGCAGATTTAGAATTTTCCCTTTATCTTATATTGTCTCTCGAGAGACAATGTAAAATAGAGGGTACAATTCAAAATGGAGTGCAGGTACAGAGGGACCTGAGGTTATGTTGCACAAGCCATTGAAGGTGGCAGGCCAGGCTGAGAGAATGGTTCATGACATAAAGGGCTTTTATTAATAAAGTCATAGCAAGAAAGTTATGATAACTCTATAGAAAACCCTGGTTCAGCCTCAAAATGGGTTTTGTTCCCAGTTCTTTACCATACTTTAGGAAGGATGTGAAGGTATTTAGAAACAGAGCAGAAAAGATTCACGAGAGCAGTTCTAGGAATGAGGAACTTCAGTTACATGGACAGATTGCAGAAGCTGGGGTTGTTCTTCTTGGGGGAGAAAAGATTGAGAGGAGATTTGATAGAAGTCTTCAAAATCATGAGAGGTTTGGGCAGAGTAGTTGGGAAAAACTTCCCATTGGTGGAAGGATCGGGAACCAGAGGACACTGATTTAAGCAATAGGATTTGGGAAAAGAAGCAACAGCAACATAGAGTCGTAGAGTCATAGAGGTCTACAGCACAGAAAAAGGCTCTTCGGCCCATCGAGTCTATGCCGGTCAAACAAGTACCTAACTATTCTAATCCCATTTTCCAGCACTAGGCCCATAGCCTTGTACGCCATGGCATCGCAAGTGCACATCCAAATACTTCTTAAATGTTATGGGCGTTTATGTCTCTACCACCCTTTCAGGCAGTGAGTTCCAGATTCCCACCAACCTCTGGGTGAAGAAATTCTTCCTCACATCTCCTCTAAGCCTCCTGCCCCTTACCTTAAATCTATGCCCCCTGATTATTGATCCCTGCACCAAGGGGAAAAGTTCCTTCCTGTCTGCCCTATCTATGCCCCTCATAATTTTATACACCTCAATCATGTACCCCCTCAATCTCCTCTGCTCCAGAGAACATAACCACAGTCTATCCAATCTCTCCTCATAACAAACTGTCCAGCCCAGGCAACTTCCTGGTAAACCTCTGCACTCTCTCTAGTGCAATCACATCCTTCCTATAATGTGGATTCCAGAACTACACGCAATACTCTAGCTGTGGCCTAACCAGCATTTTATACAGTTCCAACATAACCTCCCTGCTCTTATATTCTATGCCTTGGCTAATAAAGGAAAGTATCCCATATGCCTTCCTAACTACCTTATCTACCTGTCCCACTACCTTAAGGGACCAATGGACATGCACATCAAGGTCCCTCTGATCCTCGGTACATCCCAGGGTCCTAGCATTCATGGTGTATTCCCGTGCCTTGTTTGTCCTGCCCCATTGCATCACCTCACATTTATCCGGATTAAATTCCATTTGCCACTGATCAGCCCATCTAGCCAACCCGTCTATATCCTCCTGTAATCTAAGGCTACCCTCCTCACTGTTTACCACCCCACCAATTTTTGTGTCACCCACGAACTTACTGATCAACGCTCCTGTGAGGAAAAATCTTTTTTTAAACAGCGTCTGGAATGCACTGCCTGAGAGTGTGGTGGAGGCAGATTCAATCATGGCTTTCAGGAGAGAAATTGATAATTATCTGAAGAGAAAAAATTTGCAGGGCTATGGGGAAAAGACGGCAGAATGGGACTGGGTGAGTTGCTCTTGTAGAGAATTGGCACAGACGCGACAGGCCGAATGGCCTCCTTCTGTGCTGTAACAATTCTCTGATTCTTTCACAAGAAAGGAAATGGGCAAGTTGCCTGTAGTACCACAAAACCTCAACATACATTTCAAGAGATCCATAGTAACCAGCTGGAGTTTGCACGCACGCTAGTGGGAAAAACAAACATGAAAAATATGGCAATGCAAAGCCAACACTTTGCTTTGTTCTTTAATGTTGTGCAAGCCTCAGTCAGAGTGGGATGTTTGCTTGTTTCAAAAATCCCAAGGTGCATGTTAATTATGAGCCACAGAATCTGTCAGAAGCTATTCACAATTTTAAATACACTAGAATTAGCGCGATGCCAGCGCCGTCATTTAAAAGGATCTGAGCACAGTGATTATTTGGTCACTATGGCAACCAGACAGTAGGAACAGCATTTTAAACCTGAAACCCTTAAGAAAATAATTGGGAATCAACAGGTCTGCCGGGGCTGATACAATGGAGTTTCAAAAGGAAACAAAATGAAAAAAAATTACATTTCGGTATTCAAACAAAATTCAGCTGTTCTGTCCCTTGTCCCCTGCCTCTCCTTTCCTAGATAATTTTTCACCATTGAGCTAACAGGCAAGTGCAAGTGATGAAAGTGGTCAAGACAAATAGCCCCGAAGGGAGAGATAGCTGCGTGCTTGAGGAAGGAAGGAATAAAGGATATGTTTACAGGGTAGGGTAAAAGGAGGCTCCCGTGGATCATAAACACTGGCATAGACCTGTTGGGCCAAATGGCCTGTTACTTTGCTATAAATCCCATGTAACATGAATGATTTGTAGACCCCACTAAGGACCTGGCATATCCACCCTACTGGGTTCTCAAAAACCTGTGTCTGCGAGAGCTTTGGTGGTTTTAAAATTTGGTGCAGGTCCACATCAATGGCCGGGACCCCAGCCAGGAGTCCATTGACTTGCGGCAGGACCGGAAGATCCCAGCGGCGAGCGGGCGTGGAAAATCCCGCCCAATATTTCTATGTGACCCAGAATGCAATTCTTCGCACATTCAATTGGTAGCTTCCATAATTGGCCTTTACACTGAGCACTGCAATTCTATAATAATCATTGTCACTGCAGCATCCCCAGGTCATTCAGCATCTCAGGTTTTTTTAAGCCTTGCACCAAAACAAAACCACTTTCCCCATTTGGAAACGCATACATTTTTTTTAAAATCAGTCTCAGGATATGGGTGTCATTCGTAGGGCTGGCATTGATTGTCCATCCCATGGTGCACTTGGGAAGGTGGTGGTGGGCCTTCTACTTGAACAGCTGGAGTCCGTGTGGTGAAGGTGCTCCCAAAGTGCTGACAGATAGCGAGTTCCAGGACGTTGACCCAGAGACGATGAAAGAATGGCAATATATATCCAAGTCAGGATAGTGGGTGGCCTGGAGGGGAACTTGGTGTTTTGGTGGTGTTTCCCTGCATCAGTTACCCTTATTCTTCTAAATAGCTCAGATTGGTGAATTGGACTGAATTTGCTCACACTGTTGTGTATTTAATATATTTGATTTACCTCAGAGCAATGCAGAGATGACACTAGTTACTAAGTGTGCAACAGGTTTTATTTGCAATGTTTTAAAAAGTCTACTCCCATGCTTCTAACTTGCTTCTAGCAGCTTCTCTGGATCTGTTTACTCATCTCTGCGTCAACACCCAGTCTTAACCAATCGAGCATGGTGGGCATAGATCAGTTACCTGACTCACATAATCAAAACAGAACAATTGAAAACTTTGCGCATGATTCTCTTACATGTAAAGACCAAATCTATTGATCTAAACTGATGATTACTATAAATCCAGTTGTCTTTGTAGCATGTCCTACACTGAGTCAGCAAACTGGCAAATGTTTGGAAGATTCAAATAGGATACTGTGGGCAGAATCTTCTGGTTGGAGTACAGTGGGGCGGGCTGTGCACATAAAATGATGCGCGGTGACGTTGGGCGTGCGTCCCGACATCACCGCACGTAATTCTGATCTTCAGTTCGGTGGGCGTGCAGCAGAGTCAGCTGCGCGCTCGCCAAACTGTCAAAGGCCTATTAAGGCCAAACTAATTGAACTGATTGTCTAGGCTGCCCGTCCAACCTTAAGGTTGGTGGGGGGGCAGGCGAAGAGCCCAGGCGGCCTTCGCATTTCTCATGAAACCTCATCCACGGATGGGATGAGATTTCATGAAGGCTTTATAAATTAAATAAAAATCTTTATTAAAATACATAAACATGTCCCAGCTCATGTGACGCTGTCACATGAGGGGACATGTCAGAGTAACTTTTTTTCTTTTTCGCAATGTTTTATTCTGAAATTAATTTCCCTGAGGCAGCTCCATGCCTCAGGGAGCTTTCTGTGCTCTTTCACACGCATGCGCAAAAGAGTGCAGGTCCTGGCTCTCCCTCCTCCCCCTGCCCGCACAGGTAGCACTGAGTGTTTCCGGGTGTGCTTCACACTGGGCGGGCCTTGATTGGCCCTCCCACATAAAATGGCGGCGCGCAGCCGATCCTGGGCGGCGATCGGCTGCTCACCCGCTGGCGCCCAGCCCGCCCGACGGGGAGAAAATTCTCCCCTGTGAGATTGTTCTGTTCCTCATTGCGCAGAGTGGACACATCAGAGTGGATTTTCAAATGGCCTTGAAGATCAGGGCTGTAGAAGGCCAGTCAGAAAACAATGGGAGAGCAGTCTGCTGGTTTTCTCGAATCTTCCCCCCCTCTGGGCCATTTTCAAGGAGGCAGGGTCAGGGTTGCCATGGCTACCCGCCCGCAAGTGGCAGGTGGCCAACAGAAACAATTAAGGGGTCTATTAAATTCGCTCTCTCGCGCCAACTGGAATTTTCCACTCAGCAGGCAGGCACCTTATGGTGGCCGGAACCCAGCCAGTGAAAGGAACCGACTTTCCAGCGGCAGGCCAGGGCCTAGTGCTCCTGTTGGACTTTAAACCCACCTACACTGCCGATGCAGAAACATGGCCACAGCTGCAGCCCCAGGCTGTCCTGTGGTGGGGCACTCCCCCTCTGCAAAGACAGACTGGCAACTGTGGTCATTTTCATCTTCAAAGAGTTTAAATGTGCTGAGAGGGTGCCTCCTTGAGGGTGCCCCAACTTGAGGCGCCCTCCGTCTCTCTTCCCTGTTTCGGCAGGCTGCATCTCTTTCACTGTTGGTTCTCCAGTGTCAGAAGCCCATCCGAGATTGTTAATTGGACGGTGAGTGTGCCTTCTGGCCATTAATTGGCCAATCCTTTCAAAATTGCAGCACATGTATCGTGCTGATGCCTTGCAGGGTTGGGGCCCAGAAATGTTCCCAAAATCGGGGTCCCAAACCCAGGACAAAATTGGTGCCTGTGCTGTCAAAACTTATTTTGGCAGTCTGTCCAAATGCGTTGTATCTATAGATGAAGGAGGGCAACTGGACAGTTCTAAGCATTACCTTGATTCAAGTATGGAACCAAAAAAGAAAGCCTTAAAATACTTGTTGAGAACAGCGGGCATGAAACCTACAATGCACTATACTGCGGAGCAGCACATTGGAGTGCAGATATGGTTCACCACTGTGTATTCTCTCATTGTAAGCTAGTCCCCTTAAAGGCCATCTGGTAAGCCATTTGTAGACCTGGGAAATGCTGCCATTGCATGGGTAAACCAATCTCCCAGTGATTACCCAAATAAACATTAGATCCCTTTTTAAAATTCTTCCTTGGGATGTAGGTGTTGTTGGCTAAGCCAGCATTTATTGCCCATCCCTGACTGCTCTTGAGAAGGTGGTGATGAGCTGCCTTCTTGAACTACTGCGGTCCATGTGATGTAAGTACACCCACAGTGCTGTTAGGGTGGGGGGAGTTCCACGATTTTAACCCAGCGACAGTGAAGGAATGGCGATATATTTCCAAGCCAGGGTGGTGTGCGTTTTAAGTCTGTAAAGGCTCGGATGCCATTTACAGTTTTAGGCGCTACATGGTGATTTTTAGCCTTTATCACTATGGCAGGAAATGCACTTCCAACTTCTAATGAGCATGCGCTTCCTCCTTGCTGCTTTGGAGTCTTGGGAAGCTGTTTAGCATTGAAACGTCGGGTGGCCCACGGCTAAATTTCTGGTCTAAATGTTTCATTATATCTGTAACAGTCAGAAAGAGCGGTCTGATTGCTTGCAGGCTCTCCTTCTCACATGCCAAAAATATCAAAGGCAATGTGAAATAAAGCAGCAACAATATCCCAAGTTAAATATATTGGTAGTTATTATAGATCCATTTACAAATGAGTTCCATCCTCATCAGCCGCCTTCACACATGACATGGCCATCATTTTGTGGCAATAAATTCTGTCACTGAGTAAGTGCTCCAATTGTTACAAAACACCAACCACTAGTTGGATAACTTAACTGTTGGCCAGTTAACAAACAAACAGCCCATGATATTTAGCTGGTAGTTCAGAAAAATGAAGACAAGTGACCAAGTCATATGTTGCTTCCTGATATATGTTCAGGATGTGAGGCTGCCAATATTCTTGCCATCACACTGCTGACCAGAAATCTCTCCCATTCTTACCGCCTGCCATTGGCATGTGTTGGAAGGATCCGCAGGTTGACAATCAACCTGTTTGTCTGCATTATGCACACACCTTCCTTGGCCATCAAGCCCTTGGGTGGGACTTGAGCTTCTGGCTCAGAGGCAGGGATCTTCCCGCCCTGCCACAAGACCTCCGCAGTGCACTGATGTAAATAGAGCCAAATGGAAACAGATGCCATCCTAAGAAGAACCTGCTCTGTAACTATTCTAAACCGAAAGTATTTCACATTGAGAAACATTTCAAATTTTATTCATAAGATCTGCTTCCCACTTTAGTCTCACTAAATCAGATACACACTAGAATCTGGGGTTGCTGGTTCAATCTAGCGCATGATTTGAACCACGGAGGGCAGGGTGGCGACTTCCAGATGAAAGTATTCCTGGAGGTTTGATCACATGATCTCCTGCCCCCAAATGCTACTCATCGTCAAGCAGCCTTCCTCTGATGCAATACCGCTTCAATGATAGATGCAAATGAGCAAGTAACCAGGATGTAAAGCAGCAGGTGACCAGCAGCTCTTAGTGTGTAGCTATTCTGTCCCTGTGAGCAATGGTTGCTGAATCCCTGAAGTAAACCTGTCCGCTGAGCCATCCTGTAATGTATCTTCACATAAATTGAACCTACGTATAGTTTACCAATCACGATTCTGAGGTTGGTGAATTTGTTTAAAGCAGACACAGAAATACAACACCCCCCAGCGCCCTTCATTATAATTTTCTCAGCTTGGAAATTAAATTGTTCAGAGAAAATGAAAGGAAAAACAGCGTCTTCTAATATTATAAACAATGTACAAATAAAAAATGTCCCAAGGCACTTCATGGGGGCATTATAAAGCAAGATAGGGCACTAAGCCAGAAAAGAAGATATCAGAGCAGATGAGCAAAAAGACTTCAAGGAAGGTCTGAAAGGAGGAGAGGGAGGTAAAGAGCAAAGACCTTTAAGAAGGGAATTCCAGAGCCTAGAGCCTAGGCAACTGTAGGTGCAGCCAACAATGGTGGAACAGTTAAAATCAGGGATACTCAAGAGGCCAGAACGAGAGCAGCACAGATATCTTGGATGGTTGTGGGACTGGAGTAGATTACAGAGATAGGGAGGGGACAATTTTTATAAAATCCCCATTATTTTTCTCCTGCACTGCCTGCATCACTATCCAAGAGAGAATCTTTGATTCCTGGAGGATTGGCAACTCTAATGAATGATAACTGGTTGCTCGCCTAAACATAGGGCAACATTTTCCCCCGGTCAGGAGGGATGTCCGGGAGCGGGCGCGGGCAGGCATATTCCTGATCGGCTCCCCCAGGTCGGGGGCGCGCCGCCATTTTACGTGCAGAAGAGCGCACAGATCTCCCTGAGGCTAAGTGCTGCCTCAGAGAGATCGGCTCAGGTTTGAAACATTAAATAAAGATGAGAAAAAAATTTTGCTGCCATGTCCCCTCATGTGGCACTGTCGCACGAGCTGGGACATGTCCATAACTTTTATTTTAAAATATCCTGAAACTTTTAAATCCCTCATGAAACCTCACCTCGCCCGTGGATGAGGTTTCATGTGTTTTCAGAAGCCCGCCAGGGCTCCCGGCCTGTCCGTCAACCTTAAGGTTGGACAGGCAGGTCCATCAATGACTTCAAGTACTTTTTTAATGGCCTTAATAGGGCGTTGACAGGTCGGCGGGTGCTCAGCCAATTCAGCTGCGCGCCTGCCGGCCTGGGAATGTAAATGACGCGGGGGTGAGGTCGAGACGCATGCCCAACGTCACCCCGCGTCATTTTACGCATCGGCGAGCGGGCCCTGCATCGCCAACCAGAAGATGCAGCCCATAGGCTGCCTGGAAATGAGTCAGCCAATACAGTGAAGGTGTCTGTGCTTCGTCTCCTTTCATCCCTGTGGGGTGGAAGGTGTGCTGATGCACAAACATTTTGATTAGAAAAACGTCTGAGTGTAAGGCAGTAGACGTTAGGTGGAATTTAGTGTAGGTAACACGGGTTCCGCCCACCAGTGGGAAATCCAGTGGGAAAAGTGTGTCACTCCTGCAAGGGGTGTTTGACGCTATTTAAGTGTAATTAGGCACTCAAGTGGGCAGTGTTGGACCTCCCACAGAAGTTGGGCGGAAATCCTGCACCCGGGAGCTGCTGGCCAATCAGAGGCTGTCAGCTCTCTGTTACCAGCGGCGCCCCTCAGAGCGGTGGCTGCTGCTGGCAAACAGTGAGGCCCTCAGCCCTGGGGAAATGTGAGGGTGGATGGGCTGGGGGGGTCGCAGGGAGACACTCACCGTGAGGTGCGTAAGCGGGCTTTGGATGCAAAGGCAGGGGCTTAGCCTTCAACAGGCACTCCCCGTCCCAATGCCAGACCTCCCACAACATCCGGGAGGCCACTGGCATAACCGACAGGGTTTGCTGGGAGCCCTTCAGGACGCATGGGAAACCCATGTGAGTTCAGGAGAATTCACAGAAACATAGAAAATCGGAGCAGGAGTAGGCCATTCGGCCCTTCCAGCCTGCTCCACCATTCATTATGATCATGGCTGATCATCCAACTCAATAGCCTGCTCCTGCTTTTTCCCCATATCCTTTCATCCCTTTCGCTCCAAGAGCTATAACTAACTCCTTCTTGAAAACATACAATATTTTGGCCTCAACTATTTTCTGTGGTAGCAAATTCCACAGGCTCACCGCTCTCTGGGTGAAGAAATTTCTCCTCATCTAAGTCCTAAATGGTCTACCCCATATCCTCAGACTGTGACCCCTGGTTCTGGACTCCCCCACCATCAGGAACATCCTTCCTTCATCTACCCTATCTAGTCCTGTTAGAATTTTATAGGTTTCTATGAGATCACCCCCCATTCTTCTGAACTCCAGCGAATATAATCCTAATCGACTCAATCTCTCCTCATATGTCAGTCCCGCCATCCCAGGAATCAGTCCGGTAAACTTTCGCTGCACTCCCTCTATAGCAAGTACATCCTTCCTCAGATAAGGAGACCAAAACTGCACACAATATTCCAGGTGTGGTCTCACCAAAGCCCTGTATAATTGCTGCAAGACATCCCTGCTCCTGTACTCGAATCCTCTTGCTATGAAGGCCAACATACCATTTGCCTTCTTTACCGCCTGCTGCACCTGCATGCTTGCCTTCAGTGACTGGTGTACAAGGACACCCAGGTTTTGTTGCACATTCCCCTCTCTCAATTTATAGCCATTCAGGTAATAATCTGCCTTCCTGTTTTTGCTACCAAAGTGGATAACCTCACATTTATCCACATAACACTGAATCTGCCATGCATTTGCCCACTCACTCATCTTGTCCAAATCACACTGAAGCATCTCTGCATCCTCCTTACAGCTCACCCTCCCACGCAGCTTTGGGTCATCTGCAAATTTGGAGATATTACATTTAGTTCCCTTATCTAAATCATTAATATATATTGTGAATAACTGGGGTCCCAGCACCGATCCCTGCGGTACCCCACTAGTCACTGCCTGCCTTTCAGAAAAAGACCCGTTTATTCTACTCTTTGTTTCCTGTCTGCCAACCAGTTTTCTATCCATCTCAATACACTACCCCCAATACCATGCGCTTTAATTTTACACGCTAATCTCTTTTGTGGGACTTTGTCGAAAACCTTCTGAAAGTCCAACTAAACCACATCCACTGGCTCCCCCTCAACAACTCTATTAGTTACATTCTCAAAAAATTCCAGTAGATTTGTCAAGCTTGATTCCCCTTTTGTAAATCCATGCAGACTCTGTCCTATTCTGCCACTGTTTTCCAAGTGCTCAGCTTTTAAATCTTTTATAATAGACTCTAGATATTTTCCCCACTACCGACGTCAGTTTGACTGGTCTATAATTCCCTGTTTTCTCTCTGCCTACCTTTTTAAATAGTGGGGTTACATTGGCTACCCTCCAATTGGTAGGAACTGTTCCAGAGTCTATAGAATCTCGGAAGATGACCACCAATGCATCCATTATTTCTAGGGCCACCTCCTTAAGTACTTTGGGATGTAGATTATCAGGCCCTGGGGATTTATCGGCCTTCAATCCCATCAATTTCTCCAACACCATTTCCCTGCTAATACTGATTTCTTTCAGTTCCTCCCTCTCACTAAACTCTGTGTTCCCCAACATTTCTGGTATGTTATTTGTGTCCTCCTTTGTGAAGACAGAACCAAAGTATGTATTTAGTTGGTCAGTCATTTCTTTGTTCCCCATTATAAATTCCCCTGCTTCTGACTGTAAGGGACCTCCATTTGTCTTCACCAATCTTTTTATCTTCACACACCTATAGAAACTTTTACAGTCAGTTTTTATGTTCCCCGCAAGCTTACTCTCGTATTCTATTTTCCCCTTCTTAATCAATCCCCTGGTCCTCCATTGCTGAATTCTAAAGTGCACCCAATCCTCAGGTCTGTTGTTTTTTCTGGCCAATTTGTTGCCTCTTCCTTGGATCTAATACTATCCCTAATTTCCCTTGTAAACCATGGTTTGGCCACCTTTCCTATTTTACTTTTGCGCCAGACAGGAATAAACAATTGTTGCAGTTCATCCATGCACTGTTTGAACGTTTGCCATTGCCTATCCACCGTCATCAATTTAAGTAACATTTCCCAATCCATCATAGCCAACTCGCATCTCATACCATCATAGTTTCTTTTATTAAGATTCAGGACCCTAGTCTCAGAATCAACTACATCACTCTCCATCTTGATGAAGAATTCTATGATATTATGGTCGCTCATCCCCAAGGGGCCTCGCACAACTAGATTGTCAATTATTCCTTTCTCATTACACAATACCCAGTCTAGGATGGCCTGTTCTTTAGTTGGTTCCTCAATGTATTGGTCCAGAAAACCATTCAGTATACACTTCAGGAATTCCTCCTCCATGGTATTGTTACTAATTCGATTTGCCCAATCTATATGCAAATTAATGTCACCCATAATTACAGATGTTTCTTTCTTGCATAAGTCTCTAATTTCCTGTTTAACGCCATTCCCAACATCACCACTGCAGTTTGGGGGTCTATATACAACCCCCACTAACGTTTTTTGCCCCTTAGTGTTTCTCAGCTCTACCCATACAGGTTCCACATCGTCGGAACTCATATCTTTCCTCACTATTGCGTTAATTTCCTCTTTAACCAGCAATTCCCAGCAGGCTTAAGGATTGTGGCCTTTAAGTGACTCAATAATGAGCGTAATTAGCCAGTAGGCCAGCTCCTGCATCTGCCCATTCCCACCATTCATTAAATGGAGTCAGTTTCCCCGCTAACAGGAGTAAGTCTCGCAGCTTCCTCCACCTGCCATCCAGCTCACACAGGCGGGCACCATTAAATCTCACCCATCGAGTGGGACAGGTCACTGTATCCATGGATAACTTTAAGATATGTTTGTGCAACAGGTTTGAAGGGGCTGAATGTTCGGCTCCTGCGCCTACATTCTAATGCTTCCACAGAGACACCAAGCTCAAGCTGACCCCTCTACTATCTGTGAAAGAAATGAGTAAAAAAATAAATCCATTTATTTATGGAGCAAGAAACCATGGGCAGAAATTTTCGCCAGGTGGGCGGGTGCGCGCCCGACCCATTCAAGTGTGAAATGACGCGCGTCGGCCAAGCGTGCCGACGTCAATGCGCAGTCTCGTGATGGTTCGGTCGGCGGGCGTGGGCCAGAGTTGGCTGCGCAGCCCCCCCAACAATTAAAAGGCCTGTCAAGGCCATTAAATAATCGATTCAATTAATTTTTTCGCTGCCTGTCCAACCCCTAACTGTCGGCGGGCAGGCAAAAAGGCCAAGCGGCCTTTGCACTTTTTTTTGGAAACCTCACCCACGGGGTGGGCAAGGTTCCCAAAAGCAAACGAAAATAAAATAAAAGTTTTAAAATTTAATTCATAACATGTCCCGGCTCATGCGACAGTCACATGAGGGGACATTTTTCATCACATTTTTTTTTAAATTAATATTTTAAATATTTTTCATCTCCCTGAGGCAGCTCCGTGTCACATGCATGGAGTTTGCGCTTGGCCTGCTCACATTCCCCCACCCGCCCACACAGGCAGCGCCCAGGAAGGGCCTTGATTGGCCCGCCCAGCGTGAAATCGCGGTGTGGTGCCGATCGCGGGTGGTGGTCGGCTTCACGAGTGCCCCCGCCTGCCTTCGCCCATCCCTGCCCCTGCCGAGCACCCCCCGCCAGAGCCAAAATTCTGCCCCATGTTTTTGCTTTCTCCAGCTTCCAACTTTTTAAAGTTGAATATTCTAACACTTTAATCAATGCTATTCTGGCAGAAAATTCTATTGCTCCTGGTGAGACAATGTTTCAACTTATATCAATTTGACTTCTTGGCACTCCACAATCTAGTTATGGCAATGTTTCTCATACAACAGTTGGGACCTTGGAGCAATGATTCCACTTCCTCCCAGGGTCCCTTCTTCAGCCATCGATTGTGAGGAAGATTGCATGACTAGGTTTCAAATCACTGCCGTAATTTTCTCCCTTCAGACAAGCTGCTAATCCAATACCTCTTATGACTGCCCTTGTGGTTGTGGCGACGGCAGTTAATTCAGTGCTTTGCCCCTTCCTACCTCTGAACCTCCTCCTACAACTGTCCGAGATCTCTGCACTTCTCCAATTCTGGCGTCTTGCACATCCCCAATTGTCATCGCTCCACCTGCAGCCATGCCTTCAGCTGACTAGGCCGTAAGCTCGGGAAACCTCTCCCTGGACCTTTCCGCCTCCCTAACCCCTTTCACTCCCTCAAACCTACCTCCGTTCCAAGCTTTTGGTCACCCGTCGTAATATTTCCTTACATTGCTTGGTGTTAAATTTTATCCGATAATCACTCTTGTGAATTACCTTTGCATGTTTTGCTATGGTACAAGTGTTTATCAAGGCAAATAGTTTGTCTCGCAGTAGTGAAATTCCCTCCACAAGTGAAAAGTAGATCAATTAACTATCGAACACTGTTCAAGGGATCCCGCTGAAGGTAAAATGGCTTCTGCTTTTGCTTATGCGACAGCCCAAATAATTCATTATATGTAAAGCTCTTTAAGACATTTCTGATAGATGTGCTAAAGCGCAAAATTTAGCCCTCGATGGGCGGGTGGGCCCCACCAGCTCGGCGGGCGGGCAGGCAGCCAAACTCTGCCACTGAAACGGGCCCTGCCGCCATTTTGAGTGGGCAGGCTATGCACTTCCTGTGCGGGGGAGGGGATTCCCCAACTGTCAAAGTGCGCTTTTTCGCGCATGCACACGAAAGAGCGCACTGCTCCCCGAGGCTAAGTGCTGTCTCAGGGAGATTAGTAACAGTTTAAAAAACACCAAAAATAGCAAAATAAAAAAATTATTAACATGTCCCCCTCATGTGACAATGTCACACAAGATGAGACATGTTAATAAATATCACATAAAATTTATTAAAGATTTTTTAAACAGACATGAAACCTCATCCCACCAGTGGATGAGGTTTGATGTTTCTTCTCCTTCCCGCTGGGGCTCCTGGCCCTGCCCGACAGCCTTAAGGCTGGACGGGCAGGGCCCTTAATTAGGTTAATTATCCTGTCAATGGCCTCAATTGGCCATTGACAAGTCGGGTGGGGGGGGGTGGGGGCGGACAACTGATTTCGCTGTCCACCCGCATTCCTAAAGATTTAAATGGGGCGGGATGACGTCGGGGGTTCCTCCCGATGTCATCCTGCGTCATTTTCCCATCGGCGAGAGGGCCCCGCCCCCAAATCGCCGACGGAAAAATTCTGGCCAAAGTTTTATGTAATTGGCCACCTTTCTTCATCCTCTATGTGTTGATGCTAAACTCCCAAGAACTTATTGCTGTTACATTGTGGAAGTACTTTCGCTACACAGGCCACACCACCTTCTCAAATGCTTCGAGGGATGCACAATGAATACTGATCTTGCCAGCGAGGACCATATCCCCAGAATTAATTAAAAATAAATAATGTTTTTTTTTCCTATATTACTGTTCCAACAAGTCCTTTTTTGCAAGATAGGTAAGGAGTAAATTTTGCCATCTCACCTTTCTCAGCATACTTGTGTGATGTTTAGTTCCCTGTATAATCAGTCACTGTACATTTAATGTATGAACAATGATATGTATACGATGGGAATACATGAAACATCACTGTCACTGGACATAAAGGCGCTGACATAGCAAATTTCTAATTTGGACAATCTCTGTCAGTAAGGAAGTAAACACTGAGTGGGACAGGTCACTGAGTCCATAGGTAACTGTAAAATTTGTTACTGGCACTTAATAGTATATAAATAAATAAGAAGCAGGGGCAGAAGTCGGCCATATGGGCCTTTGAGCCCCTGCTCTGCCATTTAGCAAGATCATGATTGAGCCTGACCTCAACTCCACTTCCCCGCTGACCCCCTTATCTCAGGATTCCCTTAGAGATCAAAACTCTATCTATCTCAGCTGTGAATATCCTCAATAACTGAGCATTAACAGCCCTGTGGGATAGAGGATAGGAGATACTAAAAGCAATAGCAGAAAATCAAAGGGCAAAAGGGAGGGAGAAACTAAAAACATCATGATCACTAGAGAATAAGAACTAGGAAAACTAATGGGACTAAAAGCTGACAAGTCCCCTGAACCTAATGACCCCCTCCTAGAGCCTTCACAGCCAGTGGCTGCAGAGATGGTGGATGCATTGATCTTCCAAAATTCCCTAGATTCTGGAAAGATCCCAACAGATTGGAAAATCATAAATTCAAGAAAGGAGGGAGATAGAAAGCGGGAAACTATAGGTCAATTAGCATAACATCTGTTGTTGAGAAAATGCTGTAATCCATCATTAATACAGAAGTAATAGGATATTTCTTCTTCTTGGCTTCTCTGCCTGAAGAACGATCCTTGGCAATTATTTGCTGAACCACAACAAAGTGTCATGATTTTTTACTATGGGTAGGGTGAGGAGATAGGCCCTGAGTCTACCTCAGCTGGAACAGGGAATCAAACCCCATGCTGTTAACATTAACCTGATCCACACATTAGCCATCTAGCCAACTGCAATAACCAACCTCCCGAATAGGACATTTAGAAAGCCATAATACAATCAAGCAGCGGTAACATGGTTTTATGAAAGAGAAATTGTATTTGTCAAATTTGTTCGAGTTCTTTGATGATGTAACAGGCAGAGTGGATATAGAGGAACTAGCAGATAAGGTGTACTTGGATTTTCAAATGGCATTTGATAAGGCACCACATAAAAGGTTACTGCAAAATATATTAGCATGGATAGAGGATTGGCTAATGAAGTGGAAACAGGCAGTTGGGAAATATGGGTTATTTTCAGATTGGAAAGCAGTAGCTAATGGGTTTTCACAGGGATCAGTGCTGGGGCCTCAACTTTTTACGATCTATATTAATGACTTGAAGGAACCAAATGTATTGTGGCAAGATTTGCTGGCAATACAAAGGTAAGTGGAAAATCAAGTTGTGAGGATACACAGAGCCTGCAAAGGGATATAGATAGGTTAAGTGAGTAGGCAAAAATTTGGTAGATGGAGTATAATCTGGGAAAATGTGAGGTTATCCACTTTGGCAAGAAAAATGGAAAAGCAAAATATTATTTAAATTGAAAAAGACTGTGAAACGCTGTGGTCCTGATGTAGCTGGGTATCCATGTGACAATCCATGAGGTTGAGAAACTTATCAGCCATGATTGAATGGCGGAGCAGACTCGATAGGCCGAATGGCCTAATTTCTGCTCCTATGTCTTATGGTCTTATGGTCTAAGCAGGTACGGCAAGTTGTTAGGAAGATAAATGGAATATTGGCTTTTATTACAAGGAGGATGAAGTATAAAAGTGGAGAGGTCTTGCTACAATTGTACACAGTGTTGATGAGACCACACCTAGATTACTATGTACAGTTTTGGTCTCGTTATTTGAGGAGGGATATATTTGCATTGGAGGCAGTTCAGAAAAGTTTCACTATGTTGATTCCAGTGATGAAGGAGTTGTCTTATGAAGAAAGGTTGAGGAGGTTAGGCGTATACTCATTGGAATTTCGAAGAATGAGAGATAATCTTATTGAAACTAAGGGGTCACTGTTTAAAAATAAGGGATCGCCCATTTAAAACAGAGATGAGGCAAAAAGTTTTCACTCAGCGGGTCGTAAGACTTTGGAACTCTCTTCCTGAAAAGGTGGTAGAGGCAGAGTCTTTCAATGTTTTTAAGGCAGAGGTGGATAGATTCTTGTTAAGCAAGGGGGTGATAGGTTACCAGCGGTAAGTGGGATGCAGATTTCAGGTTACAATCAGATCAGCCATGATCTTTTTAAATGGTGGAGCAGGCTCAAGGGGCTGAATGGCCTACAGCTGCTCCTTGTTTGTATGTATGTTTGTATGTATGAAACATATAAGATCCTGAGGGAGCTGATGCTAAGAGGGTGTTTCCCCTCATGAGGGAAATATAGGACTAGGGACGTAGTTTCAGAATAAGAGTTGGCCAATTAAAGACGGAGCTGAGGAGGAATTTCTTCTTTCAGTGAGTCATTGATCTTTGGAATTCTCTACCCCAGAGAGCAGTGAAGGCTGGATCATTGAATATATTCAATGTGGAGACAGATAGATTTTTGAGCTATAGGGGAGTCAAAGGTTATGGGGAATAGTCAGAAAAGTGGAGTTGATGCCAAGTTCAGAATAGTCATGATCTTACTGAATGGGTGGAGCAGACTTGATTGCCTATTTCTGCTCCTATTTTTTGTGCTGGACTCAAGTATGGTGCTAGAGGACTGCAGAATTGTTTAAAATTTAAAATTGTTTAACCTTTGTTTAAATTGCGTAAAGAAAAGCCCAGCAATCACAGCACAGTCAGTTTAGCGTTGGCGGTGGGGAAGCTTTTAGAAATGATAATTCGGGATAAAATGAATAGTCCCTTGGGCAAATGTGAGTTAATTAAGGAAATCCAGCATGGATTTGTTGAGGGAAAATCATGTCTTACTAACTTGCTTGAGTTTTTTGATGAGGTAACAGTGAAGATTGATGAGGACAATGCTGTTGATATGGCGTACATGGACTTTCAAAAGGTCTTTGCTAAAGCAACGCACGGCAGATTTGTGAATAAAGTCAGTTCTCATAGAATAAAAGGGACAGTAGAAACATGGATACAAAGTTGACTGAGTGATAGGAAACAAAGAGTAGTGGTGAACACTTGTTCTTCGGACTGGAGGAAGGTTTATTGTGGGTTTCCCCAGGGTGCGGAATTAGGGCCCCTTGTTCTTCCTGATTTATATTAATGACCTAGATCTTTATGTACAGGGCACATTTCAAAATTTGCAGATCATATGAAACTTGTAAGTATTGTGAACCATGAGGAGGATATTGTAGAATTTAAAAAGGATGTAGACAGGTTGGTAGAATGGGTGTAAAAGTGGCAAATGAAATTTAATGCAGCAAAGTGTGAGTTATTTTGGTAGGAAGAGTGGCAGGGAGATAATATAAATAAGGATACAATTCTAATGGGGGTGCAGCAGAGAGTGGCCTGGGTGTATATGTGCATTGAAGGTGGTAAGACAGGTTGAGAGAGCAGTTATTAAAGCATTTTACATCCTGGGCTTTATCAATTGGACCATGGAGTACAAAAGCAAGTAAGTTATGATAAATCTGTGTAAAACACTGGTTTGGCCTCAAATGGAGTATCGTGTCCAGTTCTGGGCAACACACTTTAGGAAGGATGTGAAGGCATTAGAGAGAGTGCAGGGAAGATTACGGGAATGGTTCTAGGGATGAGGAACTTCAGTTCTTAAGATAGATTGGAGAAATTGGGACTGTTCTCCTTGAAGAAGAGAAGGTAGAGAGGAGATTTGATAGAGGTATTCAAAATCACGAGGGGTTTGGACAGAGTAGATAAGGTGAAACTGTTATCATTGGATCGAGAACCAGAGGGCGCATATTTAAGGCATTTAGCAAAAGGAGCAATGGCGACACGAGGAAAATCTTTTTCACACAGCAAGTGGTTAGGATCTGGAATGCACTGCCTGAGGGTGTGGCGAAGGTGGACTCAATCGTGGCTTTCAAATTGGATCATTATCTGAAAAGGAAAACTTTGCAGGGCTGCTGGGAAAAGGCAAGGGAGTGGCACGAGGTGAACTGCTCCTTCAAAGAGCCAGTACTGATGCAAAGGGGTGAATGGCTTCCTCCTGTTCTGTAACAGATTCTATGATTCTATGTCCTTACTCCAAAGATTCACAACCCTCAGAATGAATAAATTTCTCCTTATCTCAGTCAAAATGGTTTTTATCCTGAGACTATACAACCTTGTTCTAGGCGCTGCTGCCAGGGGAAAAAATCTCCCAGCATCTACGCTCTCAGCCCTTCCAGAATCTTATGTATTTCAATTAGGTCGCTTCTCACGGCCAAACGAGTCACACAGATATTTCAAATGCCTTGCAATGTTTCACAGGAAAGATTCTACGCCATATAAAGTCCTAGAGTTCAGCAAAGCTTTTGATGCAGTGCCAAATAGGAGATTGATTCATAAAGTCGGAAGGCAGAAATAGATATTCTGAAATATTTCGAAAATTGGCTGAAACAACAGAAAGAAGGGTGGTTTTAAGTGGAACAAGATCGACAACGAAGGAGGTCATTAGCTGGTATCTCAAGGATCAGTGCCGCAGTCATGCCTTGTATACAATTGAAAATACACAGGAAGCAGGCTGATTAAATGCAGAATGATGTTGATATATTGGTGTGATGTGTGAGAGATGCCAGTCTGCATGGACACGTGCAAAATAATGAGTTTGAGAAAGGATTAGAAATGGTGGCGATATAAGCCAAATGGTATTATTTTCCGGGAGAACAGATCGGAGAAGGATTTGGAGATAAGATTACTGAAACTCGCACAATGTGCCGAAGTAATAAACAGCAATAAGTACCCTCCGCATAAATGAGCCCAAGTCTTCTGAGCAATGGTCTGGCCCCACCCGGCATGTTGTGTAGCATTCTAGTAGTCATAGTGTGAGAAGGACATCCAGATAATTAGAAGGTGCAATGAAGGGTAATTCAAGGGACAGGTGGAATTAGGCATCTGAATTATAACAATTATGTGGAAACTGAGAACATAAAAAAATAGGAGCAGGAGTACAATAAAGCAATCAGTATGTGTTTATGACATCTTCTCCTGCAATAGTGAAGTGGTGTTGGAGATAGCGGGAGCTGCCAATCGTTGAATGTTACCCTTTACAATGGTCAGAGAAACCAGAGTAAAATTGGATATCCCTTGTCCCAAAGAAATCAGAGAGCAGCTTTCCCTAGATTGGCAAAAAAGATGTAGTGCATGTACACAGCATAATTAAAGAGTGAATGAATCATTGCAGATGCGGGCACTGCTGTGACGAAGCCTGTGCCGGTAACAGTACAGAATATCTCCAACAGTGCTGCACTCCCTTGGTACTGCACCAAAGTCTCTGGAGTCATGCATGAATTCACAAATTTTATGACTCAGAAGTGAGCGTGCCACTCACTGGGCAGAATTGTCCCAGATTTGCACTAAGTGCGATAGTGGGCGGGTAAAGCGACATTTTACCGCTGTTCGCGATGGAGGGTTTTCACGTCGTATCATCCCAAACCCACCACATTATTTATGGATTCCCAGGAAACACACAGTTTCCATGGCGGGCTGGCTCTCAGTTGTCTGCCCGCCATCAGCTCACCACGTCATTACGCCAGGCACCATATTTAAAGTCCAGCCGTGCGCATACATCTCAGAGCATCCAGCCCCTGACTGTTGCAGGGAAGATGTGCACAAAAGGCAAAAAGACTGCAGCTCCCAGGTTGAGCAATGCATAACTGGAACGCCTTTGGGATGCCGTGGAGGCCCGCCGCAATGTCCTCTACTACTGCTCTCGCCGTCGGATGGGCAGCAGCTTGACCAACCAGGCTTGGGAGGCAGTGACAGCGGTGGTCAGTGCCAATGCACTTCAAAAGAGGACTGCCACCCAGTGTCACAAGAGGATGAATGATCTCCTCCATTCTGCTAGGGTAAGTAACGCTTCTCATCACTCTCAACTCACACACTCACAAACCCATCACACATCCACAGTGCCCTCACCCACTGCCAGTTCAAGGGACATCACCATTCACTCTCACGCTCACCATCATTGTCCTTGTCCCATCCAAGGGACCACTCACCACCCACACAGATCGGGCATACTAATCATCTGGCCTGGCAGGCATCCTGCTTACACTTTCTCCATCTCTATTCATGCAGGACAAGCTGACACACAACAACAGGGGGAGGTCACAGACCGGTGGAGGAATGATTGAAATCAAGGTCCTCTTGTGCTCTGAAAACAGAGCCATCCAGCTGGCCGGCGATGTTCTGAACCACTCCTGTGCTGACGGTGAGGTCGGCGCTGCTCTACCAAGTGAGGATCCAGCAGTGCAACATCCATTAGACAGCCATGCTGTGAGTGATGTGTCCTCTTTCACAGGCCACTGCCATGCACTAATTATCTCCCCTTGCTTCCGCAGGTGCACCTGGGAAACAGCCGATGGAGCCTATGACCCAAGGCATCCAATCAAACCCTGATAAAACCTCTGAAGGGGAATCTGGAGGCCCTGCTCCTTGAAGTCTCATCACAGCGCTCACCCGCACCCTCCACCAGTGCAGAGACGCACATCTCAGTGGGACCTAACTTTAGAATAGCTTTGGGGTCACAATCTGATGAGCACATCGCACTGCCTGATCCACAGCAGGCAGCTGCAGGGACTCTCCAGGTCCCTGGCACTCGGTGAACTGCTCAAGGCCAGAAATTTGCTGACCCTGAGTTAGATGATGAGCCTCTGGACTCAGTTGTCACAGTTGCTGGATCTGCAAAGGCAAGTTTTTGGGCTGTAGTAGGGTGCTTCAGATGGAGTTTGGTGACTGAGGGAGTTTGGTGAGAAGGGAGGAGGTGCTTCTTTCCTTTTCTACCTTTCCTCAGAAAGAAGAGCGGTGGCCTTGCTAAGGAGGAACTGGTGAGTAAATTAGAAAAGTGTAATATTTTTAAACAAGTTGGTATACTTGGATTTAACTGAGAAGTGCCAGGAATAAGGGAAATTTAGGGCCAATATAATAAAACAATATAAATAATCCAAAGTAGAATAAGGTTAATGTAAGGGACATAGAGTTAAGACATGGCAGGGCAGCTTAGTCGAGTGGAATGCGTGTCCTGTAATATGTGCAAAGTCATGGATGCTACTGGTGTCCTCGATTACCACATGTACAGGAAGTGCTGCCAACTGCAAAAACTTAAGCTCTGGTTTTCAGAGCTGGAGCGGTGGCTGGAGTTACTGTGGTACATCCGCAAGGCTGAGAGTCATGTGGGTAGCACGTTCAAAAGGTCATCACTCCACAACTTAAGAGCCTGGAGACAGAGAGAGAATGGTTGACCACCAGGCATCCAAGAGAAGTAGGTAGGGAGTGCAGGAGTATCCTGGGGCCCTGCTCACAAATCGGTTTGCTGTTTTGGAAGCTGGTGAGGGTGCTGGTTCCTCAGAGGAGTGCAGTCAGAGCCAAGTTTGTGGCACCATGAATGGCTCGACTGTACAGGAGGGGAGGAAGATATGACTCCAGGATGGTATGTTGCCTCCCTGGTGCCAGGGTCAAGGATGTCACAGAGTGGCTGCAGGACATTCTTCTGGGGGAGGGTTATCAGCCAGGGGTCATGGTCCACATTGGTACCAATGACATGAGTAGGAAGGGAGACATGGTCCTGCAATCAGAATTTAGGGAGCTAGGTAGAAAATTAGCAAGCAGGATCTCAAATGTAGTAATCTCCCAATTACTCACAGTGCCATCTGCCAGCGAGTAGAGAAATAGGAGGGTGAGGCAGGTGAATGCATGGCTGGAAAGATGGTGCAGGAGGGAGGGTTTTAGATTCCTGGGACTGGCTCTGGGGGAGATGGCATCTGTACAAGCAGGAGGGGTTGCACCTGAACAGAGCTGGTACTGAGTTCCTTGGAGGGAGTTTTGCTAGTGCTGTTGGGAGGGCTTTAAACTAACTTGGCAGGGGTGTGGAACCAGGAAAGAATATTAGACAGGAATACTTGGGTGCATAAAATACTGGTAGACAGATAACACTAAGATGGAGAATAAGAAGTTAATAGGTGGAGTCAGTGTAAGGGAGAAAGTGACAAAATCTAAATCAGGGTTACTATCCATGTATGTGAATGCACGGAGTATAGTAAAATAAAAAGATTGGGGAGTTACAGGTGCAGATTGCCATGTGGAAATATGATGTTGTGGTAATAACAGAGACCTGGCTCAAAGGGCATAACTGGGTGTTAAATATTCCTGGGTACAAGGTGTTAAGAAAAGATTGTAAAGGAAAGAAAGGAGGGGGGTGGGTGTATGGTATTGGTTCAGGAGAGCATCACAAGGCTGGAGAAAGAGGATGTCCTAGAATGTTCGAGGATAAAATAAATTTGACTAGAGCTAAGGAACACATAGGGTGCAATTACATTGCTCAGTGTATCCTATAGACCATCAGCTAGTGAGAAGGATGCAGAAGAACAAATCTGCAGGGAAATTACAGATGCAAGCATCATAGAGTAGTTATAATGGGGGACTTTAAGTAACCCAATGTAGATGGGACAATGGTGATGTAGAGGGTGGAGAGGGGAAAAAATCCCTAGATTGTGTTCAGGAAAATTTTCTACAGCAGTAAGTGTCCAATCCAACAAGACTGTTGGACGTGGTTCTTGGGAATGAGGTGGGCCAAGTAGATCAAGAGCCAACGGGGGAACATTTAGGAGACAGTGATCACTTTATTTTACATTTTAGGGTGATAGAAAAGGACGAGAGACAATCAGAGTAAGAATAATTAGCTGGACGACAGCCGACTTCAAAAGGGTAAGGACAAAGCCGGGCCTGATAGACTTGGCGGGATAAACTGTAGCTGAACAATGGGCTACCTTCAAAAAAGAATCCGTTCGTGCACAGTCAAGGTATATTCCATCGAAAGGGAAAGGTAGGGCAAACAAATCCAGAGCTCTCTGGATGAAAAAGGAGATAGTGCGCTTGTGGCTGGTGTTATGTAGAAAATATAACTGAGAACCAAGAGGAATACAGAAGGTTCAGAGGGGAGGTAAAAAAGCATATTAGAGAAGCAAAGAGGGATTATGAGAAAAGACTGGCAGCTAACATAAAGGAGAATCCCAAAATCTTCTACAGGCATATAAATAGTAAGCGTGATAAAACAAAGAGTGGGACCAATTAGGGACTTAAAAGGGAATTTACACATGGACAAAGGGGCCATGGCTGACGTATTAAATTAATACTTTGCATTGGTCATTACCAAGGAGGTAGATGCTACCCAGGCCATGGTGACAGGCGAGGAAACTCTGTCACAAGAAGGGTTCAAAATTGATAAGGAGGAAGTGTTGAATAGAGTGTCGCAACTTAAAGTTGACACAGCACCGGGACCGGATGAGATGCATCCAAGGATATTGAAGGAAGTGAGAGTAGAAATTGCAGGGGCACTGGCCATAATCTTTCAGGCTGTCTTAGAATCAGGGGAGGTGCCAGAGTACTGGAGAATTGCAAACATTTTATGAAAAGTTTGTAAGGATAAGCCCAGCAAGGTTCTAAAAACATTTATTCAGGATAGAATTAGTAGTCACATGGAAACATATGGGTTAATAAGGAAGAGCCAGCATGGATTTGTAAAGGGAAAATCAAGTTTTTTGAAGAGGTAACAGAAAAGGTCGATGAGGGTAATACAGTTGATGTGGTGTACGTGGACTTTCGAAAGGTATTTGATACAGTGCCACACAACAGACTTGTGAGAAAAGTTATTTCTCATGGAATAAAAGGGGCAGTAGCAATGTGGATACTTAATTGGATGAAATATAGGAAGCAGGGAGTAATGGTCAATGGATATTTTTCGGGCTGAAGGAAGGTTTGTAGTGGAGTTCCCCAGGGGTCAGTATTGGGATCCTTGCTTTTCCTGATATATATTAATGATCTAGATCTTGGTGTGCAGGGGACAATTTCAAAGTTTGGGAGTGTTGTGAACTGCGAGGAAGACGGTGTGGAATTTCAAGAGGATATAGACAAGTTGGTGGAGTGGGAAGATAGATGGTGGATGAAGTTCAATGTGGAGAAGTATGAGGTGATGCTTTTTGGTAGGAAGAACATGGACAGACAATTTAATATCAGGGGTGGAATTTTGAAAGGGGTGCAAGAGCAGAAAGGCCTGGGTGTATATGTACATAGATCATTGAAGGTGGCAGGACAAGTGGAGAGCAGTTAATAAAGCATATAGTATCCTGGGCTTTATTAATAAGGGCATAGAGAATAAGGGCATAGAGTACAAGAGCAGGGAGGTTATGCTGAATTTATATAAGACATTCTTTAGACCTCAGCTGGAGTATTGTGTAAAGTTCTGGGTGCTACATTATAGGAAGGATGAGAACACATTGGAGAGAGTGCAGAAGAAGTTTACAAGAATGGTTCCAGGGATGAAAAGCTTCAGCTATGAAGATAGATTGGAGAGGTTGGGACTTCTCCTTGGAGAGGAGAAGGCTAAGACGAGATTTTATAGAGATGTTCAAAATCATGAGGGGGCTGGACAGAGTAGATCGGGAGAAGTTATTCCCACTCATAAAAGGATCAAGAGCGAGAGGGCACAGATTTAAAGTGATTTGCAAAAGAAGCAAATGTGATGTGAGAAAAACCTTTTTCTCACAATGAGTAGTTTGGGTCTGGAATGCACTGCCTGGAATTGTGGTGGAGGCAGGTTCAATCGAGGTATTCAAGAGGGCATTAGATGATTATTTGAATAGAAACAATGTGTAAGGGTACAGTGAAAAGGCAGGGCAATGGCACTAGGTCAAAATGTTCAATTGGAGAGACGGTGCCAACATGATGGGATGAATGGCCACCTTCTGAGCCGTTAAATTCTGTGAACATCAGGAAGTGATATCCATTGCACTCTTTAGATTGCAAGACACTATGGAGAAGTCCATCGCCTTCACTCTGAGGTGATAGCACCAGCATGCCAACACACCGAGGTCACACTGTTTGAATGGCGGCTGCCATGGAGACCTCGGTCCAGGGCATTGGTCCTGCACTGCAGCGCAAGCTCAACTTCATCGCAATGCCATAGTTGACCTCCAACAGTGTGTACATGAGAAGGGTGCTGGGCAGCTTGATCTCACTCCAGCTACCCCTTCTCCTCAAGGAGTCAGCCTGGGGTCCTTGGGCACCCATAGAGAGGAGGGTCAGCAGGTGCACACTCTGGGGCCATCCATTCAAGTGACTCCGGGAGTGTTCCAGGAGGGTTCCACTGACACACAGCAGGAACCTGAAAGCAGGCTGAGGTCCTCAAAGTTTCAGCCCTCCAGCAGACGCCCACCAAGTTCATCACAGACAGGGCAAGCAGTCAGCAGGCTGCCTCCACCTCCGCTGTGGGTGTCCGGGGAGCACCATGATGTTGTGGCAAGGTTAGGAAAGTTCAGAAGAATTAATTGCACAGCCCAGGCATGGGTGGTAATCACTTGTACACACTGTTCACTCTTGTCAATAAACTCCCATGAATGTCTCCCTGCCTATGGCTCCTTGTTCTGATGAGCAGTGTTCTTTTCACTCAGATGGTGAAACCTTTCTGCACAAGATAAAGGCAGGTATCTCAGTCCAGGGCCTCTTCCCTGTGCTCTGTGCAGCCTTCAGACAACAGTGATGGTCTGGCCTCACACCCCCTGGACACATTACTGATGCCTGCACCTTGTCATTGCTGCCAGAATGTTGTGGGCGGGCGCCGCAAAGTTCCATCATTCTCTCTGTGTGCTCTCAGCACCTTTAAGGTGAGGCTGGCCCCCATCTCCTCAGCATCTGTGACCAGTGACGCCTCCTGAAGGGGTCAGGTGCTGAAGGTTGACAAAGGATCAGGCATCTCTAAAGTTTCATGGCTGCATCTCTATGATATGATCCTGATCACAGAGTGCAAGCGAGCTGCCCTCGGCCAGAGAGGAGTCAGACACTCACAGAGGCCATGTGAAGATCTATGGAGTGTCCTCACTGCATGTTGTCATCATCCTCCACAAATCTAGCAGCTATGAGGGTCCCCCAAGCACACCTGCCTCGTCTAGCCAGTGCGAGAGCTTCATCCCCATCATTGTCACCTTTGAGGCCCTCCACACCCTCATCCCCATCGGCGTCCTCCTCTTCAGAGGAGACCTCCATCTCCTCCTCAGCCAGCTCATCTCCCTGTTGGATTGCCAGTTTGTAAATGGCACAGCAGATGATGACGGTGCGTGACACCCTCTGAGGACTGTATTGTAGGGCCACACCAAATAGGTCCAGGCACTGGAACCTTCTATTTAGCATTCCGATGGTCTTCTCCACCAAGTTGTAAACTACAGCATGAGCCTCATTATACCGTCGCTCTGCTGCAGTCTGAGGCCGCTGCACGGGTGTCATCAGCCGCAGACTCAGTGGGTGACCCTTCTCCCCAAGGAGCCATCCCTGCAGCTTCTGTGGACCCTAGAAGATTTCAGGGATCTGTGACTGACTGAGAATGTTGGAGTTGTGCACACTCCCTGGAAACCGCGTGCAGACCTGCAGGATGTGTTTCTGGTGGTCGCACACCAGCTGCACCTTCAGTGAGTGGAACCCCTTGCAGTTGATGTAGTGCACTGCTTTGGAGCACTTGGTGGCACTTTGATGCCTCTGTGTTGCTTGAGTGGGCAGATAAGCTAGAAGCCCGACTCCAATCATATTAATGTGGCTGCACTTGAACTGTCTCAGCTGCAGAGGAATCGTCACTTTATATAAGATGTCCCTAATGCATGGCCGCTTTCCTCGCCGATCCTACCCCCACCCCAAATGCTTGTGTGCTATATTCAACAGCAGGGCTGCCCTTCCCCTCTTCCCCCTGCTCCCCCAACAAGCCACCTCAACCACAAGGCAGACCTTGCGTCCCACCCCCCGCCTCCACACATAAGTTGCCTCAGTGGCAGGGTTGCCCTTGTGCCCCCACCAACGGTCCTCAATCCTGAAGCCCAACAGATGACCCTGGCAAGTGCTGCACATAATTGTTATGTACTGACCTCCGAGTTCCCTTTAAAGTGCAGCCTACCAAGTGCACTCCTTTTATGTGAAACACATTGGCGTGCTTTCCCACCAACGTAATGGATGATCCAGTAGTTGAGGGGGGGGAGTGATTCCAACGGGCAGGCCTCCTAATGATATGCAGATGTATAACAATGAGTTTCCTGATGGCTGGAAACGTGGCCTGCTATCGGCAGACTAAGTGGAAGTTCGCGAACTGGCTTCACGCCAATGTGAAACCCAACACGCCATATTGTCCACTCCCGCCACCAAAAGCACCTGACGCTGGTGGAAAATCCCGGCCAAAGTTAAAGGCTCTGTATCTGAATGCGCACAGCATTCACAACAAAATGGATGAATTGTTAGCTCTGATATAAATAGATATGCATGGCCTGATAGCCAACGTGGAGACATAAGGGTGATCAAGACTGGGACCTGACTATTGAAGGGTGTTTGGCATTTCAAAAAGATGGGAAACTAGGAGAAGGTGGTGGGGCAGCTCTGTTAATTAAAATGTCGTCAATGCAGCAGTGAGAGATGGCCTTAGCTAGAAAGACCGAGATGTAGATGTAAAGATAAGAAATGGGAAAGATGCATTGTGGGAGCAGTTTATAAGCCCCTTGATAGCAGTTACACTACAAGGAAGAGGGTGAAGGAAGAAATAAATGGGGTGTGTAAGAATAATAGCACAATAATCATGGGTGACTTTAATCTACATGTAGATTTGATGAATCGGATTGACAAAGGTAACCTGGAAAATAAGCTCATAAAGTGTATGAAGGACAATTTCCTAGAGCAGTACATTCTAGAGCCAACCAGGGAGCAGGCTATTCTAGACCTATTAATGAAGAATGAGACAGCATTAATCAATAACCTTATGGTAAAGGATCCTTTAGGTAACAGCAATCATAACATGATAGAATTTCATGTTCAGTTTGAAGGAGTGAAGTGTGGGTCTAAGACCAATGTTTTAAACCTGAATAAAGGTAATTAAAAGGGTATGGAAGCTGGGCTAGCCAAATTGAAATGGGAAACTAGGTTAAGGGATAGGTCAATAGAGATGCAGTGGCTGACATTTAAGGGGATACTTCACAGAATACATATGTTTGAATGATAAAGAAAAACTTCAAGGGGAGGGCCCACCTAAAAAAATTAAAAACGGTATCAAACTTAAAGAAAAAGATTATAATTGTGCAAAGATGGGCGGCAGATCAGAAGATTGGACAGAATATTAAAAAAAAGCAAAGAATGGAAAGAAGGAAAAATTAGCTTGATATAAATATAAAGATATATAAAGTAAGAGTTTCTATAGATATTTAGAAACGAAAAAAAAGTTAACAAAGTGAATATTGGTTCAAAACAGTGTAAGCCTGGGGAATTAATAATGGATAATAAGGAGAATTGAACAGGCATTTTGCATTGGTCTTCACTATAGAGGACACAAGTAACATCCCAGAAATAGCTGTAAATCAGGAAGGGAGGAACTCATGAATCGCTGAAAGCTAGTATGCAGGTACAGCAGGTAATAAGGAAGACAAATGGAATTTTGGCATTTATTGCTAAAGGAATAGAGTATAAAAATAGGGAAGTGTTGTTGCAAATGTACAACACATTGGTGAGACTGCACCTGGAGTACTGTGCACGGTTTTAGTCCCCTTACTTGAGGAAGGATATAATTGCATTGGAGGTGGTTCAGAGGAGGTTCACTAGATTGATTCCAGAGATGCAAGGCTTGTCTTATGAGGAGAGATTGAGCAGTTTAGGCCTATACTCACTAGAGTTTAGAAGGATGAGAGGAGATCTAATTGAGGTATATAAGATGCTAAAGGGGATAGACAAAGTAGAAGTGGAGTGGATGTTTCCCCTTCTGGGGCATTCTAGAATGAGAGGCCATAGTTTTAGGCTAAGGGGTGGTAGATTTAAATCAGAGATGAGGAGGAATTACTTTTCTCAAAAGGTCGTGAACCTGTGGAATTCACTACCTCAGAGTACAGTGGATGCCAGGACGCTGAATAAATTTAAGGAGGAGATAGACAGATTTTTAATTAGTAATGGGTTGAAAGGTTATGGGGAGAGGGCGGGAAATTGGAGTTGAGGCCGAAATGAGATCAGCCATGATCGTAATGAATGGCGGGGCAGGCTCGAGGGGCTGAATTGCCTACTCCTGCTCCTAGTTCTTATGTTCTTATCGGGGTAGGTGGGAATGCAGGATTGAGGTTGCAATCAGATCAGCTATGATCTCATTAAATGACACAGCAAGCTCGAAGGGCCGAGTGGCCTAGCCCTGATCCTAATTTGTATGTCTATATGTTCATTTTAAAGTTTCTTAAGGCAGTAACGAGCAATGTGAATAAGTGAAACCTGTAGATGTGGCGTACTTGAATTTCCAAAAGGCATTTGATAAGGTGCCGCATCAAAGGTTACTGCACATAATAAGAGAACTTGGTGTAGGGGGTAACACATTAGCATGGATAAAGGATTGGTTAGCTAACAGGAAGCAAAGAGTAGGGATAAATGGATCTTTTTTGGGTTGGCAAGATGTAACTAGTGGAATGCCACTGGGATCAGTGCAAGGGCTTCAACTATTTACAATCTACATCAATGATTTAGGTGAAGGGACTGAATGTATGATAGCTAAGTTTGCTGATGACACCAAGATAGTTAGGCAACCAAGCTGTCAAGAGGTAGAAAGTCTGCAAGCAGATGTAGACAGGTTAAATGAGTGGAGAAAAAATATGGCAAATGGAGTATAATGTTGAAAATGGGAACTTGTCCACTTTGGCAGGAAGACTAGAAAACCCGTATGCTATGTAAATGGAGAGAAATTGCAGAACTCAGTGGTACAGAAGGATCTGGGTGTCCTGGTGCATGAGTCACAAGAGGTTAGTAGGCAGGTACAGTAAGTGATTAGGAAGGTAAATGGAATGTTGACATTTATTGCAAGGGGAAATGGAATATAAAAGTTGGGAAGTTTTACTGCAGCTGTACAGGGCCCTGGTGAGACCACATCTGGAATACTGTTCAGTTTTAGTCTCCTCATTTGAAAAAAATATATAATTATGTTAGAAGCAGTTCAGAGAAGTTTCATTTGACTCATTCCTGGGTTGAAGGGCTAATCCTATGTGGAAAGGTTAAACAGTTTGGGCCTATACCCATTGGAATTTAGTAGAATAAGTGGTGATCTTATTGAAACCTATAAGATCCTGAGTGCAATTGATAGCAGCACTGTGGGTGTACCTACACCACAGGGACATCAGCAGTTCAAGAAAGCAGCTCACCACCACCTTCTCAAGGTCAGTTAGAGATGGGCAATAAGTGCTGGCCTAGCCAGCAACACCCATATCCCGTAAATGAATTTTAAAAAGGATACCGGGAAAATGTTTACATTTGTAGGAGAGACTAGAACCAAAGGACACAGTTTAAGAATAAGAGATCTCATTTTTAAGATGGAAATGAGAAGAAATGTTTTCTCTCAAAGGATCGTTAGCGTGTGGAATTCTCTTCTCCAGAAAGCATTGGAGGCTAGGTCATTGAATTCATTCAAGGCAGAGTTAGACAGATTTCGATAGACAAGTGGGTGAAGGATTATTGTAGGCAGGAAGGAGAGTGAAGTCGAGACCACAACCAGATCAGCCATGATCTTACTGAATGGCGGAGCAGGCTTGAGGGGCCAAATGGACTACTCCTCTTCCGAGGTCCCATGTTCATATGTTCCCATGTCCTATGTTCTTGTACCCAGGGGTTTCCATCTCTGGCTGGATGCACTCCAGCACCCCCTCCATCCAACTGTCTCACCCCACCTCCCCGCATGCCCATCATTGGTCAGCCAACATGTCCGTTCACGTGGCACAGCATGTTTCCACAGCAGTTAGGATAGAGGGCCAATGCTCAATCATCACCCAATTGGATCATTCTTGACTTTCAACCCTTTCCTTCCCAACTCCAACATTTTTATAACCAAGAAACAAAGTGTTGAGAGAATTTGTTTTAGTTTCACTATGATTTTTCTCGTAGGGTTCTCCCAACAGTGTCTAGGAGATTAATTTCAATTCCAGGAGACTCTAGGACAATCCTGGCATATCTAAGTCTAAGATGGCAGGAAAGGTGCATGCACTGCATAAATTCCTCTACCCTTTCCCTTTTTACAGTCACATCCGATGCCACCCATCTGATACCATTGCTCATTTCCCTTCTCACTTCTCTCTCTTTCCACCTCTTGGAAGAGAATGATTTGACTAATCCATCATTGTCAAAGACTCTCAACACTGAAATGACAGCACTATATTTAGCCTTAAGAGGAGTGGATTAAGATGAATAGTATACAACAGGCCACCCATCTGGAAGAGTGCCTGACTCAGTGTAATGACACCCACAAGAGCAAACCGGTGCAGTCACATCAATAACTAAACATTTAGCACGTTACAACTGAGCCACAGCTCATACTTACAGTCGGTTAGTATTTTCTATCAATTATTTTAAAATACATGAATCATTGAAAATAGCAACAGAAAATTGGTAAGGCCATGAAGGTTGCGAAAACTCAATGTGCTGACACCAAAATAATAAACTGCTTCTAAATTCCTGAAAGGGTAAATTCACTGCACCCACTTCTGTCTCTCTCTCGCTCTCTCTCCCAGCTTTTTCCCATGTTACATGGTGTCACGACAATGCAGGATGATGACCCTACTCTGTCTTCATTCATATCAACCATCATTTTTTGGATTTGACAGCTTGTTATACAGCTGGACGACCTTCCTGCTGCTGACCCTCCCCATTTATCTGGACTGGATACCAGCATACTGGCTTGCAAGCACCAGTGGCTGTGTTCTTATGCTGAACAAGTCCTGGGGTGGGACTTGAACCTGGACCATTCGGGCTCAAAAGTAAGGGTTTCACTGCCTGCACCACAAGAACATGTTCTCCACCCCATCCCACCGCACCCCACCCCACCCCACCCCACCCCACCCCACCCCACTGCCCACAGGGAAATTACTTGGAAGGAAAAACAGTGCGGAGCTAGGGCAACTAAAAACATGGCCTCAATTCACTGAATGACACATCCTTAAGTTGTAACTCCCAGCTGTGAACAGGGGATCAGTAAATTTACTTCGCAAATCTTTTTCAGGAGTCCCTTTAACATTGTTTTAGGGGTTTGTTTCACGGGCACCGAGAGTTCCCAGGGTTTCTGTCCCACTTGACTGTGCGGTACAAACAAGTGGACTCAAGAACTTTGCACTGCTCCTCAGGTGTAACTGGACCGGACAGCTTCTCATACCCCAAAACAAAAAAAAAAAAAAAAATATTCTTCTCATGAAGCAAATTTATTTGCCGAATCCCTGTTTCAACAGGCAAACAAATTTGTAACCAATAGATGTTCCAACCCAGATGGAGCATGAATTGTTGCTCCTTCGTTTCATCGACTTGTTCACCAATGAATCACTCTCATCTGTCTTCTCATGTGTTGCCTGCTTGGCATATCAAGTAGCTTGGCCGTTTCCAGGTAGCTGAAATCACTGAGAGCAGGAGCGAGCATTCTTGTAATTAACATTTCAGACAACAAGTAGCACTTTCAATTTATCAATCACAAACGGTGTGGACTCCATTATATCCCTGAGGGTCACCCAGTCGTCCTCAATGCACAGTGTCCATTTTCGCTGTACACAGGCCACTCTCGAGCTTCTCTGCGAGGGATTTCTCACGGGCCAGAGTTTTTCGCTTGTCGGGTAGGCACGCACCAGACCTGAATGGGTGTAAAATGACACACGATGATGTCAGACGAGCGTCCCAATGTCATCACGCACTCGTGTAATATTTCGGTCAGCAGGCGCAACTTATGGTTGGCGGGCAGGCAAAAAGGCCAAGCAGCCTTTGCATTTTTTAGGAAACCTCATCCATGTGTGGGATGGTTTCCAATAAATAAATATTTTAACTTTTCACTAGTAACATGTCCCTGCTCATCTGACAGAGTCAAATTCTAAAATTCTTTATTTTCATTGTTCAAAATCTTCAGCTCCCTGAGGCAGCTCCGTGCCTCCTTTACCTCCTTTACCTACCTTTCACCAGTGTGAAATCGCGGTCAGGCCCCAATCGCGGGCAGCAGTTGGCTTCCCAATCACTCATGCCCACCCCCACCGAGCCCGCCCGACAAATTCTGCCCCTGACGTCTGTTTGAACCTTGAGACATTGAGATGCTGCTGGACCTTCATGAGCTGGGGACATATAGGGGGATTTTTCTTGATGTTTAGCTTTGAAATGATAAGACAGTGGTCATTCCAGCACGTCAGCGTGTAAATTATGCCAAATATCAGCACTTAGCACTGTTGCTAGAACAATTGCTACTCACAAAAGGTTTACCAGATGGTGCTCATGTTTGTATCGATGAAGCTTGGAAGTCACTAAGCTGAATCATTGGCAAAGCAGCGGAAGCATCCATCAGTAAAGGTGGATCCCCCCCCGCCCCAAACAAGAACTGCTTGAGACCTAGTGAGCTGAGATGGCATCATGCCATTGATGCAAAAATAAAACCTTAGATGATGCACAACATAAACACAACAGCTAAAACACTGCACGTCTTGAAAGTAGCCAAGGCAGATGTGCAAAATATAGGGAGATACTGCACAAATAAGTCCCGGATCAACTTAAGTCATGAAATCCAAACTGCCTGTGACAATGGGAATCTACGAGCTATGAAAGAAGGGATCAAGAGGGCACTTGGTCCTACCATCACCAAAGTTGCTCCTACTCCTTGATGTCGGCGGTTGGTGAAATGTTGACTGGCAGAAGTAAACTGATGTCCCACTGGGCTGAACAATATTGTGGGCTGCACTCCTGTGAGGCAGACACCTCCTAGTCTGCACTTGATGCTTTCCCACAGCTTCCTTCGATGGATGAGTTAGAACAAAGGACAAAGAAAAGTACAGCACAGGAACAGGCCCTTCGGCCCTCCAAGCCTGCACCAATCATATTACCCATCAACTAAAACATTTTGCACTTCCAGGATCTGTATCCCTCTATTCCCATCCTATTCATGTATTTGTCAAGCTGCCTCTTAAACACCACTATCGTACCTACTTCCACCACCTCCTCTGGCAGCGAATTCCAGACACTCACTATCCTCTGTGTAAAAGAACTTGCCCCGCACATCACCTTTATAGTTTTCTCCTCTCACCTTAAATCTATGTCCCCTAGTAATTGACTCTTCCACCCTGGGAAAAAGCTTCTGACTATCTACTCTGTCCATGCCAATCATAATTTTGTAAACTTCTATCAAGTCGCCCCTCAATCTCCATCGCTCTAGTGAGAACAATCCGAGTTTCTCCAACCTCTCCTCATAGCTAATAACCTCCAGACCAGGCAGCATCCTGGTAAACCTCCTCTGCACCCTCTCCAATGCCTCCATATCCTTCTGGTAATGTGGTGACCAGAATTGCACGCAATATTCCAAGTGTGGCCTAACCAAGGTTCTATACAGCTGCAGCATGACTTCCCAGCTTTTATACTCAATACCCCTGCCAATGAAGGCAAGCATGCCATATGCCTTCTTGACTACCTTATCCACCTGCTTTGCCACTTTCAGTGACCCAGATCCCTCTGCCCGTCGATGCACTTAAGAGTTCTGCCACTTACTGTATAGTTTACTGTAATTTACAGTTACATGATGAATCTTCATCACTTGAACTCAACAAGGCCATAGACTGCTTTGCAAACAAAGGCACCCAGCAAGGATGGAATCCCAGTCAAACTGCTCAAGCACAAAGTCCCATCTAGTGCCAAACCTTTATGACCTTCTTCTCTACTGTAAAGTAGACACCTTTCCACTGGAAATTCATGATGCAAAAATCATCACACTACACAAAAACATAGGCGACAGAGGTGACTGCTACAACAAGAACATCTCACTCCTTGGTATCATGGGGAAGGCCTTTGCTAGGTTCATACTCAAAAGCCTCCATCTACTTGCAGACTGAGTGTACTCGGAAGCACAGTGTGGTTTCTGTGCTGGCAGATCTACTGCGAACATGATCCCTTCCATGTGTCATCTGCAAGAAAAGTGTAGTGGACAAGGTATATCTCTTTATCTTTTATCGATAAGGCATTCAACACAATCAGCAGAGCAGACCCTACAAGATTCGGGGCAAAATTGGCTGTGCACAGAAGTTCCTCAGTCTCACCTGCTCCTTCCATGACAAGATGTACTGCACTGTATAATTTGATGGCTCCACTTTGGACGGTTTCAGAGTGAAGAATGGAGTGAAACAGGCCTCTGTCCTAGCCCCGACTCTGTTATGCATCTTCTTCTCCATCCTTCTGACCTTTGCCTTCTCTACGGACATGGAAGGAGTCTACTTGCACACTCGGTCAGATGGCAAGCTCTACAATCGATCAAGACTGAAAGCAAAGACAAAAACACATCAAGTCCTGATCACAAAACTCCTTGACACTGATGTTTTACAAGTTGCCCACACTGAAACTCAGCTCCAAAGATTCATGCACTGTCACCCCCATGTCTGTAACTTGTTCTCCCTGACTATTAGCATCAAGGCAACTGTAGTCATGGGGCAAGGTGTTGCATCTCTGCCCCTGTTCATACTAAATAACCCCCCCACTGGAAGTGCTTAGCACGTTCTACCTGGGGTCTACAGTGCCAGTCAATATGTCCTCTGATGCAGAACTTGATACACAGAGAGAAAGTATTAAGCATCTCAATGTGCATGGAATAACATCAAGCTTACCCTTAAGACCAAGCTGATGGTTTATAAGGCTTGTGTTCTCAGCACCTTTCTCTATGGCTGTGAAACATGGGCGACTTGCAGCTACCAGGAAAAGAAGCTCAACAATTTCCATCTTTCCTGCCTGTGATGCATTATGGGTACATTCTGGCAAAACAAAATCACGAATGTGGTAGTCCTCTCTAAGGCAGAGCTCCCATGTTTGTTAGCATACACTAAACAGAGGCAGCTTCATTGGTTCTGGCACATCTGCAGGGAGCAAGAAGGTCACATACCCAAGAACTCTGTGTACAGCGAGGCAGCTGGAGCCAGATAATCAGCATTACATCCAAAGCTCCACTTCAAGGAAGCTTGTAAGCATGACATAAAGACCCGAAACATTGTTATCACGCATGGGAGACACTAGCTGGTGACAGAGATGGCAACACTTCCTGTGAACTGGCATCCAACACCACACTGACCAGTAGCTACAGCGGCTTGGTAACAGACATCAATGCTGAAAACAACAACACACGATCATAAGATGTAGGAGCAGAAGTAGGCCATTCAGCCCATCAGGTCTACTCCACCATTCAATGACATCATGGCTGATCTGATAATCCTCAACTCCACTTTCCTGCCTTTTCCTCATAACACTTGATTCCCTTACTGATTAAAAATCTATCTCAGCCTTGAATATACTTAACGACCCAACCTCTACAGCCCTCTGCAGTAAAGAATTCCACAGATTCACTACCCTCTGAGGGAAGAAATTCCTCCTCATCTGTTTTAAATGGGTGACCCCTTACTCTGAGATTATGCCCTCTGGTCCTAGACTCTCCCACAAGGGGAAACAGCCTCTCAGCATCTACCCTGTCAAGCCCCCTAAGAATCTTATATGTTTCACTAAGGTCGCCTCATTCTTCTAAACTCCAATGAGTACAGGCCTCTCCCCAGAAGAAAATCCCTCCATCCCCGGAATCAACCTAGTGAACCTTCTCTGGACTGCGTCAGATGCCAGTATATCTTTCCTTAGATAAGGGGACCAAAACTGTTCACAGTATTCCAGGTATAGTCTTGTATAGCTTTAGCAAGACTTCCTTATTTTTATACTCTACTCCCTTTGAAATAAAGGACAATATTCCATTTGCCTTACCTATTAACAGCTGAACTTGTATGCCAGCTTTTTGAGATTCATGCACGAGGACCCCCTAATCCCTCTGTGTTGCAGCTTTCTGCAGTCTTTCTACATTTAAATAATATTCAGCTCCTCTATTCTTCCTGCCAAAGTGCATAACCTCACACTTGCCCACATTATAATCCATCTTCCACGTTTTTGCCCACTCACTTAACCTGTCTATATCCCTCTGTAGACTGTGTCACCCTCATCACTTGCCTTCCTGCCTATCTTTGTGTCATCTACAGACCTGGCGATAGCACATTAATTTCCCTTATCCAAGTCAGTAATATATATTGTAAATAATTGCAACCCCTACATTGATCCCTGTGGCACCTTACTATTTACAGCTTGCCATCCTGAAAATGCACACCCGTATCCCATTATCTGTCTTCTAATAGTTAGCCAGTCCTCTATCCATGTTAATATACTGCCCCCAACACCATGAGCTCTTATCCTATTAAGTTGCCTTGTGTGGTACCTTATCAAACATCTTTTGGAAATCCAAATATATTACATCTACTGATTCCTTTTTATCTATCCTACTTATTACCTCCTCAAAGAATTCTAATAATTACAGAGGCATGGTTACAAAGAGGTCAAAGCTGGTAACTAAATATTCAGGGGCATGTGACTTTTCGAAAGGGCAGGCAGGAAGGAAAGAGTGATGGGGTAGCTTTGTTAGTACGAGATGGAAGAAGTACGATAGCAAGAAATTATCTTAGATTGGAAGATGTGGAATCCATATGGGTAGAGGTAAGAAATAACAAGGGGAAGAAGACACTGGTGGGAGTAGTCTATAGGCCCCTGAACAGTAGCTATGCTGTCGGATAGAGAATAAATCAGGAAATAATGAGGGCGTGTGTAAAAGGCAGTATATTAATCATGGGTGACTTTAATTTCCAAGTAGATTGGGAAAATCAAATTGGCAGAGGTAGCCATGAGGAAGAATTTGTAGAGTGTTTTTGGGACAGTTTCCCAGAACAACATGTTGTGGGTCCAACCAGGGATCAGGCTATTTTAGATCCAGTAATGTGTAATGAGGCAGGTTTAATAAATTATCTGAGTAAAAGATCCCCTAGGAAACCGTAATTTAGCATTCAGTTTGAGAGTGAGAAACTTGCGTCGGAAACAACTATGCTAAACTTAAATAAAGTTAAATACAAAGGAATGAGGGCAGAATTGGCTGGAATGGACTGGGAAAGGAGTTGGGCACAAAAGACAGTTGAACAACGGCAGACGTTTAAGAAAATAGTTCATGACTCACAACAAAGATACTTCCCAGTGAGGAAGAAGGATTCTAGGAAGGGGATAAACCAACCATGGTTAACCAATGAAGTTAAGGATAGTATCAAATTGAAAGAAAAAAAACATACAATGTGGCAAAGATTAGTGGTAAACCAGAGGATTGGGAAAGTTTTAAGAACCAACAAAAGATGATCAAAAAAATAGAGGGAGAAAATAAACTTTGAGGGTAAACTAGCAAGCAATATAAAAACAAACAGTAAGAGCTTCTTTAAATATATATTAAAAGGAAGAAAGAGGCCAAAGTGAATATAGGCCCCTTAGTGAATGAGGCCAGGGGAATAATAATGAGGAGCCAAGAAATGGCAGAGGAGTTGAATAAATATTTTGCATCAGTCTTCACTGTAGAAGAAACTAATAGCATTCCAAAAATACTAAATAATCAAGGGGAAAAAGGGGATAGGAAAAAAATACAATAACTATCATTGGAGAAAAAGTACTGGGGAAACTAATGGAGCTAAAGGCTGATAAGTTCCCTGGACCTGATGGGTTGCATCCTAGGATATTAAAGGAAGTAGCTACAGAGACAATGGATGCACTGGCTGTAATCTTCCAAGAATCCTTAGGTTCTGGAAAAGTCCCAAAGGATTGGAAAACTGCCAATGTAACACCCTTATTCAAAAAGGAGGGAGACAAAAATCAGGTAACTATAGGCCAGCTAGCTTGACATCCATCATTGGGGAAAATGTTAGTCTATTATAAAGGCTATAATAGCAGAGCATTTAGAAATGCATAACATAATCAAGCAGAGTCAGCATGGCTTCATGAAGGGGAAATCATGCCTGATAAAATTTATTAGAAATCTTTAAGGTGGTAACAAGCAGGAGAGATAAAGGGTGACCAGTAGATGTAATACAATTGGATTTCCAAAAAGCGTTTGATAAGGTACCGCACATAAGGCTACTTAATAAGTTAAGAGCCCCCATGTTGGGGGTAGTATATTAGCATGGTTAGAGAACTGGCTAACTAATAGAAGACAGAGGGGCCATTTTCAGGGTGGCAACCTGTGGAGTGCTACAGGGATCAGTGCTGGAGCCACAATTATTTACAATGTATATTATTGACTTGGATGAGGAAAGTGAATGCACTATCGCCAAGTTTGCAGTTGACACAAAGATATAGGCAGGAAGGCAAGTGATGAAGGTGACACAAAGAGTCTACAGAGGGATATAGACAGGTTAAGTGAGTGGGCAAAAATGTGGAAGATGGATTATAATGTGGGCAAGTGTGAGGTTATGCACTTTGGTAGGAAGAATAGAGGAGCTGAATATTATTTAAATGGAGAAAAACTGGAGAAAGCTGCAGCACAGGGATTTGGGAGTCCTTGTGCATGAATCCCAAAAAGCTAGCATGCAAGTTCAGCAGGTAAGAGGTAAGGCAAATGGAATATTGTCCTTTATATCAAAGGGTGTAAAGTATAAAAATAGGGAAGTCTTGCTAAAGATATACAAGGCACTACTTAGACCACGCCTAGAATACCGTGAACAGTTTTGGTCCCCTTATCTAAGGAAAGATATGCTGGCATTTGAGGCAGTCCAGAGAAAGTTCACTAGGTTGATCCCGGGTTTGGAGGAATTTACTTGAGGAGAGGTTGAGTAGGTTGGGCCTGTACTGATTGGAATTTAGAAGAATGAGTGGTGATCTTATTGAAACATATAAGATTCTTAGGGGGCTTGACAGGGTAGATGCTGAAAGGTTGTTTCCCCTTGTGAGAGTCTAGGACCAGAGGGCATAATCTCAGAGTAAGGGGACAGCCATTTAAAACACATGAGGAGGAATTTCTTCTCTCAAATCTGTGGAATTCTTTACCGCAGAGGACTGTAGAGGCCGGGTCATTAAGTATATTCAAGATTGAGATAGAATTTTAATCAGTTAGGGAATCAAGGGTTATGAGGAAAAGGCAGGAATGTGGAGTTGAGGATTATCAGATCAACCATGATGTCATTGAATGCTGGAGCAAACTCGATGGGCTGAATGGCTTACTTTTGATCCTATATCTTATGGTCTTATGATTGACGGTCATTATAGAATTTATTCTTGACTTCATCAGGGATGGTCATGATTAGTGTTTGCACATGGATGAAAGTTGCTTGTCTGTTGCCATGCTGAGTGAGTTTAAGCAAGGAACCATTCAGGAGGAATACAAAGATGCCTCCATTGTCCACCTGCAGTAGCAGAAAGGAATTGCCAATCTTGAGTCAATCATAGAGGAATCTCCCTCCTCTCCACCAACAGCAAAATCTTAGCCAGAATTCTTCTGCTTAGTCCAACATCTTGGCCTGTATCTGCTGCCAGAATGCCAGTGCAGCTTCAGAAATGGTCGAGTGAGAAGCTCCAGGAAAAATGCTAAGAACAGAACATGGACATCTACAACACGTTTGTTGTTGTGACCAAGGCCTTTGACACAGGCAGCCATGAGGGTCTTTTGGAAGGTAATGGAGAATTCCGTTTGCCCTGAGAAATTCATCACAATGGTTCAACAGTTCAATGATGTTTACACATGTCGTGCATGATGATGAGTCTTCTGACCCAATCCCAGTCACATGTTGGTGCTAATCCTCTTCATCATGTTTTACTCCGCCATGCTCTCTAATGCAGTCCATGATGGTGATCCTGGCATCAATATCAGATACCGCAGTGATGGAAAGCTGCCCAATCTGAGAACACTCCAGACACAGACCAGGGTCTCCAATGTCATATTTTTGTGGTTTCCTGTTTGCCAGTGACTGTGCACTAGTTGCTGATTCAGAGCTGGACATGCAATATATAGCATGGACTTGCTCTCCAATGCAAGTGACAACATTGGCCTTATGATCAGCATGAAGAAAATTGGAGTAATGTACCAGCCTGCTCCAGGAAAGCCCTACCTCGAACCCAAAGTTTCACTCCCATGGCCAGAACCTGTCAGCAGTGGATAAGTTCACTTAGCTCGGCAGCACGTTCTCACTAGCTGTCTATATCAATGAGACACAGGCAAGAGTTGCCAAAGTGCAACCTTTGACAGACTTTGAACATTAGTTTGGGAACAAACTGAAAGTCTATACAGCAATAGTCCTGCTGACTCAGTTCTACTCATGCGCGACATAGACTGTGTGCCAGCGTCATGCCAAGAAGCTCAACCACTTTCACTCAAGCTGCCTTCGGAAGCTTCTGAAGATCAGATTGTAAGACAAAATACCAGGCGCTGAGGTGCTCACCCAAACTGGCATGCCAAGCAGCCACAGCATATCGAGACAGTCACAACCGAGTTGAGCTGGTCATGTAGCCAGAACGCCTGAATACACTTACCAATGGGAATCTTCTATTGAGAGCTTGAGTCTGTGGTGTGCCCCTCATGGCGGTAAAAGGAAATGCTCCAAGGACACTCTGGAGGCTTCACTTAGGAGTTTTGAAATTGATTTTGAGTCCTTGGAGAAGCTCACCCAGGACCACTGCACCAAATGAAAAAGCAGTACTACTAAAGGAAGCGATAGCACCTTCCAAACCTGCGACCTCGAAGGGAAGGGGCAGTTGATGCTTGGGAACATCACCACCTGCAAGTTCCCCCCGCCAAGCTATACACCATCCTGACTTGGAAATATATCGCCGTTCCTTCACTGTCGCTGGGTCAAAATCCTGGCACTCCCTCCTGAACAGCACTGTGGGTGTACCTACACCACATGGACTGCAGCAGTTCAAGAAAGCAGTTCACCACCACCTTCTCAAGGACAAATAGGAATGGGCAATAAATGTTGGCCTGGCCAGCTCACATTCTGTGAGCAAATATATATATTTAAAATCAGAGGCAAAGAGGAAATGCAAGGAGAGGAAATCCCCAGCCAGCAAGTCATCCAAAACCCAATCATTTGTGGCATCCTGTCCTATTTGCAGCTGAGCCTTCTGGTCTTAGACAGGCAGTCACGTACCTACGTACCCACCAGTGCTCTAACAAATACCCCAGATGATGAACATGGTCGTCTTTGTCTCAAAGGATGAACAAGGGAAGGGAACAAATGATGTATCCAGATAAGAGATATCTCCAGGTATATGTACATTGCCGACAGCTCACAATCTCAAATAACAAAAGGCAACTTTAATGAGATATAGGCAACATCCTTGAGTCCTGGACTTGTTTCAAATGTAAAATGCAAGGATATTATAACTTGAATCATGGCAAATTACGCTTTCCTTCACCTATTTTCCTCTCTGTCCCCCCACACCCCTTTCTCAACCCCCACCACATCCTTTCCCACTTCTCACACCCCACATGCCTTTCCCTTCCCCTTCCCTGTATCTCCCTTTCTCCCCCACCCACCATGACTTTCTCTTCTCCCATCTGCCTTTTATTGTCTTTCCACAACCTCCCCCATATGCCTTTCCTTTTCCCCACTAACTGGAATGAGACTCCATGAGTGGAGGACTCATCTGGGAGACACAGCAGGCAAGCACATCTGACTGGAATGCCCAGGCCTCATTGGCACACCATTTCCCAGCTGCCCCCTCCCCCCTCCAAAAACGACCGGGTTACAGTGGGAAGGCCATTAAAATCAGAAGGCTTGGAAAAGATGCAAGGGACCAGAGGGAATAATTCCAGCCACAGGCCAGGGACAAATCCAGCCAGCTATGAGGGAATTACAGTTAGATTCATGGGACGAGCATTGACAGAGTGGAGGTGGGGGAGTTGGAGGCAGGCAGTAATGTGATGAAACCTCCAGGAATACAGTCAAGCAGAGTTAACAAGCCAAATATAAAGTCCAGGCTACAGGCCTCAACCAGAGTATTGCATCCAGTTCCATTTATGACACTTTAAGAGGGATTTTTGAAAATTCATTTAAGGGATGTGGGCGTCCCTGGCTAGGCCAGCATTTATTGCCCATCGCTGATTGCCCATAAGAAGGTGGTGGTGAACTGCCTTCTTGAACAGCTGCAGTCCATGTGCTGTAGGTACACCCACAGTGCTGTTAGGGAGGGAGTTCCAGGATTTTGACCCAGCGGCAATTAAGGAATGGTGATATATTTCCAAGTCAGGATGGTGAGTGGCTTGGAGGGGAACTTGCAGGTGATGGTGTTTCCATGTATCTGCTGCCCTTGTCCTTCTAGATTGTAGTAGTTGTGGGTTTGGAAAGTGCTGCGTAAGGAGCCTTGGTGAGTTCCTGCAGTGCATCTTGTAGTTGGTACACACTGCTGCCTCTGTGTGTCAGTGGTGGAAGGAGTGAATGTTTGTGGATGGGGTGCCAATCAGGCAGGCTTCTTTGTTCTGGATGGTGTCAAGCTTCTTGAGTGTTGCTGAAGTTGCACATATCCAGGCAAGTGGAGAGTATTCCATCACACTCCTGACTTGTGCCTTGTAGATGGTGGACAGGCTTTGGGGGGGTCAGTAAGTGAGTTACTCGCCACAGGATTCCAAGACTCTGACCTGCGCTCGTAGCCACAGTATTTATATGGCTAGTCCAGTTCAGTTTCTGGTCAATGGTAAAACCCAGGATGTTGATAGTGATTACTATCATTATTATTATCATCAAAGGTTTATTTATTTAAAAATCAACTTCCATCATGGTCAAGGGCCAAATTTTGGAAAGTTTTACAATCAATCATTCTAAGTACAATAATGCAAATACAAAAAAATGATAGGAAGAGCAAGAGTAGAATAACATACTGATCATTAGGTTAGAGTCCTTACATTATCAGGGTTTAAAATTTAACAGTTTGTTCACCTTGCAATGAGAAACGGCATTGGCTTATTCTTAAAACTTGTCATTTTACATCTTAATTCAGTCAGTTGTTTTTGAGGTCTGTAGCTGGTAGCCAATGTGAGATCTGTCTGTGAGTAATAAGTAGTGAAGTTTGGAGTTTAGCAACAAGATCACAAATGCATAGCCCAGTTGATCACATCTGACCTCGAGTATCTCCAGACCACAATTGTGTAAGGCATTTGAGCAACTATGATAATTAGGGCTAAGAATGACTTTGCAAGCCCTTTTCTCAACACGTTCAACAGCATTACACTGCTGCTTTGTAATTCTGCTCGGCCACATAGGCTTTCAATACGGGGTGAATAAAAGATGCGAAAATGGTGACAAGATCGTCCCTTGAGAGGGAATGGTATTTCAGGACCTAAGGGCACTTGAGAGTGTGCAGAGGAGATTTACCGGAATGGTACCAGGGATGACATCATTTATTTAGGAGAAGCTGGGCTTGTTCTCCTTTGAGCAAAGAAAATTGAGGGGAGATTTGATCAAGGTGTACAAGATGATGACAAGTTTAAATAATGTCGACAAAGAAAAGCTGTTCCCATCAGCTGATAGTGCAAGAACTAGGGGACACAGATTTAAGGTTTATGGCAAGAGATGCAGAGGGAATGTGAGGGAGAACTTTTTTTATGCAATGATTGGCTATGACCTGGTGCTCACTGCCCATGAGGGTGGTGGAAGCAGAGGCAAGCAATGATTTCAAAACCAAATTCAATGGGCACTTGAGGGAAATAAACTTGCAGAGCTGCAGGACTAGAGTGGGAATTGCAGAGTGCCAGATCGGTTCAGAAAAGGAGTGGTTAAGTCCCCACTCTGCTTTAACTAGACCCTCCTCCTGTGTTTGTAAAACACTCCTGAACCTTCCTTTCTCCACCTACCCATCTCGGTATTTACAGGGTTGACCAATATGCCTTGGTAAGAGCCCAGTGTGTGGCTCCCAGATGCATTTCTGGCTGATTTAAGTGAGGCATGCACATTAAAATGGGCAGCACTTCTGCCAGCTTCTCATCCTGGGATCAAAATTCCCCCTCAGTGCGAAGCAATGTTATTGTGTGTGTGTCACTGTTCCCCTCTCACTGCCTGCCAACACACAGGGGGTGAAATTTCATTTTTTACCCCGGATTTCCATGAAATCTTCTGTCAAAGTTGGAGCGGAAAACCTTCGCAGAATCTCAGTCCTGAGGTGTTCCTACAAAATAAATTGTCATTCCTCAAGGCAAGTTTATTGTCGAGAGGCATGGATTGATCAAGGAACTACAACTCCAAGAAGTGACAGTGAAATCTTGTTATGTAACACAAGAGCAAAATACTTCGGATGTTGAAAATGAAGGCAGCGATTGCTGGAAATACTCAGCAGGTCGGGCAGCATTTGAGGCAGCAATGGAGTAGGGATGGGGGACTGTCATCTCCCAGTGGAGGTGCGAATCAGGTCGTGAAGTGCTGAAGTTAGTTTTTTTTGTTGATGGGAAAACTATTTTCCTCGGCCTTCCTGGCTCCACACCATTTTCACATGGGTCAGGAAAGACTTGGGTGTGAAATGCGCACATACCTCTTCCGAGTTGGTGCTGTGAGGACCACAGGAAAATTACATTTCCTCCTGCAAACAATTTTTGGATGCCAGTATGGGTTTTGGAAGCCCTTTTTTAAAAAAAAGCATCTCCTTGAAGAGGGCGTAGCCACTGGGGGAAGCCTGCCGATGAGTGTGGAACTTTCTGAAAGGTAAGTGTAAAATGTTTTGACACCTTCAAATGTCAGTATTAGATGCTGCATTGTAATTGTCATGAAAACTTTAATCACAGAAAATGGTTCCTCTTCAAGGACTAAGGACTTTCTGGAAGAATTTGTGTTTTAAGAGACACCGTCCCTTAAAGGTTTAGTGCAGGACTCTGATTGCTATTCCTGGAAAAAGCATCCTTTTACAAGAAAGGGTAACTAAGTAGTTGCAAAAGAACTGGAAACTTTTTGATCTGGATGGATTGTGTAGAAAGGGGGTCACTTGGGCTTTATGGTTCTGAAAAAAAAAGCATGCCTGGAACTGTATTTTTAAAAGCAGGTTTTGGTTTCACTTTGAGAAATGAAGGACCAACTGCTTGAGAAGGAAGACAACAGCCCTTTTGCGGTCCAGAGCCAGTCCACAGCCGGAAGTGAATATAAGCTGCTCCTAAGTGACGACGTGCTGGGTTCGAGTACCTGCGAGTGTTCCTCAAACCTGCCTGAAAAGAGTGCCAGAGTCATTGATTGTTTCACGGATCAGTGCTCAGAGACCAACCATTTAACCCGGAAGCCATTCCAAGGACTCCACCATCTAACCTTTGCCTTTGAACCATTGACTTTTAACCTTTGGCAGAATTCTTCCATTTCTATTTTTATTTCATTATGTCTGTGTGTGTGTGTGTGTGTGTGTGTGTCTGTTCATGCGTGTAAGGTATCTCGAAAGAGTAATTAGCATAATTTCATATTCCATACTGTATGTCGATAAGCTTTGCCTTTCCATTCAACGAGGCTGATTTTATAATAAACTAATACGTTTGTTGCTTATCGAAAGAAGCCTGGTTAAGGTCTCTTTTTATTCTGGGGAACAGGAGTGAAGGTAAATAATTGGTCATTTCGGTGAGTGAATTGAACATTTAAACTAATGTTGCGACCTGTGGAGTAGTGGGGCTAGATTAACTACGTACTCCTCCCATCCCAGTCTTAAAATAATGTAGATGTATTTTTAATGCAGTGATTTATCACGGTAAAGTAAGTTGACCCTTGCATGAACCACCATTGTGTAAGTGTTGTCATGCATTATAGTACATTTTTCATGAACAAAGTGCCATAATGCATTTTTTAAAAGTTCTATCAGCCTTCGTTGTCATATTTTGTGCTATGATTCAAATCAACTGCCAATCAATTCTGGCTGCTCAAAAAAAATCCCTGCTTTTGGAAGTTGAGAAAAAAATCTGCACTTGCTCCTCCCCATTGATTGACAGACACCATGCTTTAAAATGGGAATGGAAATCAATTCTGCTTTAATATAAAACAAAGTGCTTGAAAAACTCAGTCAGTCAGTCCGGCAGCATCTGTGGAGGGAGAAACAGAGTTAACATTTCGAGTCCAATATGACTCTTCTTCAGAACCATTCAGTTCTGTCAGTTTCAGGCAAAGTAACTAGGGCTAAGATTTTATGGTCCCTCCACCTGGTGGGATATTACGGTCCTGCCGAACTGAAAGGAGTTTTAAATGGCTCGCTGCATCTGCTGGGGTGAGACATGCCATGGTGGGGCTGTAAGATCCTGGTCTGGGAGTTTTTGTAATGACAACTGCAGCCATTATGAATGTTTGGCTCAGTTTCAAAAGCTTAGGATGGCTTCAACTCAGCATATGGTCTACTGATCCAAGAATAATTGACACTTCTACAAGGCTGTAATGAAACAATATGCCTTTTATGTGTTTTTGTTTGTTTACACAACCCAATAGGCACTTAAAACATTACAATGTTTCACAATAGAATAGTTTTTTTTCCCCCGGTATGAATGCTAGAAGGTTTAAATTCAGGTTTTTATTGAACTGTTAGAGTTTTATTATTTCTTCAATGATTTTAAAATAATTCCTATTGCTATTGCGTGGTTCATGAGGGTTGTACAAAGTGGATACAGGGTGAGTGACTGTGAGGGCACATAGAGGAGGTATGGGGCGGTATATGGGATGGGTGGGTGTGGAGGCGGGATGTGTGGAAGTGGAGGTGGTATGGGCTGGCATGGATAATCTGAGGCAATGTGGAGTGGCATGGGGGTGAGTGGGGGATTGGGTGGCATGGGGGTGGGTGAGACACTGAGGATACACAGGGCGGAATGGGTAACCTGATGGGTATGAGTGGCATGGAGGTTATGGTGGGGTGGTGAGGGCTGAGGTTTAGGGGCCCTTGAAACAATGTTGGGAACTGGGCTGCCATGTTGGGCAACCGAGGGGAGCCTTCTAACCAGCCCGCCTCCACACCCACGCTCCTCATACACTCCAGCATGGCTCGCAAAATACATTGTGAACCCAACCCCTGTGTGAAAGGACAAAAATCCCAGAAAAGTCACACATGGGTTGGGTATACATTTTGGAAGGTGCAAAAGTGCACAGGTCGTGTTTTCCTGAGGCCACAGGAAAATCTTCCGCAAAGTTTCAGGTTGGTGACCTTCAGAATTGGAAAATGTTAGGGATGTGACAGGTTTTAAGCAAGTACAGAGGCAGGGGTAGAGTGGAGCAGTAGGAAGAACAGAAGGGAAAGACTGCAAGTGAGCATTAAGTATTGGGAGATCTTGCGTTGGAATGTGTATACAATGGTCAATGAACCAAAAAGGTAAGTGAATAACTGAAAGGAGGCACTGAAAGGAGTGATTTAAGACTTTGTTTAAAAACAAACCTCAGTAATAAACACATTTAATTGAGCGCAAATCCTAGGCTTTCAAACATAAAGGGCTGGATCTTTCCCTCTGCCTCAGGAAACATGAGGCAGGCCATTTCCCGACTTTGCAATTCCCAACCTGTCATCTCCTCCCATTCCCACTATTATCTCTGTGATGTGGGCAGGCAAGATTGGGGTCTGCCACCTCTCGAGGCAGTGACAGATGTAGGCAAGTGCCTAGGACTTCTCCCTTGGCCCTTATAATGGCAACCCCGACATCACAGGATGTGCTTTCAGGGCCGTGTTCGGATACACTTAACGGCCAGGGAAGATGGCGTGGGTAGGGAATGCAGGGGTAAACTTAATTGTGAAATGGGCACAGTATAAATCAGGTAATTAGAGATGGATGTAACATGGGTAATATAGTAAAAATGGGCAACTTCAATTTACGCATAGACTGGATTAACCAAATCAGCACTAATTCTGTAGAAGATGAATTGTTGGAATGTGTATGAGATGGGTTTCTGGAGCAGTACGTTGAGAAGCCAACTCAAGTTCGGGGCTATTTTAGGCTTTGCTGTGTAATGAGAAAGGGCTAAATAATAACCTTGCTGGAAAGGAGCCTTTGAGAAATAGTGACCATAATATGATAGAATTTTGCATTATGTTTGAATCCAAGACAGCTTATTCTGAAATGAGGGTCTTCACTCTGAGGAAAGGAAATTATGGAGGTAAAAGGGGCAAGTTGGCTGTAGTAAATTGAGAAAATACACTAAAAGACATGCAATGGCTAGTATTTAAAGAAATACTACATGGTCTACAACAAACATACATTCCTCTAAGGCACAAACACATAACAGGAAAGGTAAATCAACCGTGGTTAACAAAAGAAGTTAAAGATTGCATTAGATCAAAGGAAGTGGCTTATAAGGACGCCAGAAAAAGTGGTAAGCCTGAGGATTGGGAACAATTTAGAACTCAGCAAAGGAGGACCAAGAAATTGATTTAAGAAAGGGAAAATAGAATATGATGGCAAATTAGTGAAGAACATAAAAGCTTCTTTATGTGCATGAAAAGGAAAAGATTAGTGAGGACAAATGTGGGCCCATCCCAGGTGGGGACAGGAAAATTTATAGAGGGGAACAGGGAAATGGCGGAGAAACTAAACAGTTACTTTGCATCTGTCTTCACGGAGAAAGATACCGAAAATCTCAAAGAAATACTCGGCAACCAAGGGACTTGTGAAACTGACGACCCAAAATAAATTAGTAATAGCAAAGAGGTAGTACTTGAAAAGTTAACTGGATTGAAGGTTGATAAATCCCCTGGACCGGATGAGCGTCATCCTAGAGTGTTGAAGGACGTGGGTCGTTGTCATCGGTAGTCCCTCAGAATCGAGGATGACATCTGTCAGGCTGGGTGACACTTCAGATGACTGATGAACGCAATTGTGGATATACTTGTTCTTCTGCAGTGGGAGTATGTTGTTGTGCAGGGGAGTGGAAGTCACAGTCCCAGGCTGGCTTCCTTCTCTTTCCTCTAGCATTGCCGTTCCGCCTCGCTGTCGAGGTGAGCCTCAAAGTGGCTTGCGCCTTGATGGACCAGGAGGTTCCATGCCAAGCAATCAGCAGCATTCTCTTCCCAGTCAGTGGTGTTAATGCCTCCATGCTTTGGGGCAACCTTGAGTGTATCCTTATACCTTTTCCTTTGCCCACTGTTTGAGCGTTGGCCAATGGAGAGCTGTCAGAGAACCTGCCGAGGGAGGCGGTTTTTGGGCATTCAGACACAATGGCCCATCCATCGGAGTTGGTTTCCACAGGGACAGGTCTTCAATGCTGGTAGACGCAGCTTCATGGAGGACACTCGCGTTAGTCCGGTGGCCCTCATATTTGATCCCCAGGGTTTGACGCAAGCATTGCTGATGGAAGCTCTCAAGGATCTTAATGTGGCGTCGGTGGACAGTCCATGTTTTGCTGCAGAGGGTGGTCAACACAACAGCCTTATAAACCAGAACCTTGGTTGACTTGCAAAGGTCCCTGTTGTCAAAGACACGTTGACGCAGCTTGAAGACGGCAGCGTTGACTTGGTGTCGGACTTCCCCATCGATGGTAGTCCTCTGGGAGAGGTGGCTGCCGAGATAAGGGAAGTGCTGCACATGCTCCAGAGCCGCCTCATCTGTGTGGATGGCGCGGGGGATGCTCGACTGGCCCGGGGAAGGTTGGTGAAGGACCTTCATCTTGGCGATGTTTAAGGACAGGCCAAGCCTCTTATATGAGGTGTTGAAGAGGTCATGCATCCTTTGCATGTCCTGTACTGAGTGACCCATCACACAGCAGTCACCCGCAAACTGAAGGTCATGGATATCCATGCTGGTGAGTTTTGTTCCTGCCCGGATGTGACCGATGTTGAAGAGCTTCCTGTCCGGATGATACTGAATGTTGACACCAGGTGGCAGCTCATCTCAGATGAGGTGGACGATGACGGTCAGATTAAATGGTGAACAAGGTGGGGGCGATCACACAACCTTGTTGGAGCCCGGTCTGGGTGTGAAAGGTGTCAGTTTCAGATCCTCCACTCAGGACGCTGGCGGCCGTGTTGTCTCAGGATGGTGACAAACTTCAACGGACAACCAAAGCATTGGAGGATGATCCATAGATCTTCACGATTTAAAGAATCAAACACCTTGGTCAGGTGGATGAAGGTGAGTGTGTTGAAAGATGTGGGTAGAAAGAGATAATGGATGCATTGGTGGTCAGCTTTCAAAATTTTTTAGATTCTGGAAGGGTCCCTGTGGACTGAAAAAGTAGCAAATGTAACCCCAGTATTTCAGAGGGAAAAAAGAGGGAGAATGGAGAACTACAAACCTGTTAGTTCGACGTCAGTGGTAGGGAAGATGTTAGAATCTATTATATAAGATGTGATAACTGGACATTGAGTGAAGAACTTATCGCTTGTCGGGTGAGCACACACCCGACCCGCTCGAACGTGAAATAACTCGCGTTGAGGTTGGCCGAGCGTGCCGACGTCAACACACACTCTCTCGATATTTCGCCAGGCAGGTACATTCAGGAGACAGAAGCGCGCCCGACATTAATTAAGAGGTCAATTAAGGCCCTTAACACACCAATTGTCTCTGAGTTTACGTAGCCCGTGTGAATTTTCAGCTGTTGCAGGGACAAAACGGGCAGGCCACAATTTGAAAAAGCTCATCTACAGGCGGGATAAGAAGGGTCTCAGCAGGGCTGTCAACATGAGTAGTGAGATCGTGTGCTGCTGGTTGATTTTGTGAACTGGACAGCTTCATCTCGCTTCAGAGCTGCATTCTGAGCATTTCTAGGATTCATTTCAGGACTCATTGTTGTCTTCCAGGCTCCCAGAGGATTTAGACCATGTGGGCCCTTCCAGATATCAAGCAACCTTCCATAATCCTGGTAATGGGGACTGTGGTCTCTGCTGATGGCACCTCCTCTGAGGAGGAACAGAGGGGCAGATGGGAGAGGAGGCCAGGGTGTCCCAATGCAGCTTCCTGGGAGTGATCTGTGGGAGGAGAGGCGCAGGCATAAGGGGGACAGGGCCAGCTGGCAGTCCAAGGTGGAAGGGGCCATAGAAGATGCCACTATCCTGCTGCCAGAGTTTACAGGCGGCGATGCAGCTACCTCAATATGTCTGAGGTGCAGTGCTGAAGGAGGCTCCATGTATCCAGGGAGATAGTAACCTCCATTTGTCAGAGGATCAAGCCTGAGATCAGCTCTGACTGTGTAGGTGGACACCCCATGCCAGTGGCTCTGAAGGTCACAGTGGCCCTCAACTTCTATTTCTCCGGCTCTTTCCAGGGGTCAGTGGGGGATCTGTGCGGAGTCTCCCAATCAGCTGTCCATAATTGGGTCAAGCTGGTGACAGAATCTCTGTTCAGGCGTGCATTGACTTTCATTCATTACCATACGGACGAGTCCAGCCAGGCAGAGCAAGCCAGAGACTTTACAGTGGTTGCTGGTTTCCCCCGCGTCCAGGGTGCTATAGACTGTACACATGTGGCCATCAAGGCACCAGCAGGTGAGCCCGGTGCCTTCGTCAACAGGAAGGGCTTCCACTCCATGAACGTGCAGATGGTGTGTGATCACAGGATGCTGATTCTACAAGTCTGTGCAAGGTACCCAGGCAGCTCCCATGACGCTTACAGCCCGAGACACTCCCAGGTGTCGAGGCTCTTCAGTGCTCCAGCCCGACTGGATAGCTGGCTGTTGGGTGACAAGGGCTACTCCTTGAAAAGGTGGCTCATGACTCCTCTCCACCACCCAAGAACAGAGACCGAGCAGCGGTACAACAGGAGCCATGGCTTCACAAGGGCTGTGGTAGAGACAACCATAGGTCTTCTGAAGATGCACTTCTGATGCCTGGACCGTTCGGGGAGGGTGCACTACAATGCCCTCCAGAGCGCGTGTCCTTGATCGTGGTTGCATGCTGCGCTCTCCACAATCTGCCACTGGCTTGGGGGGACCCAGTGAAGGAAGAGGATGTTGATGCAGTTATGCAGACCACAGATGATGAGCCCAGCAGTGAGTCTGAGTATGAGCACGGTGAGGAGAACGCTAAGGGCATGGAGGCTGACCTAGGTAACCTCCAGGGAGGCAGGGACACCCGGGATGCTTTGATCCAACTCTCCTTCAGCTAGCCTACCAAAGAAGAACCACCACCACATGCCAGGGCCGCAGGCTTCATACTCTCAGAAAGAAACGTTTCCTTGGCCACCAACATACACTCTGTGCCTGTGCAATAAGGTTTCAGGAGACACACGTCCATCATTACATAATGGCTTACCCTGCACCTACAGAACAAATGAAGCATACAGAGGCCAATAGCACAAAAAAAAATCTCATTTAATTGTGCATGTGAAACATAGCTGAAATGAATATAATCCGGTGTTCTTAATCACACCACTAAAAAGGTTAAAGCAAAATGGAGGAACAAAATATCACCCATGATCAGGTCGTCTTGTGCTTAAGGTGCTTTACATTTACGTTTGCGGTTGCTACGTCTGCTGACTCTGCTGTCTTGTTGGCCTTGATGACCTTGACGGTCGTCCTCTGGCCTGTGGAGCCTGTTCTGGCCACGCCTGGGAGGGAGCGGCCAGTTCCACGGCTGGCATCTCGCCAGTCATCGCAGCCTCATCAGATGCCATGGTCACTGGCAGAGGGGCGGAGAAGCTGCTGGCGTCATCCAGAGCGCCCTGAGAGGAGCCCGCAGAGACGACAGGCAGCTCGTGTGCCACAAGGCACTCAGTCCAAGCAGCCAGGGCTCACCCTCTTGGCCAGCCCCAGTGTCATTGACAGTTGCCATTCACACTCTAACACCCCTCAGGTCCATGGGCAGAGGGTGGCCAGCCCTTAACTGTTCTGCACACTGACCCATGCCAACAGGGTACTCACCTTTCCCGATCGCAGCAGATCGATAAAGCGCTTCCGGCACTGCACCCATGTGCACCTCACCACGTCATGGCTGCTCACCCTGGATGCCACCTCCTCCCAGGCCTTTTTGGTGAGGTGGGGGGAGGCCTCCTCCTCCCGCCTCTGGGGAAAAGGGTTTCCCGGCTGGGTCGTTAAGTATATTCGAGTCTGAGATAGACAGGTTTTTAATCAGGAAACTTAAGCAGGAAAGTGGAGTTGAGGATTATCAGATCAGCCATGACCTCACTGAATGGTGGATCAGGCTCGATGGGCCGAATGGCCACCTCCTGCTCCTACATCTTATGGTCTCCTGGCTGCCACTTCCTCCAGGAGAGACGCGGGGCCAACGGCCCAGCCGACCTGCCCTCCCGCCTGCCATGTCCGACTGCACTGGAATCCATTAAGACTTCAGTGCCCTTCCATGGCAGCCTTCCAGGGTCCGCTTGGGCCGCTTTTGAATCAGCTACCAGGTCGCCATTGGACATATTATGCTCCCACCGCACCCCCATCCCTTCTCGGAGCTTCCCCTGGCGCCTTTCACGCTGGGCAGGCCTTAATTGGCCGTGCTGATCGCGGGCAGTGGTTGGCTTTCCGACCACCCCCGCCAAGCCCACCCACCAAGGGCAAAATTCTGCCCTTAGGAAAGAATGGTAAAATTGGGCACAGCCAACATGGATTCATGAGAGGGAAATCATGTTTTACAAACTTGTTGGAGTCTTGTGAGGACGATACTCGTAAGATAGATAAAGGAGAACCAGAGGATGTGGTTTGGATTTGGATTTTCAGAAGGCTTTTGGTAAAATCCCACACAGGAAGTTGGTAAATAAAATTAGAGCGCATGGGATTGTGAGAAATATACTAGTATGGATTGAGAGTTGGTTAACAGACAGAAAGGATGACAGGCTCTTACTAGCGGGGGTACTGCAAGGATCAGTGCTAGGTTCACAGCTGTTCACAATCTATACAAATAATTTGGATGTGGGGACCAATTGTAATATTTCCAAATTTGTTGATGACACCAAACTGGGTGGGGACATAAGTTGTGAGGAGGATGCAAGGAGGCTTCAAGAGCACTTGGACAGGCAAAGTGAATGTGCTACAACATGCCAGATAGAATATAATGTGAATAAGTGTGAAATTATTCACTTTGGTAGGAAAAAAAGAAAGGCAGAGTATTTCTTAAATGGTGGAGAGGTTGGGAAGTGTGGGTGTCCAAATGGGCCTTGGTGACCTTGTTCATGAATCACTAAAAATCTCGCATGCAGGTGCAGCAAGCAATTAGGAAGGCAAATGATGTGTTGGCCTTCATCACGAGGGGATTTGATTACTGGAGTAAAGATGTCTTGCTGCAGTTATATAGAGCTTGGTGAGACCTCACCTGGAGTGCTGTGCTCAGCTTTGGTCCGCTTACCTATCTTGCCGTAGAGGGAGTACAATGGAGGTTCACCAGATTAATTTCTGGGGTGGCAGGATTGTTTTATGAGGAGAGATTGAGGATTCTGGGTCTGTATTCCCTAGGGTTTAGAAGAATGAGAGGTGACCTCATTGAAACTTGCAAAATTCTTATAGGGCGAGACAGGGTAGATGTGGATAAGATGTTTCCTCTGGCTGGTGAGTCTAAAACCAGGGGACATAATCTCAGAATAAGGGGAATGCCAGTTAAGACCGAGATGAGGAAGAATTTTTTCACTCAGAGGGCGTTGAATCTTTGGAATTCTCTGCTCCAGAGGGCTGGAGAAGCTCAATCGTTGAACAAGCTCAAGACAGAAATCGATAGGTTTCTGGAGACTAATGACATCGAGGGATGTGGAGATAGTGCAGGAAAAGTGGCATTGAGGTAGACGGTTAGCCAGGATCAAACTGAATGGCGGAGCAGGCTCAATGGGCCGAATGGCCTACTCCTATTCCTATGTTCCTAACCCGCAGGCCTAATTTTTCCATTTCCCACTCACTTCCAGGCAAGTGCAGGAGGGGAAAATCTGGCCCAAAGTGTAATTTAACTTAAAATTGTGGCTGCACCACAGTTTCAATGTGAATCGTTGAAATAACCCAAAGCTGCCTGGTAACAGATCCCTACATGGATATTCCTTTCACATGACACTCATCCAGGAGGCACAGGTCTTCAATTGCCACAAGGGTTTTGGGGTCATTTTAAATTACATTTTCAGCTTAGTAACAGGCCATTCAGTCCAACTGGCCTGTGCTGGTGTTTCTATTCCACACGAGCCTCCTCCCACCCCACTTCAGCTCACTCTACAGCATATCCTTCTATCCCCTTCACCCTCATTTGTTTATCTTTGTGGAAAAGAATGTGAGCCAAAATGTCAAATGTGCTGCCAATTCATTTTCACTTGTCTTTCTCCGGTGATGAGGTAAAAACACCTCCCTGCGAATGGTGTGATTTTGACTTTTATTTCATGGAACAAATAAAGAGAGGCCACATCTCAGATGAATAGAAAAAAAAGACAAGGAGCAGGAACAACCTAGATTATAAAATGGAGGAAATCGATAATGTTGAAATGGAAAGAAATTCATCCTGTCAAAACTGAATATGGTTCGAAATGATAGAAGACGTGAGCTTAAATAAATTTAGTTGAATGAACGGCTTATATATGTGTAGGGTCATTGAACTGTAAAAACCAAAAAGCTGCTATCCAGTGTAGTCAATGCTCTTTCAGCTGAAAAGTCCTAGGACAAAATATATTGAACCCATTTTCATTGCATTCTTTTAGAGTGGATAACGTTTGTGTTAGTTCATACTCTAATATTAGACTCATGTGAGTTCATTTGCGATGGGATATAATTAGGAGAAATTAATACATTTTAATGGGATTTGACTTAATTTAAAATTGTAATTGCTCAACAGATTTGGCAGATCACCAAGGTGAGTTAACAAAATAACCCAGAGTTTCCTTATAACAGGTCCCTCAGCTTCTTTCAGAGAATCCTTCTCCAGCAAGGCATTGGCAGAGGTGCTTTAGTGTTTGGAACAAGTTTTCCCTATTCTGCAAAGGTGGCTCAGACACTTAAGTGAAGGTGTAATTTATCAGACCCTGACTTAACATGGCAGTTTTTTGTTTAACTGTGCTCTGGGGATATGAACAACATTAGCAATCCGGTATTTATCACCAAAAGCTGTATTCACGATCAGTTATATTGTGAGAGACCAAGCTCACATGTAGACCAGAACAGACAAGTTCCTTTCCCTAAAGGGCATTAGTGATCTAGTTGTCCTATTTTTAAGTAACAGCCCAACAGCGTTCATGGTCTTGATGCTGTAACCAGGCATGTTAAATTCAGTTTCACAACTTGTCAAAAGTGGAATGTGAGCATCTCTGAGTTGCTAGTGCAATGCTATAACTACTCAGGCAGAACATCTTAATTGGTCATACTAACATGTACGCATACCCCGATCAGAATCATCATCCAACACTCTTCTCCTGAATGGTCAATGACAAGGCTTCCATGTAGGCAAAAGTTTGTGATGCAGAGTAGGCAACAATAATTTTGGACACCTTGGCTTGATTGTACAGTGATACTCCACCCCCTTCCACACATCCCCAAACCCTTTATAGCAGGCATCAGAACTTACGTTTAAGGGTGATAATGCTATGAATCACCAAGACAATAGTAATATCTGCAAGTATCTTATATTGCTCTTCAGATTTTGTTCTTGGGTGTCTCAGTGTGGTAAGACACTATGAACGTGAATGAATGATCCCAGCTGGTATCCACCCAGTTCTGAAATAATGCTGGCACCATGGAATACCATAAAATGAAACAATGATGGAACTTTCAGGGTAGCGAGCATTATTCCATAAACATGGTTACATGCTAGCTGACAATTCAAAAGGAGTAGAATCACCTTCCTACTCATCCAAAGGGTAGTGTTAAAGATATGGTGCATTTAACCTTGATTCTAATCACCAGAACTTTGGGATCATCAGCCAAAAGGAGAATATGTGTGTCTGTTTTCCTGGCTGTTTTTGATTGGGAAGTATATGGATTGAGTTGAATTTCTCACTCCTTTGCGGGTTTGGACAGTGCTGTCAAAGGAACATTGGTGAGTTTCTGCAGCACGCTGCTGCCACTATGCATCGGGTGGTGGAGGGAGTGAGTGTTTAAGATAATGGATGAGGTGCCAGTCAGTCTTTATCCTGGATGGTATCGAGCTTCTTGAGTGTTGTTAGAGCTGCACTCATCTAGACAAGTGGAGTGTGTTCCATCAGACTCCTGACTTGTGCCTTGTAGATAGTAGACATGCTCTAGTCAGTCAGGAGGTGAGTTACTTGCCACAGGATTACCAGCCTCTGCCTTCCTCTTGTATCCACTGTGGCTGGTTCAGTTGAGTTTCTGGTCAATGATGATCCTGAGAATGTTGATGGTGGAGGATGGTAATCCATTTGAATTTCAAGGGGAGATTGTTAGATTCTCCCTTATTGAAGATGGTCATTGCTAGGCATGTTCATGGCACAATTGTTACATGCCAATTATCAGCCCAAGCCTGAATGTTGTCCAGGCCTTGCTGCATGCAGGCATGGACTGCTTCATTGTTATAGTCCTGGATCAGACCCCCAAATTGTTGGTACGATCCGGTTAGGGGCCAATAACTTTTTGTTTAAAGTAGACAAAGCTTGAGATCCAAGATACTTGCTAAGAGAAGTCACAAGATTCCATCGGTTTTAAACAAACAAAAATAAACTATACTATACAAGGTCAGAAAGATAAAACAATCTACAATAACTATCTTATTTTAAAATTTACCCTCGTACTGAATTCTTCTAAGGAAGTGCAAACATCACATGCTCCGGACATCAGATAAGGTGAGAGTTTTTTGATTGTAGTCTAAATGCACTATTGCATGGACCCAACACAACATGTTCAGTTTACTTGAAAACTATTATGTGATGTAGAAATAGACTGTTAGCAAGGCTAAATGATATTTTTCCAAAACCAAAATAGAGAAAGGAATTGTTTCAACCTCGCTTCTAAAAGTTAAGACCAGCTATAATAAAACCCTTAATTCAATTAAGAGAGCCCGACTGATTCTTATCGCATTCTCTTCATTTACCAGCGTCTCTCTGGTTAAGTTCCGAGCAGTGTCATGATTGTAATAATGAAGCAGGATTCTGCCAATTGAATCTCTCTGCAGGGATAATCTTTGCTGAATATTAAGCAGATAAAATCGATCCAAACAAATTGCCATTTCCTTTGTTAATTAACAGTAATTTGGTTTGATTATTTTTCACTTCCTCAATGTGCAGAAAGTATAAGAGTAATCTCAACTTTCCAGAGCTGAAGTGTAATGTTCAAAACATCAAAATATTATAAAAATGTTCCTTGCATTTTATCACTCTTTAAATGAAGCATAAATGATGACAAGTTGATTATGTTAGTTTATGGTTTTTCTTAAATGTCCATGAGCTTGTCTTGGAGAGGATGTTGCTGTCAAAAGTTTGTTAAAAATAATATAATCCAACTGGCACAATTCTATCACCATGCAGAGTAGTTCAAATATAACATTCCGTTTGACGACACATCATCCCTTAAAGTGCCAGTAAAATGACTAAATTATTCCTGATTTCCAACATGCTTGCACTCTGGGAAACTGGATAGTCCATTCTCCCTTGGCAATCCTGTTCTATTTACTCCTCGCTAGCTGCCTTATCGGCCCCCACCAATCCCCAGCCTAAACGAACAATGGGTTGCCTCTGGCAACCAGAAACATGTGGCATGAAATTATCCCTCTGCTTCTGCCTCTTTCCACATCTTACTTGAAATTTCCACCAAATTGGAACCCTTGAAATGTGGCAGACCGAAATTGGCTCCCCAACAAGCAAATGGTCTGGAGGGTCTGTTTCAGGGGCATTTTCGTCATAGTTCAGAATTTGATGGACACCCTCCATTAGCCACGTAACCTTTTTGTATTTCTTATTCCATTTCAAAAACGATGAATATACTATTTCATTTGACACAAGCTAATTGATTTTTCCAATTTATTGAAGACAGTTCTCGCTCATCCACATGATGCCAAACAATTTTGTTCCATAATCAGCTGTTTTAAGTAATGTGGGCTAGATTCTGCTCAGGTTCAAGTCCTCTCAGGTCTAATGGCCAGCGAATGACTATTTTCTCTGTGGGGGTGGTGGGGGGGGGGTGTAAATTTGAGAGGCTATTATTCCTGATGACACTAATGTCATTCAATGCCACTAGCGAACTGGGATGGGAATAGTTGCATAAGTCAAAACTGTGGAAACACTATTAAAATCGTACGGCATTTTAATTTGCACCACCTTCTGAAATACTAACAACAGTTTTGGACAAAGAATTACCAGTGTTTGCAAAGAAAGGGAACATTATCAAAAGGAACAAAACCTTATCACTGATATAACCAGAAACTAGCTGAGTTAGTATTGAGAGTGGAATCAAAACTAATGAAACACAATGGGAATCAAAGATCGGGCAGATTAATTATTTTCCTAACAACAATTTGCACTGTATATCAGCTTTAATATGTCCCAAGGCACTTTGCAAATAAGCAGAAGGATAACCAGATGCTGTGCCACAAAAGGGAGCCATGAGGAAAGTGATCAAAAACTTCCTTGTGTCACCTCTGGCTCTTTTGCCGATCCCCTTTAATCTTTGCCGTCAGCTTATCGACCCTTCAGCCACGAGAAACAGTTTCTCTTTTTTTTCTCAATCAAAATCTTTTGTAATTTTAAACAGCTCTATCAAATCTCCCCTTAGCCTTTGCTGCTCTAAGGAGAATAACCGCAGCTTCGCCTGTCTACCCCATGACTGCAATTTCTCGGCCGTGGAACCAGTCTAGTAAGTGATGTCTATGATTCTCTAATTGATCAAAGTGATGGGTATCACAAAGGTATCTTTTTTGCGGAAGGATGGCGTGAGAGTGGTGGCAAAATATAGAATGAGTTTCAAAAATTGGGACCGTAGTATAGTTCCAAGTGAGGGTGGTGTGTGACTTGGAAAGGAACTTGCAGGCAGCAGTTTTGGAGCACAGTGTTCAGTATCACTCACAACTATTTAGTTAGTGAAGCAGTCCATACCAGCATGCAGCAAGAACTTACCAGGCTTGAGCTGATAAAGGGCAAGGAACATTCACAACACACAAGGCCCAGGCAATGGCCATCTCTGACAAGATAGGAACTAACCATCCACTCTTGTCATTCAATGACATGACCAACACTGAAACCCCCACCATCTGGGGGTTACCACTGATCAAAACCTGAACTGGACCACTTATTACCACGTACCGATTACCACGTTCAGTGTCCCCTCAGCTGATGCATCAGTACACCCCCGTATTGAACACCACTTGGAGGAAGCACTGAAGATGGCAAGGGTGCAGAATGTACACTGGGACTTCAATGTCCATCACCAAGAGTGGCTCGGTAGCACCACGACAGACTGAGCTGGCCGAGTCCAAAATGACATAGCTGCTAGACTGGGTCTATGGCAGGTGGGGAGAGGACCAACAAGATTGAAAAACATACTTGACCTCACACCCTTTAAAAAGTACCTGGATGAGCACTTGGCACGTCATAACATTCAAGGCTATGGGCCAAGTGCTGGTAAATGGGATTAGGTAGGTAGGTCTGGTGTTTCTCACTTGTCGGTGCAGACTCGGTGGACCGAAGGGCCTCTTCTGCCCTGTGTGATTCTGTGATTCTGTGATTCATCCTCATCAACCTGCCTACTGCAGATGCATCTGTCCATGAGAGTATTGGCAGGAGTGACCACTGCACAATCCTTGTGGAGACAAAGTCCTGTCTTCACATTGAGGACACACTCCATCGTGTTGTGTGGCACTACCACCATGCTAAATGAGATAGATTTCAAACAGGTCTAGCAACTCAAGGCTGGGCAACCATGAGATGCTGTGGGACGATAGCAGCAGCAGAATTGTACTCAACCACAATCTGTACCTCATGACCCGACATATTCTCCACTCTACCATTGCCACCAAGCCGGTGGATCAACCCTGGTTCAAAGAAGAGTGCAGGAAGGTATGCCAGGTGCAGCACCAGGCATACCGAAAAATGAGGTGTCAACCTGGTGAAGCTACAACACAGTATATATGCATGCCAAACAACATAAGCAGCAAGTGATAGACAGAGCTAAGCAATTCCATAACCAATGGATCAGATCTAAGCCCTGCGGTCCTGCCACGGTGATGAATGGTGATGGACAATTAAACAACTCACTGAGGACGCATCCTCAATGATGGGGGAGCCCAGCAAATCAGTGCAAAAGACAAGACTGAAGCATTCGCTGAACAATCTTCAGCCGGAAGTGCCAAGTGGATGATCCATCTCGGCCTCCTCCGGAGGTCCCCAGCATCATGGATCCAGTCTTCAGCCAATTCGATTCACTCCATGTGATATCAAGAAATGGCTGAAGGCACCAGATCCTGCAAAGGCTGTGGGCTCTGACAATATTCCGGCAATAGTACTGAACACGTGCTCCAAAACTTGCCGCACCCCTAGCCAAGCTGTTCCAGTACAGCTACAACACTGGCATCTATCCGACAATATGGAAAATTGCCCAGGTATGTCCTGCACACAAAAAGCAGGACACATCCAACCCGGCCATTTACCACCTCATCAGCCTCCTCTTGATCATCAGTAAAGTGATGGAATGAGTCATCAACAGTGCTATCAAGCGGCACTTGCTTAGCAATAACCTGCCCACTGACACTCAGATTGGGTTCCACAGGGTCACTCAGCTCCTGACCTCATCACAGCCTTGGTTCAAACATGGGCAAAAGAGCTGAACTCCAGAGGTGAGGGGAGAGTGACTGCCCTTGACATCAAGGCAGCATTTGACCAAGTGTGGCATCAAGGAGCCCTAGCAAAACTGCAGTCAATGGGAATCAGGGGCAAAACTCTCCACTGGTTGAAGCCATACTTAGCACAAAGGAAGATAGTTGTGGTTGTTAGAGGTCAATCATCTCAGCTCCAGGACATCACTACAGGGGTTCCTCAGGGTAGTGTCCTTGGCCCAACCATCTTCAGCTGCTTCATCAATGACCTTCCTTCCATCGTAAGGTCAGAAGTGGGGATGTTCGCTGATGATTGCACGATGTTCAGCACCATTTGCGACTCCTCAGATACTGAAGCAGTCCATGTCCAAATGCAGCAAGACCTGGGCAATACCCAGGCTTGGACTGACAACTGGCAAGTAACATTTGCATACACAAATGCTAGTCAATGATCATGTCCAACAAGAGAGAATATAACCATCGCCACTTGACATTCAATGGCATAACCATTGCTGAATCCCACATTATCAACATCCTGGGGATTACCATTGTCCAGAAACCAAACTGGATTAGCCATATAAATTCTGTGGCTACAACAGCAGGTCAGGGATGAGTAACTCACCCCCTGACTTCCCAAGCCTGCCACCATCTACAAAGCACAGGTCAGGAGTGTGTTGGAATACTCTCCACTTGCCTGGATGAGTGCAGCTTCAACAACACTCAAGAAGTTCCACATCAACCAGGACAAGCAGCCTGCTTGATTGGCAACCCATCCACAAACGTTCACTCCTTCCACCACCAAAGCACCGCTGCAGCAGTGTATACCATCTACAAGATGCACTGCAGAAACTCACCAAGCCTCCTTAGACAGCACCTTCCAAATCCACAACATCTCGAAGGACAAGGGCAGCAGACACATGGGAACACCACAACCTGGAAGTTCCCCTCCAAGTCACTCACCATATTGACTTGGAATTATATCACCATTCCTTCACTGTCGCTGGGCCAAAATCGTGGAACTCCCTCCCTAACAGCCCTCTGGGTATACCTACATCTCATGGACTCCAGCGGTTCAAGAAGGCAGCTCACCACCACCTTCTCAAGGGAAATTAGGATTGGACAATAAATGCTGGCCTAGCCTCATCCCATGAATGAATAAACAAAATATACAAATGCTGTGGTTACAAGAAGCAGGTCAGAGGCTGGGAATTGTGCAGCGAGTAACTCACCACCTGACTCGCCAAAGCCTGTCCACCATCTACAAAGCACAAGTCAAGTGTGTCATCGAATATGTTCCGCTTGCCTTGACGAGTGTGGCTCCAACAGCACTCAAGAAGCTTGGCACCATCCAGGACAAAGCAGTCTGCTTTATTGGCACCCCAACCACAAACATTCACACCGTCCGCCACCGACATACCGTGGCAACAATGAGTACCATCTACAAGGTGCACTGCAGAAACTCACCAAGGCTCCTTCAACAGCTCATTCCAAACCTGCTACTTCTATCACCTAAAAAGACAAGGGTATTAGTAATTAGTAATACCACCACCTGCAAGTTCCCCTCCAAACCACACATCGTCCTGGCTTGGAACGATATGCCGTTCCTTCATTGTCACTGAGTCAAAATCCTGGAACACTTTTCCTAACAGCACTGTGGGTATACCTACACCAGATTTCAGCAGTTCAAGAAAGTGGCTCACCACCACATTCTCAAAGGCAATTAGCGATGCAGCAACAAATGCTGGCCCAGCCAGCAATGCCCACATCCCACGAAAGAATGTTAAAAAAGGATGCTGATGGTGAGGTAATATTATTGAATGTCATGAGGAGGTGATTTTAAAGTGCATTATAATCCTAGCCCCTTCTGGGACAATTTCGGAACGGGCGTACTCCTTGGATGATCACACTCACTCAAGGTTGAGAGAGACAGGCCTCACAGACACTTAAATGGGTCTGAAGAGGTGATCTAACTCTCCCTGACAAAAAATAACCACCAGAGAATATTACTGCCCTCCAGATAGCCTTTTAAACAAGTTTTAGCCAGGTTATAACAATCCTAAGGTCTCGGCACCTCTCCTCAGTAGTATGCCTCTCCACTGGGAGATGGGTTCTTGAGTTTGGATACAGAAGACTATATGAGACAATATCTCTTCTCAATTATATGAATGTTTATTAAAGAACCGAACATACAATTCACATTTGAAGGTAAATCGATCACAACATTGATAGTTCTAGGAAAAGAAAGAATAATATTGTTACTATTAGAAAATCCAAATTTTAAATAATATTATAGAGAGATATTTAAGATATCCATCAAGAAATAAAGTAGTATTCATCTTAAATCCCCGAGTAGAAAGCTAAAGAGTCTAGCAAGATACCTCTATCCTAATTAACGGAAAAACAATTGTTGTAACACTACAATAGCTAACATATCTACCTTGAGAGACACTGGAGTGAATCCAACAAATCTAAAAACCCTAGTGTAAGGTTCTAATGTTTGTGTCATAAAATAGCTGAACCACGTTGAGCACACGTGCTGGGAAATATCCTTTAAGCAAACAGGATACTGAAAGATGCAGATGGTGGTAACTTCCTTGCTACACAATTGTCTCTTAAGATTAGAACTAATTTTCCCAGATATATTTGACAGTTGATAGAGGGGGGCATCCTTAAAATTTAAAGTTATCCTTTGTTAGATTATGGTCGCTTACAATTTACCAATGCCAGACTGAGGATGATTTGCAGAGGCCAATGATCAGGAACTGCCTTATGTTGGAGAATATTCCATATCCTATGCCACAGGATGTTGGTGTTCTTGAGTACACAGTTATTCCCAGGCACGTTTATGAACTTTTAAGCCCTTTTCCACAGATGAACTCTGCTTTTAATGTTTAATCCCTACTTCATAAAAACACTCTTAATCCACAGAATCATTCTTTGACTCTTATAACTCCTTATTATAGCTAGATTTCTTTTGCAGTTTGGCTCTCTCTCTCTGTCTCTTGATATGGTCATTGTGTGATGCAAATATGACCTGCCACTTCACAGGACAAGCCTAGCTGATGCCCAGGTCTTGCTGCATGTAGGCTCGGATCGCTTCATTATTTGAGCAATTGTGAAAATTAGCATCCTGTCACTTTGGTGACGAACCACTCTTGAGATGCAGTAATGCTCAAGAAGCTCGACACCATCCAGGGCAAAGCAGCCCGCTTGATGGCACCACATCCACAACCATTCATTCCCCCCACCACCGACTCACAGAGGCAGCAGTGTGTACCATCTACAAGATGCACTGCGGGGATTCACCAAGCCTCCTTCGACAGCACCTTCCAAACCAACGACCACTACCATCTAGGGGGCAGGGGCAGCAGACACAGGGGAACACCACCACCTGGAAGTCCCCCTCCAAGTCACTCACCATCCTGACTTGGAAATATATCAACGTTGCTTCACTGTCGCTGGGTCAAAAGCCTGGAACTCCCTTCCTCACAGCACTGTGGGTGTACCTGCACCACATGGACTGCAACAGTTCAAGAAGGCAGCTCACCACCACCTTCTCAAGGGAAAATAGGAGATGGGCGATAAATTCTGGCCCAGCCAGCGATCCCCACATCCCATAAATGAATTTTAAAAACTTCAGATAACAAAATTCTTCTATATAATCACATATATCACGTGAATAGAAAATGACAATATCTAAGGTATGGACTAAGCTGGTGTAAAAACTGCCTAGCTTACTTTTTTGAGGGCTGAATCATCCCTAGATGGTGGATCATTTCAAACTCTATTTGCAGGCTTCTTTCCTCCTGGAGCACAACATTTTTAACCTAACTGTAACGAGGGTGAGGAGTTTTGTCATCTTTCACCAAGACTGATGTAACTGGAGAAAACAGATGGTGCGTGGGGAGCGTGACAGATTCATTCTCTGCGTTTGAAGAAGCTGTGATCTTTAGATCAGCAAAATCCTTGCCAATCCTCTCACCTCCCCTCCTGTCACAACAAATAGATAGAAAAAGGGGAGAAGGAGAAATTGGGAAGCTGGTTTGAGTCAGAAATCTGTTGCTTCACGTATGCAGGTGAACAAAGGGAGACAAAGCATAAATAGCAATTGCAGTGCTACTGCCTTCTCTACAAACACCACAGCACTCATTTTAATAACTTCGTTTTAAACCTCGGGAAAGCTTGATTAACCTCGTTAAGAATGACGGTCAAAATAAACTGGTGATGCTGAATATTAAACAAAACATCTGCGAAATTTAATTTAGAAACTGGTTTACCATTTTAATCCTGATTTGTCCCACCTCATTGCAATATTTTTTTTAAAAAATCAAACAATGGTGAAATGTGACACAGTTTTCTTTATATTCTCTGGAAATATCCAAAAAGCTAGGTTACACAAGTATAATTCTGTCACAATCATCAATAATTACTAGTTTTAGCTTGCAAAGGTAACCACCATGCTACTGGACTAATGACCGCGGGAAGGAGTTCAAATCCCAGCACTGAAGATTGAGAATATTGTTATGGAGTAATTTACAGCCCAGAGGAGGCCATTCGGCCCATGGAGTCTATGTGACATGCAATATCAGGTGATGTTATGTAACGTTCAGTTATAAAGCAAAAAATTTGTAGCTTCAGTTGTGGAACTGGATGTAGATCACGACAGCTGTCACAGCGAATTCCCATTTAGAGTGGAGATATGGTAGCTCCACTCTAAATGGGAATTCACTGTGACAGCTGTCATGATCTACATCCAGTTCCACAACTGAAGCTACAAATTTTTTGCATTATAACTAAACGTTACATAACATCACCTCATATTGCATGTCACATTCCTCTATTTGGGGAAAAAAAAATCACTGAAAGTTGCTACTTCACCCCTAACCATGATCCAGAATTCTCTTCGATTGCACGGGACTAGAATAGATTGGAACAGTAAACGGTCCTTTCTGTGGATTTTTGTATCCAAATAAACATTTAAACTGGGGTGGTAATAACCAGAAGCTATTTCATTTCCAAGATCCTCAAGAACTTTGCGCTAAAGAATAACAAAGTAACACAGGAGAGGACATTGGCATATCATTGCTACAATGCACTTACTCCCATCATGGCACCATCTAGTGCTGAGTTCACACTTTCCCAAGTGCAAGGTGCATCATTTCCTCCCCTCCATCGAATTGCAAGATGAAAATAACCTTCAGTGCTGGGAGTTTGTGGTGCGCAAATTAGCTGCTACGTTTCCTACTTTACAACAGAGACGACACTTCAAAGTTATATTATTAGCTGTAAAGGGCTTTGGGCTGTGGCTCAGTGTTAGTACCCTTGCTTCTGAGTCAGTGGGTTGTGGGTCTAAGCCCCACTCTAGAGACATGAGTGAGTATATGAGACTCTAGAGGGAGTGCTGCACTATCAGAGGTATGGTCTTTCAGATGAGATGTAAAACTGAGCCCTGCTCTCTCAGGTTGATGAAAAAAAGATTCCATGGCACATTATTAGTCACATGGATAAATGTGGGCATCATGTTTAACTAACTTGCTGAAGTTTTTTGAAGAGGTAACAGAGAGTGTTGATGAGGGCAATTTTGCTGATGTGGTATACATGGACTTCCAAAAGGCATTTGATACAGTGCTGCCCAACAGACTTGTGAACAAAGTTCTTGCTCATGGAATAAAACGGACAGAATTGGCTAAGTGACAGGAAACAGAGCAGTGTGGATGATTTTTTTTATTCATTGATGGGATGTGGGCATTGCTGGCTAGTCCCTAATTGCCCTGGAGAAGGTGGTGGTGAGCTGCCTTCTTGAACTGCTGCAGTCCATGTGATGTAGGTACATCCACAGTGCTGTTAGGGAGAGAGTTCCAGGATTTTGACCCAGTGACAACGAAGGAACAGCGATATATTTCCAAGTCAGGGTGGTGAGTGGCTTGGAGAGGAACTTTCAGGTGATGGTGTTCCCATGTATCTGCTGCCCTTGTCTTTCTAGATGGTAGTGGTCGTGGGTTTGGAAGATGCTGTCTAACGAGGCTTGGTGAGTTCCTGCAGTGCATCATGTGGATGGTAAACACAGCTGCTACTGTGCATCAGTGGTGGAGGGAGTGAATGTTTGCGGGCTGTTTTGTCCTGATGGTGTCAAGCTTCTTGAGTGTGGTTGGAGCTGCACTTATCCTGACAAGCGGAGAGTATTCCATTACACTCCTGATTTGTGCCTTGTAGATGGCTTTGGGGAGTCAGGGACAAAGACAAGTTGGTGGAATGGGTCGACAGGTGGCAGATGAAGTTCAAAGAAGAAAAGTGTAAGGTGAATCATTTTGGTAAGAAGAAAGAGGGAGACAACATAAAATAAAGGGTACAACTCTAAAGGGGGTGCAGGAGCAGACGGACCTGGGTGTATATGTGCATAAACAATTAAAGGTGGCAGGACAGGCTGAGAGAGCAGTTAATAAAGCATACAGTATCCTGGGCTTTATTAATAAGGACACAGAGTACAAGAGCAAGGAGGTTACGTTGAACTTGTATAAGACACTAGTTCGGCCTCAGCTGGAGTATTGTGTCCAGTTCTGCACGCACGCTTTAGGAAGATGTGAATGCATTGGAGAGGGTGCAGAAAAGATTCATGAGAATGGTTCCAGGGATGAGGAACTTCGGTTGTGAAGATAGATTGGAGAAGTTAGGATTGTTTTCCTTAGAGAAAAGGAGGCTCAGAGGAGGTTTTATGGAGATATGTAAAATCATGAGGGGTCTGGACATAGTAGATAGGGATAAACTGGTCCCACTCATGAAAGGATCAAGAATGAAAGGGCACAGATTTAAAATAATTAGTAAAATAAGCAAAAGTGACATGAGGATAAACTTTTTAAATGCAGCAATTGATTAGGGTTTGGAATACATGGCCTGAAAGTGTGGTGGAGACTGGTCCAACTGAAGCATCCTTATGGGAAGTAGACTGTGATCTGCAAAGGAGGCATGTGTAAGGTTATGGGGAGCAGGTGGGAAATGGCACTAGGTGAGCTGCTCAATTGAAACCTGGTGCAGACACGATGGGCCAAATGGCCTCCTTCTGTGCTGTAACAATTATGTGTGTCTGTCATTCTGGGACATTCTGAGATCGTGCAAGATGCTATACAAACAAATATGAACCTGGTTAACAACTACAGAAAACATTAAGTAAAGAAATTTAACAACTATATCTTACAATAAAACGATTAAAAAGTAACCGTAGTACTCCCCTGCTGATATGCCAGAAAGATGGATGATACCAACTTTAAAACTGTAAGGAAACCCAATAGGCTTATAACTATCTCTATGACCTAACAATTTGGAGCTTCCATTGACTGTTTCATGTGGCCAATAACAAGAGCAATAGGTGGAAACTTCATGGGTTCAGTTTCAATGCTGCCAGAATTAACAGCTTCTTCAGACACTGTCCTGGAGAGTTCACACCAGAATCAGGAGCCCAGGCAACATCCCCGGAAGCGATTGGTCCATTATTTGGGAGAAATCGGAGAAAGGCCTAAAGCTTTCTGAAGAGCTGTTGTAACTCCATGGCATGTAATACACCAGCATTCTGTCAGGAGTCACTGCCTTCCAAGTGCAGCATTAGAAGCTCCAGTGGACACAATCTGGCTTCTACCAATAAATTCTTCTGTATCAATTCATCTTGTGAATCCTGTTTCATAAAACGTACAGTGGAAAACCTTTTTTATCCTAGAGGTTGGTTAGAATGTGTAACTTGCTACCACGTTAGTTGGGGTGAATAGCATAGATGCAAAGGGAAACTGATTGAACACATGAGGGAGAACAAAACGGAAGGATATGCTGATAGGGCTAGATGAAGTAGGATGGGAGAAGGCTCTTGCTGATCATAAAAACCAGCGTAGATTTGTTGGACTAAATAGCCCATTTCCATGCTATACATTCTATGTCAACCAGTTACCTTTTTTGGTCTTTCATTGTCCTTACTCTTCAGTTTCTTCTTACTCTTTTTACGTTTATAGACCATCTTTGGGTTTTCCTTGATCTTACTTGTCAATATGTTTTAATGTCCTCTCTTTGCTTTCCTGATCTCTTTTTTTAATTTCATCATTGCATCTTCAATACTCCTCTAGCCTTTCTGCAGTATCAAGCTCTTGGCATCTGACATATGTAGTGTTTGATTGTGTGTGTCTGTTAACTCTTCTCTGTTCTGTGTGGCATGGTTACTGAGACAGAAAAATTAAAAGCCAACAGTTAGCTTGTGACTGCAGGCATTTTAAAGCATTGTATATAAACTGCTGGTGTCATTTCTGCATATCTCCAAGGCATAAAACACAACAACATAAGCCTTTTTTTTGACTATCCTACTCTGTACGCTCTTTGACATCCAAAGAGGTCTAGATTTGTATCTTTATCGGAACATAGTTGTTCTTTTTTTTCATTCGTTTATGAGATGTGGGCATCGCTGCCTGTTACCTGGGCCAACATTTATTGCCCATCCCTAATTACCCTTGTACAGAGGGCATTTTAAGAGCCAACCAAATTGCTGTGGATCTGGAGTCACATGTAGGCCAGAGCAGGCAGGGTGGGGGGCAGATTTCCTTCCCTAAAGGACAATAGTGAACCTGATGGGTTTTTATGACAATTGGTAATGGTTTTGTGGTCATCATCAGACTTTCGATTATAGATTTTTTATTGAATTCAAATTTCACCATCTGCTGTGGTGGGATTTGAACCCAGGTCCTCAGAGCATTACTCAACATCACCTCAACTAATGTGGTAGCGAGTTACACATTCTAACCAACCAAAGGTTTTCCACATCTCTGTACGTTTTATGAAACAGGATTCACAAGGTGCGTTGATACAGAAGAATTTACTGGTAGAAGCCACATTCTGTCCACTGGGGCTTTTGATACCTTATTTGGAAGGCAGTGACTCCTGACCTAATGCTGGTGAATTACATGCCATGGAGTTACAACAGTTCTTCAGAAAGCTTCAGGTCTTTCTCATTACTCAGGGTTTCTAGAATACCCATCCAGTGACAATACCACTATGCCACCACCTCCCCTCCCCTATTCTGAACTCTCTTTAGCTTCTCCTTGAATGTTGCCCACTTCTCTTTGATTTAACTTCATGTTGCTGTTTTCAGTCCACAGTCCAGGCAAAAAAATGAGAAATCTTATTGTTAGATGTTTAATGTCAAAAGCTCATTACTGAGATCATCTTTGGCTTCAACAAGTAGAGTGAAGCCAGTAGCATTGTTGGGCCAGATTTTCATCTTTGAGGTTGTCACTGGGAGTTGGGAAATTTCCCAGCTTGGTGCGTGAACCTCGGGAGAAAGTGCTTACAAAGGAGGGATTTCATTCTGGGGGCGAGCGCATGCTGGAGTCTGACCCACTGCCCCCGGAGAAAGTTTGGAGGCAGCCACAGGGGCTTCCAGGTGCAGGAGCAGGCTGTTTAATAGGCCCGCCTTGGTGCTTTGAGACTTCATCCCAATTATAATAAAACAGTAAAGTTCTCCAGCCCTCACACGCCCTCAACCACCACAGACTCCCCATGCCCTATCCATGCCACCTCATGTCCTCCAACTACCCATAGCCCTCATAGCCTCCATGCCAAGCTATGCCCCTCCACGCAGCCACCATGGCACATCCCCCATAGCAAGCTCTGTGTTCTCCACCCACTACCCATGACCCCCCACACCCTTCATGCCATGCTATGGCACTTCCATCCCATTCACCACTATACACTGATGTCAATTAAGCAATATTTTTTCTTGATGCATAGCTGTTTCAGCATGCTAAAGGATGTCGGAGCTCTCTGCCAAGCCTCACTATGCATTCTTGGCTGAGAGCCCACCAGCCATTAGAGTGTTGAAACACCTGAGCCCGGGGAAAACATTGCTGGAGTGACAACTCTGGCTCTCTGATCTCTTCTGTCAATTTCACAATGCTTATTTACACAACATAAAGAGGTTTCAAGTGCTTGCAGTTTCTGCCACTAATACTTTAAACAATGTATAATTGACACTTCATTGGGCTGCCGTAAAAGCATTTTTTAATGAATGAGTAACTGTTTCTTAATACATCCTATTGTCACTATAGCTCATTGGTTCTATACAGAGTGTATAGTGGATGAATGGACATGGAAGTGCCAAAGCTTGGCACTGAAGGTATGAGAGACCTTGGGGGTGGGTAGAGGGGCATAGCTTGGCATGAGGGGGCATAAGGAAGACCTTTTGAACTTACCTTTCAATAGATTCCCTCATCCAGCCTATGGTCCATGACACCTCTGAGACGCTGTGAACTAAGACCCTATGAAAAGCTGGCCTGACTCCATGAAAATTGTGGAAGACCAGGACATGACTACCTCCACAATGGAGCCGGCCCGGTCAGGAGTGCAGGGTGTGGGTTCGCGCCCTTAGACAGCACTGCTGAGAATCAGAAACCCCGGTAATTAGGTCAGGAATACCAGAATCGGGCCCCGGCTGTCATTTTCACTCCTCCACGAGGTTTCCCCGACTCCATGAAAATAAACTTTTTGCTAAGAAATAGCAAAGTTCACTTAACCTCTTGTATTTCTGAAAGAGAAACAAAAATTGTTGGAAAAACTCAGCAGGTCTGACAGCATCTGTGGAGAGAAAGACAGAGTTAACGTTTCGAGTCCGTATGACTCTTTTTTTCAGAACCAGGTAAGGACAGCAGATTTCCTACCCTAGAGGACATTAGTGAACCAGATGGGTTTTTATGGCAAACGGCAATGGCTTTGTGGTCATCATCAGACTTTCAATTATAGATTTTTATTGAGTTCAAATTTCACCATCTGCCATGGTGGGATTTGAACCCAGGTCCTCAGAGCATTACTCAACATCACCTCAGCTAATGTGGTAGCGAGTTACACATTCTAACCAACCTCTAGGATAAAAGGTTTTTCCACATCTCTGTACCTTTTATAAAACTGGATTCACAAGGTGCGTTGATGCAGAAGAATTTATTGTACAAGCCAGATTCTGTGCACTGGAGCTTTCAATACTGCACTTGGAAGGCAGTGACTCCTGACCTAATGCTGGTGAATTACATGCCATGGAGTTACAACAGTTCTTCAGAAAGCTTCAGGTCTTTCTCATTACTCAGGGTTTCTGGAATACCCGTCCAGTGACAATACCACTATGCCACTTGTATTTCTACTTGCCTTGAATCACTTGTATTCACCTCCTTCCCTGTTGGACATTGAAAATCTCCTTGCTCTGATCTAATATCATCTTCATCCACTTTTCTTTATAACCTTTGCACTAGTGAAGCCCAGATTGACACCACTGCAAAATCAAGGAGCATTCTGAAGTTGTAAGGCAAAACAATCTGGGAACATAGGAATTACTAGAGAAAGAAAAGACCAGGGGTCCATTTTACTATTCTGGTGAATCAGAAGTTATGGAGTTGGATAATGGAGTTGTTGATGAATCATTAGCAATCTAACTCTATCAAATAGTCTACAATGGACTCAGAAATAGCACAAAGGAGCCTCCAGTGGTGGAGAGCTTCAGGAACCATAGGCCCAGAGCCACACTTTCCTTCCAATGCTACACTTACCACATGTCATGTCTCAAATTACCCATGTACTGTGTCGCAAAATGTATTTCCTAAAAGGAGTTTATCTCATTTCTCTTTGAATGAATCAATACTAATTGTCCCTTTGGGAGTCTGTTCCATAGATTGCCCACTCGACTTGAGGCACTACTATCCTGATACACTTTCTCAATCTGTAACTCCATGGATTCTGGAAATCTAATACAAGCTGCCTTAAAGAGCAGATCAGGTCACTACAAAGATTGTAATTTTGCAATGAATTGATGCAGCATCGCTTTCAAAAAATGGTGAATCAAGTTGTTATTTAATTAGGCCAAGGGTCAACCAACAAAAACAACTTGCATTTATGTAGCACCTTAAATTAATAAAAGGCACTGCACAGACGTGGGGCAGATTTTTGCCGTCGGTGAGCAGGGGGCGGGGCCCGCTCGCCGACATGTAAAATGACGCGGGATGACGTCGAGTGGAACCCCCGATGTCATCCCGCCCCATTTAAATTTTCAGGAAGACGGGGGCACAGCGCGATCAGCTGCGGGCCCGCCGACCTGTCAATGGCCAATTGAGGCCATTGACAGGATCAGTTATATAATTAAAGGACCTGCCCGTCCAACCTTAAGGTTGGCGGGCAGGCCAGGAGACCTGGCGGGCAATAGAAGAAACATAAAACCTCATCCATCGGCGGGATGAGGTTTCATGTAGGGATTTTAAAAGTTTAATAAACTTATCATGTAAATTATGAAGATGTCCCATCTCATGTGACATTGTCACATGAGGGGGACATGTTAGGGAATTTTATTTTTTCTATTTTTCATATTTTTAAAAGTGTAAGCGATCTCCCTGAGGCAGCACTTAGCCTCAGGGAGATGTGTGCTCTTTTGTGCGCATGCGCGAAAGAGCGCACTCTTGCTTTTGGGGAATCCAACCCCCCACCCCGCCCGCATAGCGCTTCCCGCCGGGCATCACGTTAGGCGGGCCTTAATTGGCCCGCCCGCGTAAAATGGCAGTGGGGCCTGCTTCTCCGGCGGGGATCGGCTCTCCGCCTGCCGGAGATTGGATCGGGCCCGCCTGCCCGACAGGCAGAAAATTCTGCCCATGTTGTCAAAAAATGTGATATGGAGCCACATAAGGATTTATTAGGGTTGATGGCAAAAGCTTGGTCGAGATGTAGGTTTTAAGAAGTGTCTCAAAGGAGGAAAGAGAGCTGGAGAGGTTTAAGAGGGAACTCCAAAATTTAGGCCCTAGGCAGCTGAAGGCACGGCCACTGATAGTGGAGAGGTTAAAATGGGTGATTCACAGAATTGGAGCAGTACAGACATTTCAGGGGTACTGGCCAGACCCGGCATTTATGGACCATCCCTAATTGCCCTTGAGAAGGTGGTGGTGAGCCACCACCAGAGGGCTGCAGAGCTGGAAGAGGATCCAGAGATAAGGAGGGGCAAGGTTATGGGGGGATTTGAAAACAAAGATGAGAATTTTAAAATCAAGGGGTTGCTTAACCAGGAGCCAATGTAAGTCAGCAAACTCAGGGGTGACTGGTGAATGAGACTTTGTGCAAGCTAGGTTACAGGTAGCAAAGATTTTGATGATCTTTAGTTTATGGAGAATGGAAGATGGGAGGCATACCAAATATTTGGAACAATTTTGGTATAAACTGCAACCACTATTTTAGATGGCTACTCACAGGGGTTTGTGATCTCATTAGAAACAGAAAGAAGGTAGTTGATCAGCAGGTTTTTTTTTCAATCAAAATTGAAATCCAGGTGTTGAAAACAATTGGAATCTGTCCCTCTTTTACAGATGGGATTTGAGCTGGAAACCTGCCCAGATAAATCTGGGACCATATTTTTCTCCGTCTGCCAGAATGTCCCAAGTGAACTGCCTGCGGGACAAGTTCAATTTCAGATCCCTGTGGGTAACAGTCCACAGCATAAAACCAACTAGAATTCTGCATTACATTTGCAACCACCTTCAGAGAGACTGTGGGAATATGCTAGTGCAATAAGAGGTACTCCCCAAAAAATGTCTCAATCTCCTTACTCTGTAATCTGGCACAGATATTCCTGAAATGTGAGAGACAAACCTTCAAAATGCAGAGCATAACCTTTCCACATATCACCTAGTGGTGTACATGAGACCTGAGGATACATGTCTTGTTAGGTATAATCGAGCATTCATGTGCATCTTTTCTAATTAAAACTGCATTTGTTATTAAAGTTCGAGACATAAACAGAGACAGAGAGATAAACAAGTATCAAGCTTTTTTTTAAATGAAAAATAAATTATGTGCTGTCTTCCTAGGAAGAGATTCTGAAAATAGTTTGGAGATTTGCCAATGTCAATGATATCCATTGTTTGTATCTGAGCACAATATGCGTGCCCTCCAATAACTCAACAGTGAACTCTGGGGAGGTTTGCACTTAGCTAGTGCATAATCCTTCCTCTCTCCTGTTCAAAACACCATTGTTAGACTATCAAGATTATTTACATCTTTCAAAACTGCTCTGAATATTAAAACACTTGATTTGTGCTTCATTGCAATAAATATAATCATCCAGTCTAATGGAAGGAAATGATTTGATCAGATCCATTTAGTTTCCTGAGGTGTCTTTTTTATTGGGAGTCTACACTGTGATGCTAAACTGTTGTTCATTTCTAGTACATTGTCTTCAAGAACTGGCATCCAAAATGTTAAAAGCATGGCCACTTGGAGAGTGCATATATAGTTTAAATGTCAACAAAATAAGATTAATATTGCATTATTTTATTACGAACCCATAACAGGATAAAATGTTCAGTATCAGTCAAAACTAACAGTAGTTTTACTCAAGATTAAATGTGAAAGAGTTAAACGAATAACATTTCAATCGAACTGGAAGAACTCATAAAACATTATTCCACAGAAATCAATGGCTATTTGGATTTTACCATGTCTCCCTCTATATAAACATACAAACAACAGACAGGACAAGAATGCCTGGCCCAGCAAACTTGTCCCAAACAGTCAAACTGCAACAAAGCACTGTAAGTCACAGTATTCCTTCCAGCTGCTAGTCATATAATCCTATGATAGAGGCAAAGTAAGGATTAAAAGCCCTAAACTAATTCAGGAGAAAATGCAGGAAATTCCTCTCTGATCCACTAAGGTGATCAAAAGTAAATTCCAAGAGATCACAATGACCGTGAGGTGCAAACACTAGTCCCCTCTCCCACCTTTATGCAATGATACTAGTCACAGTGATGAACATGTCCAGTTCTTTTGTCAACTGTCAACAACAAATCCTCACTCACTGTAGTATAAAGGTCTGGCACATAAAGGGTTAATGTGAGATTGAATACAGTACTGCCCACACAGTGATGTGAAAGGACACATGACCCGCGCCTAGAGGTCAGTATAGGGTTGGACAGAGCCGTGCGTAGAAGCAAGCATGGAGGCAGCTCCTAGATTGGGTCCTTTACCGTACCTATGTACATTGTATCTAGTAGTTAATAAATAATTAGGCCAGAATTTTCCCGTCGGTGAGTTGGGGGCGGGTCCTGCTCACCGACACGAAAATGACGCGGGATGACATTGGGAGGCACCCCCGATGTCATCCCAGTCCATTTAAATCTTTAGGAAGGCGGATGGATGACGAAATCAGCTGTCCACCTGCCAACCTGTCAATAGCCAATTGAAGCCATTGACAGGATAATTAAGATAATTAAAGACCCTGCCCGTCCAACCTTAAGGCTGGCGGGCAGGCCAGGAGCCCCAGCGGGCTTCTGAGAAAACATGAAACCTCATCCACCGGCGGGATGAGGTTTCATGTCCGTTTTTAAAAACTTTAATACAGTTTCTGTGCTTCTTATTAACATGTCCCATCTCGTGTGACATCACATGAGGGGGACATGTTAATGATTGATTTAATTTTTCTATTTTTAAAGTTTTTTAGACTGTCACTAATCTCCCTGAGACAGCACTTAGTCTCAGGGAGCAGTGCGCTCTTTCGCGTGCATGCGTGAAAGAGTGCACTTTGACAGTTGGGGATTCCCTCCCCACCTTGCACAGGAAACGCATAGTGCTTCCTGTCGGGCAGGCTGCTGGGTGGACCTTAATTGGCCCGCCCGCTCAAAATGGCGGCGGGGCCCGTTTCGGCGGCGGGGGTCGGCTGTCCACCCGCCGCCGAGCCGGTGGGGTCTGCACGCCCACCAAGGGTAAAATTCTGTCCTTACTGTTGAACTACCTAAGATTGAAATACCTTAATAAGACCCACTGAACTATGCCCAACACCTTAAAAGGCTCGCCACCAGCAGGCATCTTGTTCCAAATGTCAATAACACTCTGTGGAAAGAATAACACCCTGATGTTTAACCTCGTCTTGGCTTACTGATATGACCCTCATTCTTTTTACACTACCTAGCTCAATTAGTCAGTCCACACAGACTCAACCTAGTCTCGTCAACATTTTAAATATTTCATTTAAATCTCTACTAAGTGTAAAAAGGCCTAGTTCTCCAAGCATATAAGCAATGGCTTTTAGGCTTCAGGTTCCTCTAGTAACCCTCCTTTGAAAGTTTTCCAGAGTCTCAATATCGCTCACCACATGAATGGGGCACAAATGTGAGATCAGCACTAACAGATCAAACAGAGAACTTGAGAGAGAAATCTTTACACAGCGAGAGCTGGGAATGTGGAACTCACTGCAACCTGGAGTGGTTAAGTAGACAACATTGATGTAAACATGAGAGAGAAGGAAACAGAGAGATATAGTGGAAAGGTAGATAAAGATAATTAGAGTGAGAGGAAGCCCTTGTGGAGTATAAAGGAAAACATTGACACATTGGGCAGAGTGGCCTGTTTCTGTGCTGCACTTCTCAAACTCACGATGTCCAACTCCTATAAGGATAAGGGCAGTCATTGCATGGAAACAACATCTATCTCCAAATTCCCCTCCAAGTCACATACCATGCTTCAGCATCGCTAACAATACTGTGCCAGCACCTTCACCACATAAACTGCAGCAGTTCAAGGAGACTAGCATGGCCTCTGTACAAGGTTGACACGCAAATTTGTGAAGTGTTTCATTTTTTTTGGCAGGGAAGGGGTGGCATAGTGCTTTTGTCACTGGGGTATTAACCTAGAGACCCAGGGCAATGCTCTGGGGACTCGTGTTCGAATCCCACCACGGCAGATGGTGAAATTTGAATTCAGTAAAAATCTGGTATTAAAAGTCTAGTGATGACCCATTAAAACCCCCCATTGCCGATTGTCATGAAAACCCAACTGGTTCACTAATATCCTTTAGGGAAGGAAATCTGCCGTCCTTACCTGGTCTGGCCTACGTGTGACTCCAGACCCACAGCAATGTGGTTGACTCTTAAAAGCCCTCTGAAAGAGGGCAATTAGGGATGGGCAATAAATGCTGGCCTAGCCAGCGACGCCCACGTCCCATGAATGAATACAAAAAATGGCCGACCATCACTTTCTTGAAGGCCAACTAGGGATGGGCAATAAATGCAGCTTGATCTCCCCTCATCTTCTGTACAGGTTGGCAAACCTAAATAGAAACACATCGACACTATTAGAACGAAAATGACCACAGCTTGTCACAGAGGTAGGTTTAAATGAGGAGAGAGAGGTACAGAAGCAGGGAGGTTTGGGAAGGGAATTCCAAAGTTTAGGGCCTAGACAGCTGAAGGCACAGCCGCCAATGGTCAAGCAACTGAAATTGGGGTTGGAGCCTGGGAATGGAGAAGAACAGCGATCTCGGAGGTTTGTAGGGCTAAAGGGCGTTAGAGATAGAGGAGTGTGAGGCCATGGAGGAATTGGAAAACATGTATGTTATTTAAATCTAAAGATATATTAGGGTAGGACCAAGCTTGGTCAAAAAATATGGTTTTAAGGGGCAACTTAAAAGGAGAGAGAAGTGGAGAGGTTTTGGGAGGGAATTCCCAAGCTTAGGGCTTAGGAATTTGAAGGCACAGTCACCAACCGGGTCATACGGACTCGAAACGTTAACTCTGTTTCTCTCTCCACAGATACTGCTAGACCTGCTGAGTTTTTCCAGCATTTTCTGTTTTTGTTTCAGATTTCCAGCATCTGCAGTATTTTGCTTTTACCTTAGAACAACGCATGTTGTTCCAAAGCATATGAAGTACTTTTGAAGTGTAGTCACTGTTGTAATGTAGGCAAATTTGACAACATAAACAAGAAGATGACTGTGTAAAATGTTCTTAATGGTGTCAGTTGAGGAATATTTGATGGCCTGGAGAGCCTTCTTGTTCTGCTTGGAACAGTGTCAGCCATGGCCCAGTAGGTAGCACTCTCACCTTGGAGTCAGAAGGCTGGTGGTTCAAGTCCCACTCCAATGGCTTGAAGGCAGAATTCAGCCTGCCATTCCAGTGTAGCACTGAGAGGGTGCTGCACTGTTGGATGTGCCATCTTCTACCTGAGAGATTAAATTGGAGCCTTGTCTGTGCCCTCCAGTGCGTGTAAAAGATCCCATGGCAATGTGTTGGTGAGTCATCCTTGATACCAGTTCTTTGAGATGTTGTGAAAGGTGCTCTATAAGTGCAAGTTCTTTCTTGCTTTGTAGTATCAAGGGATCTGTTACACCCACCTGACAGGGTTTAAACATTCACTCCCTCACCACTGGTACACTGTGATGGCATTGTGTACCCACATGTACAACCTGTGTTCGCTGATCCATATCGGCTCCCAGCCCACCCTTGGAAATCTCTGCTCTCATCTAATTCTGGCCTCTTGTGCATTCCCTGTTTGAATCAGCAATACCCTCTCTCCAGCTCCTTGCCTCTTTACCTTGCTTTCCTCCTTTAAGACACTTCTTAAAACTTACCTCTTTGACCAAGCTTTTGGATACCTGGCCTAATATCTCTGTGTGTGGCTTGGTGTCATACTTTGTTTTATACTGCTCCTGTGAAGCGCCGTGGCCACATACCATCACATTAAAGGTGCTATATAAATATAAGTTGTCGTTGTTGTATCTACAGGACGCAATGCAGCAAATCACCACAGTTTCTTTGGCAGCACATCCCAAAAGAGGAACAGCCACAACCTGGAAGAACAGGGGCAGCTGGTGCATAAGGACACCTGCAACTCCACATTCCTCTTCTCCAAATCACACACCATCCTGACTGGAAACAAGGGCGGAATATGCTAAGTTTGAAGTGTTGCCAGCCCGGCAGCCAGTGTAGATCAGCGAATGGAGGAGTGATGGGTGAACAGCACTTGGCGTATTCAAAGAATCACTGCATTTAATGGAGCAAGAATGAACCTTGCACCTTACTTGTGGTACCCAGGGCTTTAAAAGCTCATTTTTAGTTTCACAGCGGTGCCTGCTCTCTGTATGGCTCAGCTGTTCATTAGCACAGCTCTGTTCAACTTGCCAGTTTCAGTTTGACAGCTACCTTGTTGGGTACCTCAGGATTTTCACCTCCGTTGCCAGAATTGGCATCTTCTGATCTAGGTATTTCATCACAAGTCAATCAGTTTAACTGAAATGGGTCCTGGCAAACTGGATACGATTGCTGTACCAGTTCGACTGCTGGTCGCTAAGGGTGGGCTTCTTCTCAAGTTGTGAGGTTAGCCTCCTTGTCCACGCTGACGACACCCAGCTCCACCTCTCCGCCGATTCCCTTGAGCCCATGGCCATGCCCTTGTGCTGTCGAATTGTCCGATGGCCATTAAGCTATAGTTGAGCCAGGATTTTCTGCAACCGGCCATTCAGCAAAGTGCTGCTTTAAGCTCCCAGCGAAAAGCTCTGGGCCCCTTCCCATTGATATCATCTGCTCCTTGGCTGCTCATTCAGACGTAAAGCAGGCTATCCTGGAAACAAAAGCAAATACTGCGGATGCTGGAAATCTGGAATAAAAACAGGAAATGCTGGAAATACTCAGCAGCTCTGGCGGCATTGGTGGAGCGAGAAACGGAGTTAACGTTTCTGGCCTGTGACCTTTCATCAGAATCTCTCATTTGAGTTCTGACAAGAGGTTACAGGTTTGAGATGTTAACTTTCTTTCCCTCACCACAGAGGCTGCAGATCTGCTGATTATTTCCAGTATTTTCTATTTTTATTTCTGATTTTCAGCATCCACCATATTTTACTTTTACCTTTACGTGGCTGGCCCTGTTAAGTTTCTGGTCGATGCTAACACCACGATATGGGGGATTCAGTGATGGTAATGCCATTTAATATCAAGGGGAGTTGGTCAGGTCCTGACACTTGTAAGGCCCTGAGAAAAAAGGTTTGGGATCAAATTCTTTGCAACTGTGTGAAGTCCTTTTGGAAATTTTTCCACATTCGTAGTGGTGCCATAAATGTAAATTGTTGGATATAGAACTGTACACCAGAAATAACACAAATGATTACGTTCATGGGTGCAGGACAGCACTCTGCCTTGTATCCCTGGTTCTTATGGTATGTTATTCAATGAACCAGTAACCTACAAACTGTCGAGCAACAGGAATGAATAACAAACCAATTACTTGTGAAATCTGCACATACAGAATGTCTAAATTTTATTTCTTGCAGAAATTAATTAGGATGGAATCTTAGTCAACCAGGCTTTTGTGTCTCCAGCCCTTAATTCCAATCACATTTTATCTTCCTGTTCTGTAAAGAAATATTTTGTACATGAGATGCATTACAGAGATTTAAGTCAATTAAGTCATGATTTCCTGAGCGGTACACCAGTGTAACTTAGGTACGTTAGGAATAGGGGGAGGTCATTCAACCCCTTGGATCCATTCCATCACTCAATAAGATTATGTCTGATCTGCATCTTAACTTTTTTGTTTCTTATCACTATGATATATTTACCTGACAAAAGTCTATTTATATATCGGTCTTGAATATTCCAACGGTCCCAGTATCCACGGACTTTTGGGAGAGTTCCAAACTCACACTACCCTTAATATCCAAACATGCTTCCTGATCTCACTCCTGAACAGCTGAGCTCTAATTTTAAGGTTATATTCCCTTGTTCTGGGTTCAGTGAAAAGGGGAGGAAATTCAGCCATATTTACTTAATCAAATTCTTTTAATATTTCAAACACCAAGATAGATCTCATCTTAATCTCTAATACTCAAGCCACGTTTATGCAGTCTGCCCTCATAATTTCACTCCCTAAGCCCCAGTACCATTCTGTGAATTTGCATTGCATAGAAACACAGAAGAACATAGGAAATAGGAGCAGGGTTCAGTTATTCGGCCCTTTGAGCTTGTTCCGCCATTCAGTATGATCATGGTTGATCCTCTATCTCAACGCTGTACTCCTGCACTCTCCCCATACCCCTTGACATCTTTAGAGTCTAGAAATCTATTTCCTTCTTAAATATATTCAGTGCCTTGGCCCCCACAACCTTCTGTGGTAGAGAATTGCACAGGTTCACCACTCTCTGAGTGAAGAGGTTTCTCCTCATCTCAGTCCTAAGTGGCCTACCCCATATCCTGAGTCTGTGACCCCTTGCTCTAGACCCCCCAGCTAGAGGAAACATCATCCCTGCATCCAGTCTGTCCAGCTTTGTCAGAATTTTATACATTTCAATGAGATCCCCTCTAATTCTTCTAAACTCCAGTGAATTCAGGCCTAGTTAGCCCAATCTCTTCTCATACGACAATCCTGCTATCTCAGGAATCAATCTGGTGAACCTTCGCTGCACTCCCTCTATTGCAAGCATATCCTTCCCTAGGTAAGGAGACCAAAACTGCATCCAAAACTCCAGGTGTGGTCTCACCAAGGCCCTGTATAGCTGTAGTAAGATATCCTTGCTCCTGTACTCAAGTCCTCACGCAATGAAGGCCAACATACCATTTACCTTCTTAAACGCTTGCTGCACCTGCATGTTTGCTTTCAGTGATTGGTGTACAAGGACACCCAGGTCCCTTTGTACATCAACATTTCCCAATCTATCACCATTTAAATAATACTCTGCCATTCTGTTTTTTTCCTACCGAAGTGGATAACTTCACACTTATCCACGATATACTGCATCTGCCATGTATTTGCCCACTCGCTCAACTTGTTTAAATCACCCCATTCAAGACCAAAAATCCTTCCTGAAGTGCTTTGCCCAAATCTTTAATATATCCACTACATAGCACACATCAAGGCTCTACATGCTGAAATACCCTCATTAAGCCTCTCCATCGCTCTCTGTCTATCTCTTCTCCTCTAACATGTTCCTCAACGCCTACCTCTTACCAAGCTCTTAGTCAGCTGTCCTAGTAGCTCTTTAAGTGGTTGGTATTTTCTTTATATTTACAGCTTTAAAAAATCTGTTTTTTTTTAAACTCTGTCGTTCCCACTAAATAATATGCTGCGTTTAATAATATCAGGCTCTTTCGGCAACATAAACAAAAATATCATAAGTGAATATAAGCTAATTCATGCCAGAAGCAATATACCTTGTTAATCAAGAAAACTGTTGATAATTTGACTGACTATAATTACTAGCATATTTTAATTATTGTATCATTATCTGCTGTTTCAAAGCCCCTTGCTGCTTTGAAATGGGTGGCACATGGCTTTTAATAACTTCAGTTTAGGCATGCAGTCTGAATTGATGAGTGATTTAATCGCACAGTCCAAATAGTTTGAAATGTCATTACTAATTCAGCAATTGGTGACATTCCAAACGTTGACCTGAAAGATTTAATCGGAAGGATTTCCACTTACAGCTTTCCACTGAAATATTAACAATTTGAGTGACATTTGCCGCTAATGTTTGGATTTGTTTTTCAGAAAGATAAAATGGAGAACAACCTCCATTCCCGCAGCCTCCGTTAATGAAAACCAATTTAATCTAATCTGCCTCGTAGCCAGTAGATTCACTATTAGAACAGCAGCTAGCTGTGGATGAGTAGCAGCTAATGTTTAACTTTACGTTCACCCTCTATACAAATAACCAGACTTTATGAACAGTTCGGTTGAATTATTTGCAGAAACCTGTTTCCTAAGTGGGCGCACATTGCCTGTCGGGATAGGCTCCGACTCTCCGCGACTCTGAATTGGACGAAGTGGTTCTGGAAAAGTGACTGAGTGTTTCCTAAGTGTCTTTCCTAAGAATGCGCAACTTGCAAAAATTATATGTTCTTGATTAGAAACACTGGTTTATTTTTAAGGGCCGTCAGGTATATAGAGCCTTTCACAGTGTCAAGATGCTCCAAAGTGCTTTACAGTCAATTAAATACGCTTGAAGTGCAGCGACTGTTATCGCGGCAGCCAATTTGCGCACAGCAAGCTCCCACTAACAGCAATGAGATAATCACCAAATTTTCAGTATCAATCAGCAAGATAATAGATTTTACTTAACATTATGAGTTGGCAATTGAAAAATGGAAACGTCTAAAACACCAAATAATGTGTTTTGCTAATGAAAGGGAATACATTAGCCCAGTGATTCTGATAACCGGGTACTCCAGTCAGTGCTACAAAAGCTTTGTGGTGCCCCATCTAGTGGCCAAACTGAGAAATTATGAAGCTCAGTCAACTGAGGCAAGTAAAATCCCAGCAACAACTAAGATTTCATTTTTGTTGCCAGTTTTCTGCTTTTTCCCGAAGGGTTTAACTCCTTGTTTGAGTACAGTTCCACAGATTCAACAGCGCTCTTGCTTCTCACCCAGGTCGCCATCATTTCTATGTTAAAAAAGGAAAAAAACTTGTACTTACGTAACAATTTGCATTTGTGTAGCACCTTTAACAAAGTAAAACACCCCAGGCCACGTCACAGGAATATTATAAGACAAAGTTTGACACAGAGTGACATAAGGATGCTTGTGGTTTGATGGCGAATTTTGTTCAACGATATACAGTACCTATCACAACCTCAGGACCACCCAGAGTGCTTTACAGCCAATGAACTATTTTTGAAGTGAGGTTACTGGTTTAATGTTGCAAACGTAGTGGCTAATTTTTACACAGCAAGCTCCCTTAAACAGCAACCGGATAATGACCAGGTAACGTGAACCCTGGCAGTGATATCAGCAGCTTATTTGACTGCGGGTGCTTCATAGTTGAGGAGACATGGTACTCACATGATGATGGTGTGTTACAGTTCACTCATAGAGCCCAAGTTACGATGGCAACATGTACTTTTACATGCGTGTTGTAGCTATGGATAGTGATGGTACAGGTTCCAACTTTCTTTCCATCACCTGGGTGACCAGGAATCCCTCCGGCTCTTACTGCCTGTCGTTGGCGTGTGTTAGAAGGATTTGGCCGCGTTACGAATGCACCTTCGTTGGCGATCAAGTCCTGGGGTGGGACTTGGACCCAGAACTTCTGGCTCAGAGGCAGGGACGCCACCCACTTCACCCCAAGACCTCACTCACATGATACTCACATATTGCAGGGTGGGGGGTGGGGGATGGTGGGAAACAGGTCTACCCGCCCGCAAATGGCAGATAGCTAATTCCGGGAGCCTGGAGGCTAGGATGGAATTTTCTGTCAGCCCTCAGGGCCCCGGAAGCAGTCGAGAACAGTGTAACTGCCTGGAGAAAGCCTCCCAGTGCAGAGCAGAGGGGAACAAGGAGCACTCCAGGCAGGCTTACAGACTCTCCCTGGCTTCACCTGTTGCTATGTCACAGGACTCCCCCTTCACAATGGTGGCTAGGCTGATGAGGTAATTTTTAAATTTGAAGTTGAAAGTGTTGAAGGGTAGTCCATCCCACTTGCTTACCTGAGAGGGAAGCCTGCTGCTAATCCAGTGCTGCAGGGATGCCTTTTGACCCCCCAGCATTGACAGTCCACCTCCTGAATTGAACAGGGAGCCCACTCTTTGTCCATTAATTGGCCAATTTGGGGAAAATCGCAACCTGGTGATCCCCCCCCCACCCCCCCACCGCACAAAACCCTCCGGCCTCATTTGACCATAACGGTGAGTTTCTGATGCGCACAGGGAAAATCCTGCCTTAAGTCTTCTTCCCCCTCAAGTGAACTCAAACAATCCCACATCACTATTTGATGATCAAGCGAGTTCTCCCAGTGCCATGGCTAACATGTACCCCTCAGTCAACAGCATTGGAACAGATTTTCTAATTACAGTATTTTGTTTTCTTACATTGCAACATAGAAACATACTTCATTTGCCTGTAAAACACTTAAGACAGGGGCTATATAAACGCAAGGTTTTTTTTACCTCTTTAATGAAATGAATAACGAAGTAAAGGGGCATAGATTTAATGTAATTGGTAGAAGAATTAGGGGGGACATGAGGAGAATTTCTTTTCACCCAGAGCAGGGTGAGGATCTGGAACTCGCTGTCTGAAAGGGTGGTAAAGGCAGAAACCCTCACCACATTTAAAAAAGATATTCGAAGTGCCATAACCTACAGGGCTATAGACCAATAGCTAGAGAGCGGGATTTAACCAGATGACTCTTTCAGGCCTGATTTCAACTCTGTTTAAGTGTATGGGTTTTGAGTGAGTTAAAATCTCACCTAAAGAGTCGAATTCAGTGCTTTATATTTTCTGTCTCTATGAATGGGTGACAGGAAGTGAGGCCATCTAAATTGTATGTGTGACGCAACGCTGTTCTGAGATTGTCCATTTATTGGCGAATCCAGTTGGCAGTTGATTTTTGATTGGACTTCCTTTTTATAAAATGGTGGTGCGGCTGGGGATTTTTGATTGAAGCAAGCGCTCACAAAAATCAGTGAGATGCGAGTGTGAAACTTCCCTTCCTATAGGAATCTCGCCAATCCGGGGGCAGATAATCTAATGGAATGGCCACTGTTGAAGGGACTGCAGTGGCTTCTTAAAGGGGAGGGGTGGAAGTAATGGAAGTAATACAGAGCAAAAATATATATCAGCCACAAAATCCACCGCAGCTCAGACAGCAACATGGGGCAGGATATTGAGCTCGGCGAGTGGGGAGCGGATCCCGCTCACCGACGCGTAAAATGATGCGGGATGATGCTGGGTGGAACTCCCGACGTCACCCCGCGTCATTTCAATTTTCAGGTCGGCAGGGGCACAGCCGAATCAGCTGTGCGCCCACCGACCTGTCAACGGCCAATTGAGGCCATTTAAAAACTAATTGAACTAGTTAAAGGACCTGCCTGTCCAACCTTAAGGTTGGCGGGAAGGCTGGGAGCCCTGGCGGGCTTCAGAAAAAGCACGAAACCTCATCCACGGGCGGATTGAGGCTTTATGTAGGTTTTTAAAAAATGAATAAAAGTTTAATTAAAAGTGATGGACATGTCCCAACTCGTGTGACACAAGCAACTGAATAAAAATGTGCATCAAACCTGTTTCTAGCCTTCCTTAATGCAGCAAGGTTTCTTTCAAGAAGTTTCCAAATGATTAGTTCCCTACTTCTGTTTCCCATATTTGGTAGGTGAAATTAGGGGCTGCCACATAAGGTTGCCAACTGCAGTTGGACATATTCCTGGAGATTTCATTACATGGTCTCCTTGTCCCGCCCCCACACTCCTACCATTGGTCACCTGACATGTCCATCTTTGTGGCATCTCACGTCAATTAGAAGCCAAGCAAACTTCTCTTTACCTGATTGGATAATTCTTGACTGACAATCAAATGGTCTATTTTCCCATCTCAAACAGAATTGTGATTGATAAAAAAAAAGTTTCAAAAAACTATAAACCTTTTTTTAGTGACCCCCACGATTTGTCTCCCAGTTTCTCCTAGAAGTTTCCTGAAGATTAATCTTTAATTCCGGGACATTTCAGGACGATCACGGAGGATTGGCAGCAGCAATGCAAGCAGAGATGGAAATGGGACCAGGGCCTTAACTGGATCTTCTGGTCCAGTGACATTTATTCATGAGGCCTCGCCTGGTGCCACCAGGAGCTTCGGCCACTTTCATTAAGATCCTCTCAAAGTTCAGAATAGGTGGAGAACAAGTGGTCGATTGTTGCTTTGATTCGCTCACCAGTTTGATCCCACCACCATCCCATGTTGACAACAACTCTACAGCGTAGAAACCTGCCAGTCAGTCCACTGGTCTGTGCCAGAGTTAATGCCCCACGTGAGCCCCCTCTCACCTTCTTTCATCACATCCTATCGGCAAGTCTTCCCTCTCTCATGTGCTTAGATGCGGCAGGGACAGGCAAGTGACATGGGAGTAATCCCTAATGTTACAGGAATGGTGAGCATAGTCTAATTGGGTTCCCTGATGGAGCTGTCGGAATCCTTCATGAATCCTAACATCAGGCGAATTTCAGTGTGTGAGGGGGGAGTGGCATTAGTGGTTGGGGGAGGGGGGTCTCCTGCTCGACCATCGTGACTTCAGTGGAGGGTCACATCAATCCTGGAGAGACAGAGCAAACATCACTTATTTGTGGGATCTCTGTGGAAATTCTAACACAGTTAAAGCAAAGAGGATGGAACAGAAGTACACCCCACCACCCGAACTTGCCGTGCCATCTCTCCACCAGCAGGCTGGCTGCTGTGCTCTGCCCATTTCAGGAAACACAAATCCCCTTCCAATTGGTTAAGTACTGACTGACTTTGCCGCCATGTTAACGAAACATTTACGACAGACTTTTTTTTTGCCCCGAATCAAAAGGTTTTGGCAGCCCTCTGTGTAGATGCTTTGACAAGACTTTCCGACTGCTGTGTGGGCTTGACTCTGATCATTGTATGCAAAGTTCTTCCAATAAAGGTTTTGTAGTGAAACGCAAGAAAAAAAAATCATGAATGGCACATGTTTTCAACCAAGACCTAGTTATTTTGTTTAGTGAATATGAGCAAACCCTGTAATTGAGACACCATTTATTATGCGGAGAACAGCCTTTAGATGGGGATATTGCACTAAACTTGGCATTAACCAAGGTGTAATGGATGAGAAACATGCATGGTACTACAATGGCAGGCCTGTCGCAGATGTGTAATTCATCCTAACATCACTAGAGTGCGCCTTTCTGACCTTCCCTAACTGCTTTTTTCCTCACATCATTGTTTCCAGGAATATGACGTCTGTTTAAGAAAATGATTAAGCTTGTGCCACCTTATATTTGAGTACTGGATACTGATGTTCAAAAGATCGATTCACCTTGAACCTAAGCCACCATTGCCAAAGGCAGCGTTAACACTGACCAAAAGGCTTAACTGGACCAGCTATCAGCCTATGTTAAAAGACAACAGAGACAGGGCACTGCAATCAGTTCACCTCCTGACCCCTCAAAGCTTCTCCATCTTGTATTCTACAAGGGTTGTCATGGAATATTCACCACTTTCCTGGATGTGTGCAGCTGCAACAACACTTAAGCTCAGAGCCATCCAGCTAGGACAAACTATACACCTGATCTGCATCCCTGCCACAACCTTCCACCACGAATGCACTGTGCGGTTGCATTATGTTGGATCTGCAGGATGTGCTGCAGCAACTCATCAAGTTTATGCTGACAGCGCCTTTCAGCCCCACAGCTTTTACTAACAAGAAAGGCAAAAGCGGCAATATCATGGGAAGACTGTCACCTACAAGTTCCTGCAGGAGATTTTGTGGTGCAACGGTAGCTTCCCTGCCAATGAGCCCGAAGCTCTGGGTTCGAGTTCCACGCCAGATCTTGATGGCCAAGGAAGGTGCGTTCATAATGTGGCCAAACAGGCTGAATATGAAGCTGAAAATCTTTCAGTGCACACCAATGGCAGGAAGTAAGAGTGGGGGAGATTCCTGGTCAGCCATGTGATGGAAAGAACATTGGAGCCTCTACCATCACTATCCATAGCTCCAGACTACAACATGCATGTGAAAAATACATGTTGCTACAGGAATCATGCACCATTCTGACTTGCACGGAACCTGCTGTTCCTTCATTGTCCTTGAATCAATATCCTGAAATTGCCAACGTAACATCATTGTAAATGCACATTTAGTGCAGAATTCTTCCCACTATACCATTGTGAAGTGTGACCTCCTCATAAATGAGGAGTGATGCCCTTCACCCACAAGACTGTCAGTGAAGTATCTGTGTAACCATTGGCCAAGTTGTTTTTATTATGTGTCCTAATATCGCCTCATTCGGCTCAGTTTTAAACAGTGCCTTATAATGCTCCTGTGAAGTGTTTTCTATGCAACAGGCACCATATAAATAGAAATTGTTGCTGCTGTCAAAGCGGAAATTCATACTTCCCAATTGCTTCAAGCTGTGAGTTGTAATGTTTAAACAGGGTAACAAAGGAGTTGTTGAGAGACGCTGCTAAGTGTACTGTGCTCTGCATTAATAGTAAATTGATTAGATGATACTCCTTTAACTCCTAGTCAAATTGTGTATGTCCTGAAAAATGTTATCATAGTTTTCTTAACGCTATAAAGTAAACAGATGGCACCAGATGTGATCAGTGAACTTGTTCTAAGATGTTTTGTTGTTTATACATGAAAACACGTAGAAGTAATAACACAAAGTTAGGCTATTTGGCCAAAGCAGTATGTGTTAACTTCAGCAAAAGTTCTAATCACATTTAACCCAACCTTTTCCAATATCTCCTCAATCCTATTCACACTCATCTATCGAATTGAATCCTGAATGTTAACTCATTTCTGTCTCAAACACTGAACCTCAAAGTGAATCCCACAGCCTCAACTGTCTTGTAAGGAGTTTCTCCTGCCTTCTGTCAAACATCTCTATGTAGTTAATTGTGTATCACGTTCTTGATCCTTTTTCTACTATAAACAGACTATTTCCATTGACACTATTTCATTATTTCATAATTTTCAAAAATTCTATCACAGCACCCTGTAATTTGTGTTGTTCTGATGAATAAGATCCAATTTTTTAAGCCTGTCGTCAGTTTTGCATTTCCTCATGCCAGCCAGTATCCTAGTGAATCTGCAGATTACCCTCTCTAATGTTTAAATATTCTTCAAAGTACAAAGGCTGAGACTGCACACAGCTTCAGGGCTAGGTTTTTATATAGGTTCCTCATTATCTCTGTGCTGAAGTTTGGGTTTAAAATAAAAGGTTTGCAAGACACTTTTCCATTATAGCACAGCCCTCTTCAGTCATTAATCCCTGACACGGTACTTGTACCCAAGGGATTCATGTTATAATTTAGAACAGATCTGTCTTCCTTTTCGGCTAATATCCAGAGAAATCAACATCAACATCCTAGGGGTTGCCATTGACCAAAAACTTGTCTCGGCCAGCCACATAAGCTGACCTTACCATGCCTCATTGTACTTGGTATAGCATGAATTTCTGTGAGTAGACAGCAGTTGAATTATTTAATTTGCTGCATTAATTTTTTAGCTACCAGCCCCAGGCCAGATGCAATTACGTCAGCTCCCTCTATATGCACGTGGCCTGGCTGGTTTACAAACTCATTTCCACCTAGGATGAACTGCCTGGGAGATATTATTGACCAGAAACTGAACTGGACTAGCCATATAAATACTGTGGCTACAAGAACAGGTCAGAGGCTGGGAATGCTGCATTGAATGACTTGCCTCCTGACTCCCCAAAGCCTGTCCACCATCTACAAGGTACAAGTCAGGAGTGTGATGGAATACTCTCCTCTTGACTAGATGAGAGCAGCTCCAGCAACACTCAAGGAGCTCGACACCAACCAGGAAAAAGCCGCTTGATTGGCACCCCATCCACCACCTTAAACATTCATTCCCTCCACCACCGGCACATATGGTGGGATCTTCCGGTCTTGCCTGCCGGTGGGATTTACCAGTGCCGCCAAAGTCAATGGAATTTTGGCTGGCTTGTTGCATTTTCCGGTCCCACCCACGATGGGTCCTACAGCGATGTGGCTGTAAAGTCCTGGCCACAGTGTATACCATCTACTAGATTCATTGCAGGAACTCACCAAGGCTCTTTCAACAGCACCTTACAAGTCTATGACCTCTACCATCTAGATGGGCAAGGGCAGCAGATAGATGGGAACATTCTCACCTGCAAGCTCCCCTCCAAGTCACTCACCATCCTGACTTGGCAATATATCACTGTTCCAAATATATCGCCGTTCCTTCACTGTCGCTGGGTTTAAATCCTGGAACTCCCTTCCTAACAGCACTGTGGGTGTACCCTCACCACATGGACTGCAGCGGTTCAAGAAAGCAGCTCACCACCGCCTTCTCAGGGGCAACTAGGGATGGGCAATAAATGCTGGCCCAGCCAGAGACATCCCCATCCCGTGAACAAATGCAAAAAAAAAAAATAAATTGCACTTAACAAAATTTTCTACTAAAGTTTCAATGTTAATTTTGAGTCCTTAAGCAAACCTGGGTTGCAATGATAGGGCTGTAAATGCGACAACATGCTGAGAGTTTTGGAAATATGTTGCAATCATTACTTGCGCCAGCAACCCTCAGCAGGAATTGCGCAGCCCCTGCCAGAACTGCTGCCTGCTTCCCCCAGCCCCTCCGATGCAGAAGGGAAAGGTCTGAGTGGAAGTTTCCCGTCTCCACAGTTGTCCCCTGCCCACCTTCAAGGCTTGGCAGTGAGCGAGTCAACCAAACATGAAAACGGGTCCGGGGGGGGGGAGGGGGGCGTGATCGGCAGCGGAAGCGGCCAATGGGTGGCCGCGCCCCGCCTCCTCGCGGGAGGAACCACCAATCGGAGCAGGGGGCTCGCGCCGCTCTTCCGCCAGTCAAGGGTGGTTGGCCTGTGCCGCTTTCAGCACCACTCTGCTATCCAATGCAGCCAGTAAGTGACACACTTGCTCCTGAATTCATCTTTAATCTTTAAAATGATAAACTCCAGCAATGTTCCCTTTAAGTGATTCAGTCTCTGCGCTGGAGGCGCAGTATTTCTGTACCTTAATGCCAATGCAATGTTGACATGTATATGTCTGTGTTTCTTTAACTTGTCATTGTCCAGCACTGAATAAACAGGCAAAAGAAAAAAAAGATTTGTTGCAAAGACTCCTGTGCTAAATGTGAGTTGCAATAGGGGATGAGGGAAAGAGGAGGTGCAGGGAGATGAGTTGAAAAATCTAAGCTGAAAAAAGCCTATACCGTCAACGCACAGAATATAAAGAAAGTTAGAAAATGCTGGAAATACTCAGCAGGCCAAGCAGCATTATTACTGATGAAGGGCCACAGACCTGAGATGTTAATTTTGTTTCCCTAGCCGCAGATGCCACCCGAACTGCCAAGTATTTCCAGCGTTTTCCTTTTCTCTTTCAGATCTCCAGCGTCCACAGAAGCTAACCTGGGGGTACCGCTCTCGATCACCCGCGGGCCCGTTTCATGTTTGGTTGGCCCAGATTTTGCGCCGGTTTTAGCAGCGCAATCTGGGTGAAGCCGGTGCCGGAGATCGCGGCGACTCAGGTGTAAGCTGTAACGTCCGGCGTTAACCGAGTTTCCACGCGCTTTAATGCTGGCTCGAAAATCAGTTGGCTGGAAACTGGCCTTGGCCACAAAGCTGACCGCAACCCGAGATCGAGATAACGAGAATGACGAGTTTCCGCTCATTGGCCTAAAATTTTCTGGCCCCGCCCACCACGGGAATTATAACGGGCAGGACAGATAATTTGACGGACCAGCAAAATTCCCGCTGACTTCAGCGGGAATTTCCAGTCCCTCAACAGGCAGAAGATATTAGGGCAGGTAAGAAAGAAATGCTTGCATTTACATAGCATCTTTCACAGCCTAAGGATGTCCCAAAGTGTCTCACAGTCAATGGGATTACTGCTTTAATGTAGCAAATGCAGCAGTCAGTTTGCATACGGCAAATTCACACAAACAGCATGGTGATGAAGACCAGATAATCTATTTTTATGATGGTGACGGAAGGATAACTTTTGGCCAGGACAGCAGGAATAACTTCCCTACTCTTTTTCAAAATAGTGCCACCTGAGATGCCAGACCAGGCCTTGGCATAAAATTGCACCCCAAAAGATAGCACCTCCAACAGTACAGCACAGCCCTTGGCGTGTGAGTCTTGGGCCAGGATGTCCCAGTCCTGCCCACGGTACGAATCGGCACGGGGGTGGGACCGGAACATTTAGAGAGCAGCCAAAAATCCATTGACTTTACGTGGGAAAATCCCGCCCTTGATTTTTATGTCTAGTGTCAGGTGGGAGCACTATGTCCCTGAGTCAGAAGATGATGGGTTTAAGTCACACTCCAGGCTCAGAATTTTCACCTTGGTGGGTGGGCGGGCGTGCCCCTGACCCACTTCAGTGTGAAACGATGCGCAATGGTGTCGGGCGAGCGTCCCGACGTCAACGCGCAGTTGCGCGATAGTTTGGTCGGCGGGTGCGCGCGGGAGTCGGCAGCTTGCCGGCCGACAAATTAGAAGGCCCATTAAGGCCATTAAAGTATTAATGAACTTAAACTTATCACTATCAGTCCACCCTTAAAGTTGGCGGGCAGGCGAAAAGGCCAAGCGGCCTTTGCACATTTTAGGAAACCTCATCCACAGGCGGGATGAGGTTTCCCACAGCGAATAAAAATAAAATTAAAAAAATTCACATCTCACTCGTAACAGGTCCCTGCTCATGTGACAAAGAGTCACACGAATGCCACAGCACACATTTCACGCTGGGCGGGCCTTAGACTGCCAGCACAAAATCGCAGTGTGGCCCTGATCACGGGCGGGGGTCAGCTTTCCGACTGCCCCCTGCCGAGCCCGCCCAACGAGGGCAAAATTCTGCCCCAGGTGTCAAAAAACTATCGTGGAAATAAGCTATCTGTTTATCAGTATATAAAACAAACCGACTTAAACTATAAATCTAGGCAAGTAGCATGGTTGTGTTTTTTTCAGCTGCTAGCAGTTCTTAGAGCTGTCTTTATTCTAGGATGTTCATTTAAGGACTGTGTACAGGTACGCTCTGTGAGCAAGTGCTCTGAATAAGCCGTCTGAAGTTAATCAGAGGCTTATTGCTTAGGAAAATTTGGAGCTGCTTTTATTATCTCCAGTTCCTAACGATGGGGAGAGGTCAGGTTGTGTAGGACCGAAAATCAAGCCTTGGATGACTGGTTTTGTACTTACACTTTCAACAGATTGAAATGTGATGGATATTTGCTAAACCAAGAATGTTTACCAGACTGATACCCGGAATGGTTGGGTTGTCTTATGAGGAAAGGTTGGACAAAATAGGCTTATCTGCTGGAGTTTAGAAGAGTAAGAGACGACTTGATTGAAACATTTAAGATCCTGAGGGGTCTTGACAGGGTTGATGTGGAGAGGATGTTTCCTCTTGTGGAAGAGCCTAGAACTAGGGGTCACCGTTTAAAAATAAGGGGTTGCCCATTTAAAACAGAGATGAGGCAAAATTCTTTCACTCAGAGGGCAGTGAGTCTTTGGAACTCCCTGAAAAGGCAGTGGAAGCAGAATCTTTGAATATTTTTAAGGCAGAGGTGGATAGATTCTTGTTGATGTTTTGAGTCCGTATGACTCCTTCAGAGCTAAAGAGAAATAAAAATGTGATCAAATTGATAATGTTTAACGGGGGTGGAGCAGGTGAAGCTGGGTAAAAGGCCAGTGATAGGTGGAGGCAAAGGAGAGATTGGCAAAGATGTCATAAACAAAAGAACAAAGGGGTGTTAATGGTAGTGATACTGGCTAAAGGAGGTGCTGAACAAGTGGCACATGGCCCTAGTGGGGGTGGGGTGGGGAGAGTGGACAAAAAGATCGAAAATTCCCACCACTGTTCCCTCCCCCCAACCCCACCCCCACTAGGGCCATCTGTCACTTGTTCATGTTGTTTTTTCCAGAGTGCTCACCCTTGTCCTGCTATTACCACATTCTGCTTTCTGACCTTAATGCCACCTTCAGCACTTCCTTTAGCCATTACCACTACCATTAACACCCCTTTCTACCCTTTGTCCTTTTGTTCATGACATCTTTGCCAATCTCTCCTTTGTCTCCACCTATCACTGGCCTTCTATCCAGCTTCACCTGTTCCACCCCCCCTTAAACAGTATCAATTTCATCACATTTTTACTTCCCTTTCTCTGAAGAGTCATATGGACTTGAAACATTATCTCTGTCTTTCTCTCCACAGATGCTGTTAGATCTGCTGAGCTTTCCCAGCATTTTATGCTTTTGTTTCAGATTTTCAGCATTTGCAGTATTTCGCTTTTATCTTTGGATAAATTCTTGGTAAGCAAGGGGGTGGTAGATTATCGGCGGTAGGTGGGATGCAGATTTCAGGTTACTATCAGATCAGCCATGATCTTATTAAATGGCGGAGCAGGCTCGAGGGGCTGAATGGCCTACTCCTGCTCCTTGTTCGTATGTCCGTATGTTTGTGTATCCCACGTTAGTGAATGTTCTGTGGTGTTGTACACGGTGTCTGGCTACAAACTCCAAATAACCTTTTTGTTTGAAAATTCAATTCATATTGCATGAAGCAAAGTGCATTACCTTTCTCTTTGACCTCTTCTTTGATCTGAGTATCGTTCTTATTTAATGCAATTTTTTTTTAAACTTTGGAGAACATGAACTCAAAGTGACAGCACGTGTTAGCAGAACACTGTCCTATTTCTACCTCTCTTTCACACGCACTTAACTTTAAAAGAAAACAAAGTACTCAATATAATTTTACTTCAATTTACCTTTTGAAATTTAGCTCCTTGTTCTTAAAAATTATTCGGGAAAAGAAGCTACCGGGAAGAATGTGTTAGGAGCCAAGGGAAAATATCCCATCTGATGAGCTGACTGAGCAATATGGGTGCAACTTGGGAAATTAGGCACACCGCATGTATTGACTGCACAATCCACATTCAGCTCATTGTGTCACAGAACAAAATATCAAGCCCGTGCCTAGGCATTTCGGAGAGGCTGAAGCTTTTGAGTAAAATAAATGTTAAAATGCTGACCTTGGACAGTGGAAATTACCCGTAAAAAAACAGGCAAAATTCATACCGGGCTTAACAGGGTAGATGCAGGAAGGATGTTTCCCCCGGTCAGGGGGAGTCTAGATCCGGGGGACACAGTCTAAGAATAAGGGGCAGGCCATTTAGGACTGAGATGAAGAGGGATTTCTTCACTCAGAGTGCGGCGAATCTTTGGAATTCTCTGCCCTAGAGGATCACTATGTTCAAGATTGAGAGTGATGGATGTCTGCATGTTAAAAACATCAAGGAATACGGGTGTAGTGCAGGAAGATGGTGTTGAAGTAAAAGATCAGACATGATCTCATTGAATGGGGAGTGGGCTCAAAGGGCTGAATGGCTCCTATTTCTTATACTGTTATGTAGCCATAAAAATATAGCGGATAAAAACAATTCGGAAAGTGTTCTGAGCGTTTGTGAGAACCTGATGGCCAGATTATGCAGCCACACATATTGGTGCTATAAACTGGCAGCACCAGTGCAGGAGGGCATGCCAGGAGCAGCACCAGGCATACCTAAAAATGAGGTGTCAACCTGGTGAAACTATAACACAGGACTGCTTGCATGCCAAACACCATAAGCAGCAAGTGATGGACAGAGCTAAGCGATTCCACAAATAACGGGTCAGATCTAAGCTTTGCAGTCCTGCCACATGCAATCGTGAATGGTGGTGGATGATGGAACAACTTACTGGAGGAAGAGGCCCCACAAATATCCCCATCCTCGCTGATGGGAGAGCCCAGCATATCAGTGCAAAAGATAAGGCTGAAGCACTTGCGACAATCTTGAGCCAGAAGTGCCGAGTGGATGATTCATCTCGGCCTCCTACGGAGTCCAGCTGAGCACAAGGATGGCGATGGCTGGCAATGGGAGCCTGACTCTCAGATTTTGGGTCTCGTGCCGAAGAGGACCAACATCTTCAACAGGAGAGGCAGAGCACTGATTTTGAGGAGGTCAGTGGAGAGGTACAAGGGGCAGGGGGCCTCAGCATGGGAGCTACTACTGGACATGGAGGGGAACCAGTGCCACAAGAGACTGTGCCTATCTAGGCAGATGATCACTGAGATTTGTGCTCTTATCTTGGAAGACCTTACACCTTGCAGCACTGCTCGCCATGCCCTGCCAGCAGCTGACAAAATCACTGTGACCTGGGCCCTCTTCACCTCTGGCTCATTCCAAACAGCTGCACACCGTTGCATCTCGCAGGTTGCTGATGCCCTCTTTGCGAGAGCCGGGCGGTACATTCAATTTCAGACTATTAATGGCTCGCCTTAAATATCTGTGATGAGAGTTTCGTTCATATCTACCATGCAATCACAGCAACATCACAAGATGCAATGCATTTCAATTGTGAGGCAGACAGTACGATGAAGCTAACAGTGGAGCAGGTCCGAAGGCAAGGCTGGGATATTTGAGTGGAATCACGCATCTGCCCCTCATCTGAAATTGCTGTGTCATTTACACATAAATCATGGCAAGCGCTATTGACTTCCGTGTTATTTTGACAGCAAAATCTAGCGCCATTGTAAAACTGTGCTCACATCAGGAGGCACAGTACTAGCAAAGTAAACAAGTATAGATTATACTGTCACCGTTTTTATCTTCCCAATTTTCAGTCATTGAAAGACTAATAATTAATCTATCAAATGCTAGTACAGCCAAATTGGTGCGGTAAAAATAGAGATTAACTTGATATGCAGTGTAAATATCACCATTCATGAAAGCCAGTGTTCAGTCAAGCTACCTTTGTATCAAATCACCCAAACCAAATTGACAAGTGCGTAACTGTTCAGCTGCCCCAATCTATGAGAGAGGTGCCGCAGAAGCAATTTCTGCATCACATCAGAAGCGTTGCTTTCATTCCTTTGTTCTACTTGTTTGTGAGACGATGCTGGAATTGTCATTACAGGTATTTGCGCTGGTGCTGCCAAAGTCGAGCATGTTTTAAAAAAATATATCCTACTGGCGGAGGGACAGCTTGAGTGCGACTATTGCTGGCACAAAACTGACTGACAGCTTTACAGAAAAGGAATTTTAAAAGTCTTCTATTGATATGGTGCTCTTCACCACCACCGGATGCCCCAAAGCACTTTACAGCCAATGACGTTTGAAGTGTAGTCACTGTTGTAACATGAGAAACGTGACAGCCAATTTGCACTCAGCCAGACTCCCACAAACAGCAACGTGATCATGACCAGCAAATCTGGACTTTTTTTTTTTGGATGTTGACTGAGTCAGGACAAGGGGAATAATTCCTTTGCTCCTCTTTGAAACAGTGCCATGGGATCTTTTAACATCCAGCCGAGCAGGCAGATGGGGCCTTGGTTTAAAATCTCATCTGAAAGACAGCACCTCCAACAATGCAGCACTCCCTCAGTATTGCAATGGGATATCAGCTTTGATGTTTGTGCTTATAGCTCAGAAATACAACACCTCTTCTGTTATTGTCCCTGTGAGTAAAGAAATTGCAGGCATGACCCCCCCTGCCCCACCCCATTGCCCCCCCACTGAAGTACTTTTTAGAATACTTTAGATGTAAACTAAAAATATGTGCAGACTACAATACCGTTCCCTTTGTCTGTCTTCCAACTGGCACCCAGCCAGTGAAACCTCAAATATCAGCACCTTATTGTTATTTTAAAAATTCATTTATGGGATGTGGGCATTGCTAACTAGGTCAGCATTTATTGCCCATCCCTAATTTCCCTTGAGAAAGTGGTGGTGAGCTGTCTTCTTGAACTGCTGCAGTCTATGTGGTGTTGGTACACAAACAGTGCTAATCGTCTTTATTACTATTAGTCACTTTACATTCATCGGACCTTAACTGGAGCCTCCATTTCCTCTTCAGCAGATGATGCTAGCATTGTTGGAAGGGCGTGCCATCATTTCGGGGGATGGGAGAAGCAGGTTGTTTTTTGGGGTACGGATTCTCCTTTGGAGCACTTGTTACGACCGGGTAAGGAGTGAACTTGCTCCCCTTTATTCAGCCCCCATGTTTGGTCGCAACAAAAGGTTTTTGGTTTTTATTTTTTTGTCCATCGAAGCCTTTTCCAATTCAAAAGTATTCACTTTTTAATAAGGAGCCAATCAAACCAGGTTTTCTTGAGCCAAAGAAAGAGTAATTTTATTTGTTACTAAACCAGAGAAAGAATAATAAAAGATGTGAAGACACACACCCGCACAGATTTTAAAAGCAAGAAGAGTTCGAGTCCAAATAACAATTAAAAGAATATACGATTAAGTCCTTTGCTTGTCCTTGGTACATAGATAGCTGAATGTTGTGACTGTTTGAATTTAGCTGGTTTCCTTTAAAATCTTGGAGTTGAATTGAGGTTGTAATTGTACTTTTCTGGAGACCAATATTAGCTTCAGAGAGAGAGAGATTCCTTTCTGCTCCCTTCAGCAGTGTTTCCAGATTACTTTGATTGTTCTCTCTGTTTCTGGCTTGGTAAAACCAATTTTTAAACCTCCAGTCTGTATATTTCAAGAAGGAGTTTGATTAACATGCCTTGTAGTCATTGTTATCAAACAAGTAATCATGTTCTTCATCTTTCCTAAACTTTTGACACATTTCAAGACAGTAGGAACCAACAGGGATGGGGTTATTTTGTCCTCCACAGGGGGTTTTGAGTGCCTGTTGGCTCTATCTGGCTGGTTAGCAGTTCCCATTATCTTGACAGAATTACAGCCGATTAAGGGCCAGCACTTTGAATTTTTAACGCCTTCTTCTCAAGAGTCTCTATTTGAAATGAAGCTTGACACCCCCAGGTGTGACACTCCATGTAACATGTCAGGGCAGGTCTTCAGTGCAATCTATATAGGAGCTTTCCAGAAAATGCTCAACTTACAAACCCAGACATCAGGTGACTGGTGGTAGCCATTTATGGTAATGTCTTTGCTTGTATCTATATAAAAAAAAATCCTCTTTAAACAGTTCAATATGTTTTTGGTTAGCTGATGAAGTTATAGGTAGATGTCACTCAGTCACAATTTCCTTTGTTGTGACACAATATACTGGCAGGACAGTCGGCAGCCTTGGTGTTTGCCTGCTGCTTCCGTTGCTCAACTTCAAGGGGAGAATTTTCCTCAAGTCGGGTAGGCCATGCAGGAGTGGGCATGGGTGGCGATCGGGTTCTTGCCACCATTTTATGCGGGCGGGCCAATTAAGGCCCACCCAGAGTAGTTCACGACTCCCGAGGATAGCGGGAGAGGGCGGGCGGCGGCGGGCATGCACAGACCTTCGGGTCCAATGGCGACCCGGCAGCCTGTTTAAATGAAGGCCTGGCAGCCTTTGCAAGGCTGCTCACAATGGCCGGGAGAAGAGCACATCAGAGGGGCAATGTGCATCACGCAAATCTGTAGTGTTGGCCATCGGGGCAGGCCAGGCCAGGGGGTAGGGTAGGGCAGTGGGGCAGTGTGCCCCTTGTTTCTCCAACGAGGAGGTGGCAGCGAGGCAATAGGTCCTTCTTCTGAAGGACAGGAGGCGGAGGCCTCCCCACCTGACCAAACGTGCCTGGGAGGAGGTGGCCGAGAGTGTGAGCTCCCCTGATGTGGTGTGGCGCACATGGGTCCAGTCCTGCAAAAGATTCAACAACCTCCTGCACTCGGGGAGGGTGAGTACCATGTTGTCTCATGTCACTTAATCCAGCCGTTACCCTTTCCCCCCCAGCAACCCCCAACCCTGTTCCCCACCCCGGCAACGCTGAGTACAGTAACGGCATTGAATTCTTCACGGCATGTATCCCTCGCTGGGTGTGCCAGCAGATATTACCCATGCCCAGTTCACCCTGAGAGGGTTGAGCTAAGATGGGTTCTGCACCCGCAGCAGGTGTGACACTGACACCCAGAGTATAGATGGGAGTGAAAGTCAAGGGTCTGCACCTGGGCAGAGTGCTGGAACTGGGAAGCATGTCGAAGTCAGGGAGCTAACCTGCTGGGAGGGGAGCTTCCAGGTGGCGGGGCACCAATCCATCTGCTGGTCTTTGCGCTCCACGTGCTTGTGCCTCCTTGCTTAGCAAAGTGACACCTTGTGGTGCCACATGTGAAAGAGGCAGCATTTGACCAATGTGGGGGGTGGGGGGTTCATCCCTGGCTTCTTTGGGTGAGTGTGCGGCAGCTGCAGGGTGACGAAGAACTGAAGTCCTGCAATGTCCCACTCTGGCTGGGGTGGCAGGGATGTGATGGGAATTCAGGTGCAAGCTGGTCTAATCAATACTCCTCTCTCCTTTTCGGGAGAAGACTGCACACAATTCCGCAGAGCGGATGCAAACTGGCAGAGGCCAGGCCCAGTTGGCGATCCTAACACCTTATGAGCAGCAGACCACAGACCTGGAGAGGTGCCATGCCCCCAGGTCCACTGGTGGCAGTGAGGCTGGGGTGCCACGGGGAGGTATGTTTGGCGAGCACTCAGGTCACCATGTGTGTCACAGAAGCCATGGCACTGCTGAATGCTCGGTGATTGAAGTTGGAAACATGGGTTTACCATTGATATTGGAAGGATGAGTGCATAATGATCCAGTTGACATTGTCTGCACTGTAACTAATCAAATATCCTTTTTCTTCCTTTCAGCATCACTGGAGCCGGGCCGGGAGGAGGAGGCAGAGGGGCCACCTCTCACCCCCGAGGCCTCAGAGGAAATCCACTCACCAGCATCACACCATCTCTGCCAGACAGGCACCAGTGCAGATACTAACACCTCGGTGGGAATTAGATATTTGGCTAGTGTCCCAGGGCACGGCGGTGAGGGCACTTCACACTCGCTTGAGGTATGGGCAGAGACAGAGAGTGCTAATGGCGCCGGCAGTCAGAGGACTGCTGGGGACCAGGTACATGCTCGTTCAGTGGCTGATGATATGCGTCTGGAGTCGTCCATGAGGCAGCAAACACTGGAAGTGCAGCAGGGTGTGCGGGACGATCTGGCGGAGATACATGAGGTTTTGTGTGACATAGTGCCGTGCTTGAGGAGTCCACGAGAAGCATCATCGATGCATTGAGCCTCATAACCGAACGCCATGCTCCCTCCATGGAGAGAGTGGGGACTCTGTGTGGAGACGCTTCCCCAGGAGAACAATCAGGGCCTCCTGCGTTTGCGCTCAGACTTGCAAGCCCTCACAGCGGCATTGACCTCAGCTGGTCATTGCCCATGTGGGAGATGGTTTGGGTACCATGCAATTCCAGATCGGTGCCCATCCATCTACGGTGAGCAGGGAGGTCCGAAGCGACCTCACGTCGGCGCAGCAGCTGCTTGTCGTCTCTGCGGGCTCCTCTCAGGGCACTCCGGGTGAGGGCAGCAGCTCCTCCACCCCTCTGCCAGTGACCATGGCATCCGATGAGACTGCGATGACTGGGGAGGTGCCAGCTGTGGAACTGGCTGCTCCCTCCCAGGCGGGGCCAGCACAGGCTCCATGGGCCAGAGGACGACTGCCAAGGTCATCGAGGCCAACAGGACAGCACAGTCAGCAGGCTGTCTCAGACGCCAGTGCGAGTGAGGGGACAGCACCTAGACATAGCACCCGTAAGCATAAATTTAAGGCACCTTAGGCACACCACGGGTTTCTCACTGGTGCTTTTATGTTGGCCCATAGTAGTTTATTGAAGACATCGTGTGATGTCCAACACCTTTTTCTTTCGCTTTATGAAGTTACATTTGTTCCCTTAATAAATTTTGACATGTTGCCTTGCCTCAGGGTGATTCCTTACTTCTGCAAGTGGACAGGAAGCCATGATGTTATGAGTGAGCTATTTGACATTGAGCTTTATTAACAAAGGCCTTAGTTAATGTTACTATCCAGGTAGATTTTGCACTCAGGTATCGAATATGGAGCCCGCAGCCCAGGTGTGTGTTGAAGGTCCATCTGTGGTGTTCTAGCTGAAGGTTCTTTGGATTAAAGCCTCCCGGGTGTCCCTGCCTCCCTGGAGTATGCCCGGGTCAGCGTCTACCCCCTCAGCAATTCCCTGTGCGTGCTCATCCTCGGACTCACTGCTGGACTCATCATGTGCATCTGCAGCCACTGTGTCTACATCTTCTTCGTCCACAGCGTCCCCCCTTTCCAGCGCAAGATTGTGGAGAGCACAGCATGCAACCAAAATCAGCAACACACGATCTGGGGGGTATTGTAGTGCGGGCTTGAGCGGTCCAGGCATCGGAAGCGCATCTTGAGAAGACCGATGATTCTCTCCACCACAGCCCTGTGGAGCCGTGGCTCCTATTGTACCGCTGCTCAGCTTCTGTTCTTGGATGGCAGAGAGACGTCATGAGCCACCTTCTGAGAGGATAGCCCTTGTCACCCAGCAGCCATCCATCCATCCAGTCGGGCTGGAGCACTGAAGAGCCCCAGCACCTGGGAGTGTCTGAGTATGTAAGTGTCGTGGGAGCTGCCTGGGTACCTTGCACAGACTTGTAGAATCAGCATCCTGTGATCACACACTATCTGCACGTTCATGGAGTGGAAGCCCTTCCTGTTGACGAAGGCACCGGGCTCACCTGCTGGTGCCTTGATGGCCACATGTGTACAGTCTATTGCACCCTGGACGCGGGGGAAGCCAGCAATGGCCACGAAGCCTCTGGCTCGCTGTGTATGACTGACCTCGTCCCAGCGGTAGTGGATGAAAGTTAATGCACCTGAATAAAGCGTCTGTCCCCTGCTTGACACAAGCATTGACAGCTGACGGGGAGACTTTGCAGAGATCACCCACCGACCCCTGGAAAGAGCCAGAGGCATAGGAGTTGAGAGCAGCTGCGACCTTTAGAGCCACTGGCATGGGGTGTCCACCCATACAGTTTGCAGAGATCTCAGGCCCTATCACCTAACAAATGGAGGTGACTGTCTCCCTTGAGAGACGGAGCTTCCTTCGGCACTGCACCTCAGGCATATTGAGGTATCTGCTTCGCCGCCTGTATACCCTGGCAGCGGGATAGTGGCGTCTTCTGTGGCCCCTTCCGCCTTGGACTTCCTGTTGGCCCTGCGCCCCTTGTTCCTGCGCCTCTCCTCCCAAAGGTGGCTCCCCTGGAGGCTGAATGTGGACTCCTGGCGTCCTCCCCCTTCTGGCCCTCACTTCCTCCTCAGAGGTTGTGCCTCCAGTGAAGAGCACAACTCCCATTCCCAGGCTAAGGGAAAGCTTCCTGAAAGCTGCAGGCTCCAAAAATGGCCTTTACTGAAGAGTCCTGATCTGAAGGCTTTTACTCCTGTCCAAGCGGCTGGTATGATTTTTGAAGTATTCCTGCTCACACAGGCAAGTATAAGTAACTTTCACACTTAAATACCTGAAAGATCACATTCGCGACCCCACTCACCCCTTTTATCCCGCCCGTGGTTAAGGTGCGACGCCCTGAACATCGCCCGGGCCCCGAAAAATTACAGTCAATTGCTGTTTCAAGGGCCTTAACTGGGTGATTAATTAACGGTGGGCGCGCATCCGAGAACATCGCGCGTGCCCACCTAAGTATCGTTCGACTGCGCGTTGACGTCAGGACGCTCGCCCAACGTCAACGCGTGTCATTTTATGCTTGAGCGGTTCGGGCATGCGTACGCCCACCGAGCTAAAAATGTTGCACCATGGGTCACTGGAGATTATATTGCTAATTTCTTTCCTGTTTCCATTTATACCTATCTTACCGCCATTGTCCCAGGTAATCACAGAATCTCAGAGTGTCCTATCATTATTTCCCATTGTCTTGTGTCAGGAATTCAGGAGGTACTTGTTAATGGATTTTCTGAGGAGATAGCTAGTAGGGTAGATAAAGGGAAAATAACAGATGTAGTATACCTGGATTTCCAAAAGGCATTTGATAAAGTGCCACACAAAAGGTTAATAGGCAAGATAAGGGCTCATGGAGTTGGGGGTAATATGGATAGAGAATTGGCTAATGAACAGGAAGTAAAAAGTATGCATATATGAGACATTCTCAAGTTGGCAGGCTGTGACTAGTGGAGTGCCACAAGGATTAGTGCTGGGGCCTCAGCTATTTACAATCTATATTAATGACTTAGACAAAGAGACAGAGAGTAATATATCTACGTTTGCTGGTGACATAAAGCTAGATGGGAATGCAAGACGTGAGGAGGACGCAGAGAGATGTAGGTTAAGTGAGTGGGCAACAAGGATGCAAATGGAATGTAATGTGGGAAGTGTGAAGTTATTCACTTTGGTCATAAGAATAGAAAAGCAGAATATTTTTAAAAAGGAGTGAAACTTGTAAATATTGATGTTCAAAGGGACTTGGGTGTGCTGGTACAAGACAATAAGGAAGGCAATTGGCATGTCGGCCTTTATTGTAAAGAGATTGGAGTACAAGAATAAGGACGTCTTGCTACAATTGTACAGAGCTTTGGTGAGATCACATCTGGAGTACTGTGCGCAGTTTTGGTCCCCATATTTATGGAGGCAATACAGCAAAGGTTGGCTAGGTTGGTATCCGTATGACTCTTCTTCAGAGAGTCATACGGACTCGAAACGTTAACCCTGTCTTTCTCTCCACAGGTGCTGTCAGACCTGCTGGGTTTTTCCAGCATTTTTTGTTTTTGTTTCAGATTTCCAGCATCAGCAGTATTTTGCCTTTGACTAGATTGGTTGCTGGGATGAGGGGGTTGTCCTATGATGAGAGGCTGAGTAAATTGGGCCTATATTCTCTAGAGTTTAGGAGAATGAGAGACAATCTCATTGAAATGTACAAGATTTTGAAGGGGCTTGACAGGGTAAACAATGAAAGGTTGTTTCCCCTGGCTGGGGAATCTAGAACACAGGAGGCACAGTGTCAGGATCAGAGGTTACTCATTTAGGGCCAAGATGAGAAGAAATCTCTTCTACCCCAGAGGGTTGTGGATGCTCCATTGTTGACTATATTTAAAGCTGGGATAGACAAATATTTGATCACTCAGGGTATCGAGGATTATACAAAGCAGGTGGGAAAGTGGAGTTAAAGCCAAAGATCAGGTATGATCACATTGAATGACAGAACAGGCTTAACGGGCCATATGACCGTCTCTTGCTCCTATGCAATGTGGGTAAAGGGGAACCTGTGAATGTGCTGTACTTGGATTTCCTGAAGGCATTTGACAAGGTGTCACATCAAAGGTTCCTGTGCAAAATAAGAGCTCATGGTGTAAGGGGTGATTTATTAGCATGGATAGAGGATAGATTAGCTAACAGGAAGCAGAGAGTAGGGATTAATGGTTCTTCTTTGGGTTGGCAAGCTGTGACAAGTGGAGTGCCATAGGGATCAGTGCTGGGGCCTCTAATGTTTACAATTTACATTCATGATTTGAATGAAGGGACCAAATGTATGGTTGCTAAATTTTCTGATGACACCAAGATAGGTAGGGCAGTAAGTTGTGAAGAGGACATAAGGAGTCTAAAATGGAACATACTCAGGTTATATAAGTGGGCAAAAATTTGGCAGATGGAGTATAATGTAGGAAAATGTGAACTTATCCACTTTGGCAGGAAGAATAGAAAAGTAGCATACTATTTAAATGGAGAGAAATTACAGAACTCTGAGGTACAGAGAGATCTAGGTGCCCTGGTACATGACTCAGGAAAAGTTAGTGATTAAGAAGGAAAATGGGGTGTTGTTATTTATTGCAAGAGGCCTGGAATATAAAAGCAAGGATGTTTTGCTACAGTTATACAGTGCGTTGTTGACACCACATCTAGAGTACAGTGCACCGTTTTGGTCTCCCTATTTATGAAAGGATATAAATGCGTTGGAAGCAGTTCAGAGAAGGTTCACTTAATTGATACCTGGGATGGAGGCGGAGCAGGGGGTGGTTTATTTTATGAAGAAAGATTAAACAGGCTGAGCTTGTACCCATTGGAGTTTAGAAGATTGAGAGGTGATCTTATTGAAACATATAAGACCCTGAGGGGACTTGACAGGGTGGATACTGAAAGGATGTTTCCCCTTGCAGGAGAGACTAGAACTAAGGGGTTTAAAAATAAGGGGTCTCCCATTTAAGATGCAGATGACGAGAATTTTTTTTCCCTCAGAGGGTTGTGAATCCTTGGAGAGCAGTAGAGGCAGGGTCGTTGAATATTTTTAAGGCAGAGGTAGATAGATTCTTGACCAACAATGGAGTCAAAGATTATTGGGAGGAGGTGGAATGTGGATTTGAGGCTACAGTCAGGTCAGCCATGATCATATTGGCTGATCATCAGGCTTGAGGGGCCGAATGGCCTACTCCTGCTCCTTGTTCGTATGTATGTGCCTCTTGGTAGTTGAAATCTGAAATCCTTTCCCCTAAAAGGCTGTGGATTCTAGGACAGTTGGCATTTTTAAGACTGAGATTTTGGCCAGGTGAGGGTATTAAGGACAAGGTGCAAAGGCAGGTAAATGGATTTGAGATACAGACCAACTCATGACCTAATTGAATGGTGGAGCGGCCCTGAGGAGTGGAATGGCCAACTCCTGTTCCGAACGTTAATATTTCTTCAGCCATTTAACAATGTTCTCCATTGAATCACTTTGCAGAATATTCTAACTCTTTACCAATCATTCTAAATCTCGTTGTGTATTTGCGTCTTTTTTTCCTCCCCTTTCCCAATGTCCTGTTTGTTTTCTTTAACACTATCCATAGAACCATAGAACCATAGAACACTACAGCACAGAAAACAGGCCATTCGGCCCTTCTAGTCTGTGCTGAAATATTATTCCGCTAGTCCCATTGACCTGCCCCTAGTCCATAACCCTCCAGACCTCTCCCATCCATGTATCTATCCAATTTATTCTTAAAACTTAAGAGTGAGCCCACATTTACCATGTCAGATGGTAGCTCGTTCCACACTCTCACCACTCTCTGAGTGAAGAAGTTCCCCCTAACGTTCCCCCTAAACCTTTCCCCTTTCACCCTAAAGCCATGTTCTCTCGTGTTTATCTCTCCTAATCTAAGTGGAAAGAGCCTACTCGCATTTACTCTGTCTATACCCCTCATAATTTTGTAAACTTCTATCAAATCTCCCCTTATTCTTCTACGCTCCAAGGAATAAAGTCCTAACCTGTTTAATCTATCACTCTGTCATCTTTTCCAGTCCTGACTGAGGGTCTAGTTCAGAAACATTAGCTAGTCTGTTCTGACCTGCTGAATATTTCCGGCATTTTCTATTTTTAGTTCAGGCAAGAATTTGTAGAGTCACCAAATGGGGACAGGACAGAAGGAGGCCATTCAGCCTGTCATGCCTGTGCCAGCTCTCTGCTAGCCCAAATCAGCTAATCCCACTCCCCCACACTTTCCCCATGACCTGAATTTTTCACTCGTTGGGCAGGCGTGATCTGTGGGCCCTGGAGCAGACGGTAGATGGGCCTCCGACCGCAATCGGTCTCCAACTGTGATTTCACGCAGGCCGGCCAATTTGTGGCCAGCCAGCATGAAACACGCGCTAAGAAAGGCTCAGCACTGCTGGTGGGGGCGGAAGAGGGCGGGTGCCGACCTGACTGAGGGTGTTGGCGAATGCTTCCAGTGAGTTCCCTGAAGACAGAGAGCTGCCCCAGGGAGCTGCAGACCTCCACAGAATAAACGAAGCAATAAAAATGCTGCAAAATATGTCCATGTAGCACAATCTAGCACCTGAAAACGTACCTCATTGAAAAACCCAATCCACAGATATCCCTTTTTATTTTATTTTCCCCACGGAGATTTCATCCCGCCCTGGATCCAGGTTTGAACAAAAATATAAAGGCCGTCTGGCCGATTGGCCCGCCATAAAAGTGGGCGGGCCACAAAAAAATCGCTTTCAATTGCCTCTTTGATGGGCTTAATTGCCCGTTTAATTGTCGGCGGGTGCACTTCCGACTGCCACGCGCACCCGCCGAGCGAGATATTGTGCGAGTGCGCGACGACGTCAGGTCGCTCGCCCGACGTCATCTTGCGTTATTTCGAGGCCAGACGGGTCGAGCGCATTCCCGCCCGTAGCACGTAAAATTCTGGCCCCTCGCTCTGCAAATTCTTTCTCTTTGTGTGTTTATCCAGTACCCTTTTGAAAGCCCTGATTGTATCTTCCTCCAGCACAGTCTCAGCTAATACCTTCCCAATCCTAATCGTTCCCTGCGGTAATTAAGTTTTCCCTCGTGTCGCAATTGGTTCTTTTGCCACCCGCCTTGAAACAGTGTCCTCCGGTCCTCAATCCTTCCACCGGTGGGAACACTTTGCCTCCGGCCCCTCGTGATTTTGAACACGTCCATCAACTTCACTTCCAACCCCCTAGGGGATGAGAGAATTAATTCCCAATTTAGAATGGGATGGAGATTTCTTTTAGGAATGTGACCAAAATGATAAACGAAAGATTAGGACGAGAAAGAAGATTTGGAATACTAGATTAGCTGAGGAGAACTGTTTTACTCAGAAATGCAGGATTGTACATGATTGGAAAACACATTGCAGCCTATCTGGAATGAACACGGAAAACAATGGAAATACTCAGCAGGTCAGGCTGCATCTATGGAGATGCGGTGATGGCCCAAAACATTCGATCAGAGTCAAAACCCCTCTGTCTGGCGCTGATCAGACAGAAAATTACCCACATACCTGGGTACGATAAGAAGTCTTCAACTCCTGATTCGTGATGCAGAGGAACTCCCTCAGCACTTGTACCCATGTAGAGAGCAAACAGAACCAGCACAGGAGCCACACCGGATTTTTTGACAGCACAAGCTGCCGTAAGGTAAGTTTAAATGACCAATGTGAACGTTACTGAATGGGTGAATCGGTGAATGAGTCAATGGGTGAGTGGATGAACGAGTGAATGGGTAGGTTGGTAGGGTGAGAGGCGGGTGAGGTAAGTGGTGATGCAGGCAGGGTGGGTGAGGACTCGAAACGTCAACTCTTTCTTCTCCGCCGATGTGCCAGACCTGCTGAGTTTTTCCAGGTAATTCTGTTTTTGTTTTGGATTTCCAGCATCCGCAGTTTTTTGTTTTTATGTACTGAGCTCATATAGGCAGTGGGGGCAGCAGAGAATAGAAATCAGTGGATAAAGATTGTTCATAGTGTAGTCAATTCTCAAAACAAGGACGGATGAAAGATAAGACAAGACAAGACAAAATGGTAATGAGGTCCTTTCCCCATAAGGTGGTCTCAAGCTTCAGCAGTATTGCTGAAGCTAGGGGTTCATATAAAATGAGCATCGACTGTTCGGCCTTGTTGGTTCCTGTTCCTTGAATGAAGCCTCCTCGGCAGTTATATCAACACGCTCCCATTTAACCGACCAATTTCATTTTTTATTTCAGCTGTGTTGTTGAATTTCATTTCTGAAACTGTTCAGCTTCAGTAAAGTTTAAATCTCTTTTACAATTTGTTACCTGAGAGTGCCTAAATAGCCCTGTGGCTGCCCTTGTGAAGGACCCCTGGCTTCCTGTGACCATTTGCGCACGCTTCCAACCTGCAAGCTTCAAAAGATACGCAGTACTCAAAAATGTTACTCTGCTCTCTTTGCACCACTTTCTGCTTTAACTGAGTGGGCAATAACGGCCACAACATAAACATCCTGCTGAATGAGTTGGGATATCAGAAGGCGTCAATAACTTAATTCTACCTGTGTTGAGATTTATCGAAACTGAGTGCTTCACGCACCATTGATTACTTTGAAGTCTTGTGACTGTTAATATGGTAAAACTTAGCATGAGCTGGTTGAGAGGATTGTCTCTGTGGCTCTGTTTCCATACTCACTGGGTATGACTAACATTCTGATCCGAAGTTGGCAGCATCTGTGTTGTTCAGTTTTCTCCTGTAACTTGGTAGAAAAAGGACGTGCTATCGAAACGAGGAAGCTGAGAGAAGAAGAGTCATACGGACTCGAAATGTTAACCCTGTTTTTCTCTCTCCACAGGTGCTGTCAGGCTTGCTGAGCCTTTCCAGAATTTTCTGTTTTCATTTCAGATTTCCAGTATCCGTAGCATTTTGCTTTTAGCTGAGAGAAGGTGTCAGCCGTACAAGTGGACTCCCTACCTCCTGCCTACTGCAAGCATCAGAACACAGAAAATGCAGGCTGCATAAGGTGGCAACACACTTATTGCGGGCACTTTGTTCCACTTAATAGGCCACAAGTCAAATGCATTGTGATGGCAACAATTCAGAGTGGGGAGTGAAAACAAGAATGTGCCTGCCCATTTGAAAAATAGATGAACAATTGCCGGAGGGTGACCATTCTCATTGTGTCTTACTGTGCCAAGTTTACACTGAAGTTCTGTGAGCAAAAATTGTAAGACATTGTAAGATTTGTTTATCAAGTTGTGCTAACACTCAGCTTTCAGAGACCCCTGTGTTTCCTGTAGACCAGTTCCCAAGATTTATGAACAAGTAAAAGGATCCTTTCTGCCGCTTCCATCTATACCGCTCTCATGTTGCTTTTCAAAACAGGATGACTCCCCACGTCAATAGGACCACTCGCCTGGCCAACAGAGCCTAGGTCAGGACCTCCAGAGTTACGTCTTGAAATGGTGTGGTCAATGTAACCCTAAAATTAGAACTAGGCCATTCAGGGAAACATTTTTCACACAAAAGGCAGTGGAAAACTGGAACTCTCTCCACTAGAAAGCTGTTGAGGCTGGGGGTCAGTGGAAAATTTTTAAATTGAAATTGGCAGATTTCTGTTAGGCAGAGGTTAGGGAAGGAAGGCAGGTAGAAGAAAGCGTTTAATTTATTTAGGGCCTTTCACAGCCTCAGGACCTCACAAAACAAAGTACTTTAGGAATGTCGTCAGTGTTGTAATGTAGGAGATGTGCCAGCAACCTGTGCACAGCAAAATCCCACAAGCAACAATGTGATAATGACCAGATAATCTATTTTGTTGATATTGCTTGAAGTCATCCAAAGCTCTGCTGCACCTATTTTAATTCAGAGCAGGTCCCGTTTGTTAACAGGATCCATGCGGGTTGGTGAAGTCAAAACTAAGACAAAGAGTTTTTCCTTGCTGAGAGAGTTTATTGGCTTTGTTCAGAGTCAACACTCCTCACCTCCACCCAGTGTCCCAGCTACCACCTATTTTTATGTGTCCAAATACCAATCATCTGTTTCCCTTAATAATGTAATTGACATTAACAAACCTTATCCATAAAACATCAACCCCTATCAACCGTGTGCTTACTGGCCTTTCTGGCTTCCTGTTAAGCAAAGTCCTGATTTTAAAATACTCATCCTTGCTTTCAAATTAATCCATGTTCTCACCCCTCCTCATCTCTCCTCCAGCCGCACAACCCTCTGAGCTATGAGCGCTCCTCTAATTCTGGCTTTTTGTGTGTCCTTGATTTTAATTGCTCCATCATTGGTGGCCTAGTTGTCTAGTCCCTAAGGTCTGGAATTTCCTCCCTACATCTCTCTACCTCGCTTTTTTTCTTTAAGACATTTTTTAAAACCTAGCTCTTTTACCAGACTTTTGGTCCTCTGACATAATACCTCTTTGTATGGTTCAATGCCATACTTTATTTTATAATGCTCCTGTGAAGCACCTTGGGATACTTCATTAGAGGTGCATATAAATATAAGTTGTTGCATAAACGTTAGCTAGGACACCAGGGAGAACTCCCTTGCACTTCTTCAAATAGTGCCACGGGATCGTTTACATCCACTGGACTCAGTTTACTGGCTCATCGAAAAGCTGGCATTGCAGATTCCCTCAGTGTTGCACGGGACTGCTATCCTAGATTTTGCGCTCAAGTCTGTGGAGTGGGGCTTGGACCCACAAACCCTGACTCAGAGGAGGGTGCCCTATCAACTGAGATACAGCTGACACTAAACAGCGTGGAGCTCGAGCACCATCAGTTGTGTTCGTCAACTCAAGGGGCTAAGGTACAGATCAGCTGTAATCTAACTGGCTCGAAAGCTGAATGGCCTAACTCCTGCCCATGTGTTCCCACTGTTTTCTCTGCTCAATAGCAGTACAGCCTTAAGACAACCTGGGCCCAAATGTTTAATTGAAGCTCCACAGATGACTGCAGCGCTACAATGATATTGTGAAAACAGCTGGCCTTGCATTATTGTCCAGAGACAAACGTGCAGGTAGTGCCCAAAAACAAAGCTCCAACTGCTGTCACGTTGGAGCGACATTATTAACCCCGTGTGGTCTCTCTTTTGTACGGAAATGAGAAGTATCTATTATAGCGGGAGTGATCTTTGCGTGGGAATTGCTTACCAAGGCTGCTGAAGAAATGATATCTGCACAAGGTTTTATGTCTGATTTGATTAACACGACTGCTGCTGTTTGTGCTTCAGGGCTCCTTCATAACTGAATGTGAAACGGCAAGCGTTTCTATTTTCTTGGTGTGGTTTTCCTTAGAGAGGAAATAACTACTTCAAACTGTCTTAGAGCTCATATTCCAGCACAGTTTGTAAGTCGGTAGTAAAAGGCACAGCTTAATACTGTGGTTCAATTTGAATCCTGTGACAACAAAGTGAGATTTATCATGCTAACTAGACAGTGAGTATAATTACCTTCACAGATGCAACAATTTATCGTGTGTGTGTGTGTGTGTGTGTGTGTGTGTTTTAATGGGAGAGATGAGGCTCAATTTTACATACTGAAAATGGGGCAGCTGTAATCCCACGGGGGTATAATATCCAGCTTGTGACGTTGGGTCCCAAACCAAAGAGCAACAACACAGTGGACTGGCAGGCTCCAAAATCAGCAGCTGGCCTGCCATTTTCAAATTGGTAATTAGTGGCTATTTAAAATAGCTTGCAGCTAAACTGATTGCAATAATACCTTCCCGAAGTGCGTGGATATAAAACACGCCAGGTGGAAGCTTGATTTTTTTTCAAGGTCTCTTGACATGGCGGATGTAAAGGCTGGAGGTGGATCTACGCCTGAATTTAGCAGGAGAGGCTGCTGACAGGCATTTCTTTAGGAAGTCTTGCTGTGAATGAAGCTCTGAAAGTAATCAAGGCTATACCTCGTTGGAGTGTCTGCAAACTGGTTGATACTGTAATATTCCATCTCTGCACTATTGGTGCTGATAGACGGTGTCCCCTTTGGGAGACACCCCCTCCAGTGAGAAGGAGGAGGAGACGAAGGAAAAGGAGCTCCAGGATTTTGTCCAACGTCAGTGAAGGAATGGCGATATATCAGCATTCTGTGGGTTACCATTGACCAAAAACTGAACTGGACCAGCCATATAAATACTGTGGTTACAAGAGTAGGTCAGAGACTAGGAATCATGAGGCGAGTAACTCAGCTCCTGACTCCCCAAAGCTTATCCACCATCTACATGGCACAAGTCAGGAGTGTGATGGAATAGTCTCTACTTGCCTGGATGAGTACAGCTTCAGCAACCCTCAAGAAGATCGACACCAACCAGGAAAAAGCAGCCCACTTGATTAGCACCCCATCCACTACCTTTAACATTCACGCCCTCCACCACAATGCACAGTGGCAACAGTGTGTTCCATCTACAAAATGCACTGCAGCAATTCACCAAGGCACCTTCAACAGCAATTTCCACACTTGTGACATCTACCACCTAGGACAAGTGCAGCAGATGCACGGGAACACCACCACCTGCAAGTTCCCCTCTAAGTCACACACCATCCTGGCTTGGAACTATATCACAGTTCCTTCACTGTTGCTGGGTCAAAATCCTGGAACTCCCTTCCTAACAGCACATGGACTTCTCAAGGGTGACTAGGTATAGACAATAAATGCTGCCCTAGCCAGCGACACCACACCCTGTGAAGGAATAAACAACAAATACACAGCTCTGATTCAGACTGGTATGTAACTCCATCATAATGGTGATTCATTGGCTGTAAAGCGTTTTGGGCCATTTTTCAAGTCTTACTTTTCTTTACATCAGCAGGGATGTTAACGTGGATAAATGCCCCTGTTAAAATAGACACTTGTGAAGTGTCCATCCAATATTACAATCTTTTCAATCTTTTCAGCCTTTTCAATCTGGTTAAGGGCTGGCTTTGTAACCACTTTGCTAGTTATGCTGAGTTCTTTTTTTAAACATAAACCTGTTGGGCCACTGAGATCAAACAGGGGAGTGGGACTGACTGGATTGCTCTGCAGCGAGCTGGCACAAACTCGATGGGCTAAATGGCCTCCTTCTGTGGCGTAAATGACTCTATGACTGCTGTTTTCATGCAAAGCGTAGTGGTTCGGCAATCATTTACCGAACACTGTGAATACTAAACTGAAACAGCAAAATCATTCACCTGCCAGTCAATCAGTAAAACATACTCAGTGTGCCAGGAAACGAGGGAGCATCATAGCGCTTACATTCACAATGCTACGGTCAACTGGGGGAGTACATTTTTAGCACATTACCTGGCTAACCAACTTCTATCTGATGACCTGCTGTGGGTGAGTTGAACAGTAATTTCTTGCTCTCCTTATCTTTCCTCCCTTTGTTCTGCCCTCTCCTGTGGTACTGTATTGAACCCCGCCCCTGCTAGTGAATGCTTCAACAGAGGCTCACAAATACCTCAGCCCTGTGTGGGCTTATAGATAGTGAAGATCATTTGACTACAAGGGGCGGAGCCTGATTCTGTCCTCATTTGAAAATGATATGTAAACACAAACAGGGGCAGCTGGATGATGACCAGAAGCAGGAAGTCTGACTAACTCCCACCCCCCCCACCACCCCTACCAAGTTCAGGGTCATTAAATGACCCTGTGACTCTATTAAGGCCGATTTAGCAGTAGCTGCGATTCATCGGGGTCACTTTAGCATAAACTGCTGGGCAGGAAACCCATAGATTCAGTTGCAATGCCAGATTTACACCCCATCCATCATTCCTCTGCATTGATTCTCTTGTTTACTCCCTAGTTTGTCAGGCCTTTGCTAATGAATGAGTTGCACAGCCATCAGGATAGCGGAGGATATGATTATGTCTACTTAACAAGCTGGGTCTGTGGCCTTGATGAGTTGTTTCCTATCCCTGGTAAGGAATGTATTGTTTGTACAAGCTTTCACGGTTGAATTACAATGAGCTGTTTCCTCTCCTAGAATTAAGTTTGACTCCATTTGGAAGACACGTTTAAAATTCTCCTACCAGAGGGTTGCACAAGATCCACCGTCTTAGGAACTGAAAGTGCGGGTGCAGTGGAGTTGTCGGGCTGGGGTTTTACAGAGACAGGAAAGGTAAGGGATTTAAACACAAGGATTTGTAGAAGTAATCCATTTTTGGATAAATGTTATATTTACCAGAGAATGGTACTTCTCCATTTCTGAGGCCAAGTGTCAAGTGCTCCCAGGTCATGCCGTCTACATGACTAGTTTACCTGGTAAAACTTTGATTTGAGTTCTTCCCCTTAGAAAACCACGCGAATTGGCATAAAATATAAAATGAAAATCCTTTAAATAAGGACTGTTCAACTTGATTTAAATACATATCATTGAATTTTTATTTGAGAAAATAAAAATGTATCGTTTGATTTTATAAACTGATTTCAGGGGGTGATCTCTAATGTCAGCAAGAAACAGGTACAGAATGGTATGGTGTGTGCAAGCCTGCCCAAAACCGATCACATGAGGCATGCCCTATTTTGAGGCACATTTGAGCCCTTGTTTCCATAGAAGCTTTCAACACTACCTGTAATCTGCTTGTCCACTGAAGTGCGAAATCCGGTGCCAATAATTCATGCTGGCTTCTCTAGCTGTCAATCATTAACGCCCTCTCTATCCCTGGGAAGAGTGTCTTCTGCAGTCACCGTTGCCGTGAAGCAGTCTGGGAAGAGCGTCCTCTGCAGTCGCTGTCGCCGTGAAGCAGTCTGGGAAGAGCGTCCTCTGCAGTCACCGTTGCCGTGAAGCAGTCTGGGAAGAGAGCCCTCTGCAGTCACTGTCGCCGTGAAGCAGTCTGGGAAGAGCGTCCTCTGCAGTCACTGTCGCCGAGTGAAAAAAAAACAGAGTGACACCACAGGAGAACAGTAGGTTAATTGGTTGGTAAGTAACTGCTAGTTTGAACTACCTATTTTAAGTTGATTTCCAATTAAAGGTGACTACTGGGGCCCAGGATCGGAGGCCTAGCATTCAGCTTCAACTCAGCAGAGAGAGCGAGTTCCAGTTGATTTTAAAAAGTGTATTTTGAATCTCTATTCTAACTTGCTTCCAGATTAAAAGTAAATAGGAGAAATATTTTACGGATTGATAAACTAAAGACCAGTAGGAAATATAAAAACAAATTGAAAAACTAATTAAATAAAATAGAGATGCAGGGCCAGGCAATGTGTTGTAGCTGCATGATGTGGGAGCTGGTGGATCCCATTGTGGTTCCTAGTGATCACATCTGTAACAAATGTTGGTTGCTTGAGGAACTCTGGCTCAGAGTTGATGAGCTGGAGTCTGAGCTTCGGACACTGCGACACACCTGGGAGGGAGAGAGTTACCTGAACGGTCTGTTTCAGGAGACAGTCACACCCCTTAGATTAACTACCTTAAATTCAGCCAGTGGTCAGGGACAGGATGGTGTGACTATGAGTGAGGCAGATAGAGGGATCCAGGAAGTAGCACTGCAGGAGCCTCAGCCCTTGCCCTTACCCAACAGGTTCGAGATTCTTGCTCCCTGTGTGGACGAGAGCGGGGACTGTAGGGAGGATGAGCAAACTGACCATAGCACCGTGATATAGGGAGCCATTCAAGTGGGGGGAAAAAAGAGAAATGTAGTTGTAATCGGGGATATTATAGTTAGGGGAATAGATACTGTTTTCTGTAGCCAGGATCGAGAGTCCCGAAGGCTGTGTTGCCTACCTGGTGTCAGGGTTAAGGATATCGCATCTGGGCTGCAGAGGAACTTGGAGTGGGAGGGGAAAGATCCAGTTTCATGGTCCACGTAGGTACCAACGATATAGGTAGAACGAGGAAAGAGGTTCTGCCGAGCAGCTAGGGGCTAAATTAAAAAGTAGAACCATAAAGATAACAATCTCCGGATTACTACCTGAGCCACGAGCTAATTGGCACAGGCTCAATAAGATTAAAGAGGTAAATGCATGGCTCAAAGATTGGCGTGGGAGAAATGGGTTCGAATTCATGGGACATTGGCACCAGTACTGGGGAAAGAGAGAGCTATTCCATTCAGACGGGCTCCACTTGAATCATGCTGGGACCAGTGTCCTGGTGAATTGCATAACTAGGGTTGTAGATAAGGCTTTAAACTAAATAGTGGGGGGGAGGGTTCAGTTGCATGGAAATATAAAAAATCAAAGCTTAAGGAGAGGGTAAGAGTGCAGGTTAATGACGAGGCTGATTGTTACCAAAGAGTGAAAGGAAGGGACAGAGTGTGTGAACGCCATATTGCACCAAAGAATCATATAAGAGTAGGGAAAATTGAAAACAGGGCAAACTTAACGGCTTTGTATCTGAATGCGTGTATTATTCGGAATAAAACGAATGAATTAATAGCGCAAATAGAGATAAATAGGTATGATTTGGCGGTGATTACTGTGACGTGGTTACAGGGAGAATAGGTTTGGGAGTTGAATATCCAAGGGTACTCAGTGTTTCGGAAGGATAGGCAGAAAGGAAAAGGAGCTGGTGTAGCTTTGTTAGTAAAGGAAGAGATCAGTGCTATCGTGAGGAATGATATAGGCTCTGGAGAGCAAGATGTAGAGTCAGTCTGGGTAGAAATAAGAAATAGCAAGGAAAAGAAGTCCCTGGTGGGAGTAACCTATAGGTCCCCAAACAGTAGCTCAGCAGTAGGTCACAGTATAAACCAGGAAATAATGGGAGCATGTAAGAAAAGCACGGCAATAATCATGGGTGATTTTAATATGCATATAGACTGGACTAATCAAATTGGCAAGGGTAGCCTCGAGGGAGAGTTCATAGAGTGTATTAGAGATTGTTTCTTGGAGCAAAATGTTGTGGAACCAACCAGGGACCAAGCTATCCTGGATTTGGTTTTGTTCAATGAGATGGGATTAATTAATGATCTCATAATAAAGGATCCCCTAGGGAAGAGTGATCATAGCATGCTAGAATTTCAAGTTCAGTTTGAGAGCGAGAAACTTGAGTCCCACACTAGTGTTCTGGAGTTAAAAAAAGGTAACTACATAGGCATGAGGGCAGATTTGGCCCTAGTGGACTGGGCAGGAAGACTACAAGTAGGACAGTTGATGAACAGTGGCAGGTATTTAAGGAGATATTCAATTCCTCCCAAGTAAAATATATTCCAAAGAGGAAGAAAGATGATAAGAGGCATATCAAATTACAAAGGTCAGTGGCAGGCGGGAAGATTGGGAAACTTTCAAAGATCAACAAAGGGTTACTAAAACGTTAATAAAAAGAGCAAAGGTAAATTATGAAAGAAAACTAGTGCAAAATGTAAAAACTGATAGCAAAAGCTTCTTACAAGTATATAAAAGGAAAGAGAGTAGCTAAAGTGAATGTTGGTCTCTTGGAGGATCAGACTGGGGAGGTAATAGTGGGGCACGCAGAAATGGCATAGACGCTTAATCAATATTTTGCCTCAGTTTTCACAGTGGAGGACACTAGTACCACCCCAATAGTAACAGGTAGAGCAGAGGGTATAGAGAAGGAAGAACTTAGAACGATCACCATCACTAGAGAAAAAGTACTGAGCAAACTATTGGGATTAAAGGGTGACAAGTCCCTAGGACCTGATGGCCTACATCCCAGGGTCTTAAAGGAAGTGGCAGCGGAGATAGTGGATGCATTGGCTATAATATTTCAAAATTCCCTGGATTCTGGAAAGGTTCCAGTGGATTGGAAAAATGCTAATATAATGCCCTTATTCAAAAAGTGGGGGAGGCAGAAAGTAGGAAACTATAGACCAGTTAGCTTAATGTCTGTCATTGGGAAATTGTTGGAATCTATTATTAAGGAAGTAGTAATGGGGCATTTGGAAAGTCAAAATGCAATCCATCAGAGTCAGCATGGTTTTATGAAGAGTAAATCATGTTTAACTAATTTGCTAGAGTTCTTTGAAGATGTGACAAGCGAAGTGGATAATGGGGATCCTGTAGATGTAGTATATCTGGACTTCCAGAAGGCCTTTGATAAAGTGCCGCACAAAAGATTAATACACAAGATAAGATAGCACGGGGTTAGGGGTAATATATTAGCTTGGATAGTGGATTGGCTAACCAACAGAAAGCAGAGAGTTGGGATAAATGGGTATTTTTCTGGATGGCAAGCTGTAACTAGTGGGGTGCCACAGGGTTCGGTCCTTGGGCCCCAACTATTTACAATCTATATTCATGACTTGGATTCAGGGATAGAAGGTACTATAGCCAAATTTGCAGATGACACCAAAATAGGTGAGAAAGTAAGTTGCAATGAAGAAATAAGAAATTTACAAATGGATATGGACAGGTTAGGTGAATGGGCCAAAATTTGGCAGATGGAATTTAACGTGGATAAGTGTGAGGTTATCCATTTTGGTCGGAAGAATAAAAAGGGGACTTATTATTTAAATGGAGAGAAACTTCAGAATGTTTCAGTGCAGAGGGATCTGGGTGTCCTCGTGCATGAATTGCTGAAAGCTATTTTGCAGATTCAGCAGGTAATAAGGTAGACAAATGGAATTTTGGCATTTATTGCTAAAGAAATAGAGTATAAAAACAGGGAAGTGTTGTTGCAACTGTACAAGGCATTGGTGAGACTACACCTGGAGTACTGTGCACAGTTTTGGTCCCCTTACTTGAGGAAGGATGTAGTTGCACTGAAGGCGGTTCGGAGGATGTTCACTAGATTGATTCCAGAGATGCGGGGCTTGTCTTATGAGGAGAGATTGAGCAGTTTAGGCCTATACTCACTGGAGTTTAGAAGGATGAGAGGAGATCTAATTGAGGTATATAAGATGCTAAAGGGGATAGACAAAGTAGATGTGGAGCGGATGTTTCCCCTTGTGGGGCATTCTAGAATGAGAGGCTATAGTTTTAGGCTAAGGGGTGGTAGATTTAAATCAGAGATGAGGAGGAATTACTTTTCTCAAAGGGTTGTGAATCTGTGGAATTCACTACCTCAGAGTGCAGTGGATGCCGGGATGCTGAATAAATTTAAGGAGGAGATAGACAGATTTTTAATTAGAAATGGGTTGAAAGGTTATGGGGAGAGGGCGAGAAATTGGAGTTGAGGCCGAAATGAGATCAGCCATGATCGTATTGAATGGCGGGGCAGGCTCGAGGGGCTGAATTGCCTACTCCTGCTCCTAGTTCTTAAGTTCTTCTGTTGTTATCTCAGATGGCATTGTGGAGATCTTAGTGGAGTGGGCATCAGGTGGAAAGGAATGTGCTTACCCAATGCCAAGCACCTAGTGCTATGGAGGGCACAGATGAGAATACATAAGGCTCATGCTTTAATACTCTGATATGTGTGCACCAGCAATTACCTACAGTGGGTTTAAAACATTATAAAAATTAATTCTTGGACTATAGATATTGCTAGCAAGAGTGGCAGTTATTGCCCATTTTTAGTTTTCCTTGGGAAAGCGGTGCTGAGCCATTTTCTTGAAATGCTGCATTCCATGCGGTGAAGATTCCCAATACTGTTTGGTCGGGAATTTTTTTTAAATTGTTCATCGGATGCGGGCGTCGTTGGCTAGGCCAGCATTTATAGCCCATCCCTAATTGTCCTTGTTCAGAGGGCATTTAAGAGTCAATCACATTGCTGTTGGTCTGGAACCACATGTAGGCCAGACCAGGGTAAGGATGGCAGATTTCTTTCCCTAAAGGACATTGTTAGATATTGTTCTAGTCACCGTTAAGGGACAGCGATATATGTTCAAATCAGGATGATGTGTGACTTGGAGAAGAGGAACATGGATGTGCTGGAGCTCCCATGCACCTAATGTCCTTGTTCTTCTTGGGTAGGAATGTTCCAGTTTTGGGAAGGAACGAAACGTTGGTAAGTTGCTACATTGCATCCTGTAGATAGTACATAGTACACATTGCAGCTACTGTGCACCGGTGACGGAGGGAGTGAACTTTTAAGTCTGATGGATGCAAAAATTCCCCTGGTACTGGAAAGAAAGAACTTGCATTTATATAGCGCCTTTAATGACTTCAGGATGTCCTAAAGTGCTTTACAATCAATGAAATGTAGTCACTGTTGTAATGCAGGAAAGACGGCAGGCAATGTGCACACAGCAAGATCCCACAGAACAGCAATGTGATTATGACCAGATCACCTGTTTTAGGAGAATTAGCTGAGGGATAAATATTCATCGTGGCACCATGAATAACTCTCCTGCTCTTTTTCAAAACATTGCCATGGGAATTTTGCACCCTCCAAAGGGATTCAATTTAACATCTCATCTGGGCCCTGGCACCTCCAACTGTGCAACACTGGAGCATCAGACTGGATTATGTGTTCAAGTCATTGGAGTGGGACTTGAACACACAACCTTTGGACTCAGAAGTGATAGTACTACCTACTGGGCCAAGCTTGGTTGAAAAGGTAGGTTTTAAGGAGCAACTTAAAAGGAGATAGATGGGGAGAGGTTTCGGGAGGGAATTCCAGAGCCCAGGGCCAAGGTAGCTGATAGCATCACTGCCAATGATGGAGCAGTTAAAATCAGAGGTGTCCTCGGCGGGCAGAGGCATTGGCTATTTTCAAGTCCTTACAGAATCCTCAGCGTTAGGCTGGGTTCTGGACGATCCACATCCTTGCCTCGTTTCCATGGCTGGAGCGCACCAGAAAGATTGAGAATGTTCAGCTCCTTATTGTTGTTACCGTTCAGATTGGAGACCTTCCTTCCTGTTGGTGTTTCTGTAACTTTCTATATCGGTGCCATCGGCCACACTTCGGTGGTCGGCTGGCTCAAGTTGACCCAAGCATAAATCGGTCATCTCATTTGAAGAGGTTGACCAGATTCAAGTGAGTGACATGCTGGGAAGAGAAAGATACCCAACAAGTTCTAGTGTAGCTTTTTCTTTTTAAAAAAAAACTAGAAAAGAGCCCCTTTGACCTTGCAATGAGTTGAGTAATAAACGTATTACAACCTTCCTTACTGAATTTATTTGAACCCAAGAGCTCCAGGATAAACCATTGAATGTTAAGGCAAGTGGAAAACATTACTCCATTATGTGTTTTTCAAGCTTGTTCAGTGATAATAAATACCTAAGTTAATCTCATTTTGGGCTTCAGGCTAGTTCATGTTTCACTTGTACTGACCTAAACCCTGAGAAGACGTTTCTGCTTTGTGATCGCTCAATCGCATAGAGTAACAAAAGCCTGAAGAGGAAAGCGTGAAACCCACTGCAGACTGATCTAATTCAAGCTGTGTTGGAGGCCTTTCCCCAGGTAACATTGCGGGTTCCTACAAAGCGTTGCCGTGTTGGTAGAAAATATCCCTCAAACCTACTCTTTGGACTTCTTATGCTGTGTACGAGTTTGAACTGGTGAGCAGGGAGTTGCCAATGAGCTGCCAATGAACCCTGAGGAAGAGAAAAAAAAAATAATCCTGCACAACCTTGCCTTCACCTTCAATCATGTTGATCTCGTTTAGTCCTCTTAACATACAGCAGGTCAGCAGAAAAGAGCTGTCAATAGTCTAACTGCGTTGCACTAAGGTTTGCTTATGTCTCACGGCAACTAGACAACACTGGAGTCCTTTGGTATAAACACTGTCGAAGACTCTGATGCTCCATACTCTGCTGGCACAAGATATATTCAACAGAGTTTCAGTCCTTAACAGAGCTGCATAGCTGTGCCAAAGGTAAAGTTGCTTGTCTTTTTCATATTCCTATATTCTTGTCATTGTTTGAACAACTCAATAGTATGTGCATTAACAGCAGCATTGTCAGAGGCAACTGTGGCTTGGTTGGTAACCCCCTTGCTCCTGGTTTTGAAGGTCTTTGGGTCAAGGCCCACTGCTGACATGTGAGTAATAAAAGTAGGAGCTGCTGTTTGGATGAGAGGTTAAACCAAGACCCTGCCCTGCTCTCTAAGGTGGCTGTGAAAGATCCTGTGACACTATTTTATAGAAAATCAGGGTTATCCCTGATGTTCTGGCACGTATAAGAGTATAAAAACAGAAAATGCTGGAAAAACTCAGCAGGCCTGACAGCATCTGTGGAGAGAGAAACAGATTGTCTCATCTCTGAAGAAGGGTCATACGGACTGGAAATGTTAACTCGGTTTCTCTCTCCACAGATGCTGCCAGACCTGCTGAGGTTTTCCAGCATTTTCTGTTTTTATTTCGGATTTCCAGCATCCGCAGTATTTTGCTTTTATCTCAGTATAGTGGCTATGTATCTGGGATCGTAATCCAGAGTCCTGGGCTAATGATCCTGTAGCATAATTTCAAACCCCACTATAGCAGCTGCAGAGTTTTAATTCAGTTAATTAAATAATCTGGAATGAAATGCGAGTCTCGCAAATGGTGGCCATGAAACTACTGGATTGTTATTAAATCCTATTTGCAGTTGTAAATCTCCCTGCTTTATCTGGTCTGGCCTATATGTGACTCCAGATTCATGCCACCGTGATTGACTTTTCACTGCCCTCTGAAATGACCCAGCATGCCACTCAGTTGTCCCAAGGTCAACTAAGGATGGGCAATAATGGCTGGTGATACCCACATCCTGTGGATGAATAAAATCGGCACCATAAAAACAAATTGTTTGGTCAGTGTCACATTATTGCTGTTTGCTGGATCTGGCCCCTGTGATTCCTACAGCACAACACTGATTACACTTCAACAGTATTTCACTGGCTATAAAGCGCATTGGGGTCTCCTGAGGTGGTGAAAGATGCAATGTAATTGCAAGTCTTTCTTCCTTTGTACTGACAGCGCAGATAATTAAACCACGAGGTTGTTCCCATTACTTTGCCTATGATGTTTTATAGTGAATTGTGAAAAGCTTATCACGCCGTGAAACTTTATATCATTATAAAAGCCCTGAGGAATGGTAAAGTGCCTGGAACAATTTTGAATGGAATCGATACAGCTCTGCTCACTTAAAACTGTCCAGCCTTTGGCCCTCCATTCACCACAGCATTTCCACAGCTACTGCAACTCTCACCTTCACCTTCGATGATATAGGCCCTGCTAAATATTGCTCTCTTTCACCTTAGCTGTTCTTCCTGCTACAGCCCCCATCTCCTCTCCTCACCCTTAAGTACAAGGGGCGCATTCTTGAACAGATGTCACAGGCCACTGGTTGAGTCGCCCACCGCCAGATCTGGCTGGGCCATTTAAAGCGCAATCAGGCCTTGTTCCCATCTGCCAAAACCAGTCCAGGGTCATCCTAGAATGCAAAGGTAATTCCCGACTTCTTTTCACCTCTGCAAGTCATTTTTTAAATGCCTCTCTCCTGGTCCCTCGACTTTCATCGCAACCAACAAGAGAAAGGAGCTCACGGATTTCTTCATCCCTAAGATTGAGACCCCGCCCCTCTGCCACTCCCATGTCTTCTCTTGGTCCACCAGGTCAAACTTTCTCTAATCCTCCCCATTACCATTGCCCTGAACTCACACCTTTCTCTAGTTTCTCTCCTCCCTCCCCTCACTGAGCTCATGTTGCCCATGAGACCCACATCCTGCTTCCTCAATCCTTTTTCCACTAAACTGCTGATCACTCAACTTCCCTTCCTGGTTCCCATGTTAGCTGATATTGTTAACAGTTTCCCTCTTCAGGTGTTTTTGCTCTTTCCTTTACATCTGCCATCATCAACCCTGTCCTTAAAAAAAAAACAACCATTGACCCCCCACCGCAAAAATGTCAGCTGTGGCCCAATTGGTTGCACTTTTGCCTCTGAATCTGAAGGTTGAGTGTTCAACCCTCACCCCAGGGGCTTCAACACATAATTCAGGCTGACACATTCCAGCCTAGTACTGAGGAAGTGCTGGAGGTGCCATCTTTCAGATGAGACATTAAACCAGGGCTCTGTCAGGTGGATGTAAGAGATGCCATGGCACTAATCGAAGAGGAGCAAGAAAGTTATGGTTGGTGCCCTGGCCAGCCCTTCTCCCTCAGCAACATCCCTGAAACAGATTGTTTAGTCATGATCACATTGCTGTTTGTGGGAGTTTGCTGTGTCAAAATTGTCTGCCCTTGTTCCCTACATTACGACAGTGAGTACACTTCAAAAGTATTTCATTGGCTGCAAAGCACAATGGAGAATCCGAGGTCATAAAAGGCAATATTTCTAAAAGCCTCCCTTCCTTCTTCAACTTGGACTTGAGCCCATGGGGATTGAGTTCCATGTGACCGCCCCCACTTGGCAGGAGACAGGAAGAACAATTGCTGATGGACAGCTCACCGATCAGAAGCGGTAGGAAAACTAGTGGCTCCACTGTGAAGCCGAGTCGATCACAGTGAGTAAAACTGGATGGCTGTGTGGGGGGGGAAGCGATTCCGGAACACTGCTTCGCCTGGCCCCACAAAAATCACCAAAAACTTGCTTTTTTTCCTGCTTGAGCATTCATATGAATGTACACTTAATAGTACCTGGCGCCCCGGGAAACCTTATACTAACGCCTGAAGTCCAGTTAGTTATTCGGTCATGGGTAGCAATTGTATTAACGTGGCTGCTTGAGCAAGACATCTGTAAACTGTTGTGTGTGCAATGTGACATGCCTGGCACAGACGCTGTAACATGCTTTGAAGAAGTCAATGCAATCGAACAATAGCTGCTGTTATTTTCACAGCTACCAGTGAAGCAGTAATTACAATCTGCTGCTGCAATTCCTGACGTTGGGTCAGTTAAGAATTAGCTGCTGAGCTTAAATCTCCCCATGCACGACCTTTCCAAAAGAGCTGGATGATTGCTTCTTAGCTGCAGCGTTCTGTCATGTTCTGCTCCTTTCTCTTCCTGCTTATGTTTTCTTAGCCGTTGTACACATACAGCCGTAATCATTCTCGACGCTTACCAAAATGATGTTCCTTCTGTCCACGCCCAGCTTCTGAGACATGGCAAAGAATGTCCAGAAACAGCATAAATGGCAAGTTGCACCGATCTTCATCAGTCAGCGAGTTAGGGCTGAATTTCCGGAGGATCCCATCGTATATGCAGTGACGCAAAGCAAGCAAATAATCAGTGTAAACAGTCGAGGCCCGAGGAAAGCACTGAACCCATGCCTTACATCTTCATTACACATGAGAATTTAACCTGCAAGTCATTAAACCATCACTTGCACACATTTGGCAGAGTGGCTTGGTGTTTCTGTTCGATTGTGCTGGCTTTTTTGGCGCAGTTCGATCAAAATCAGCTGAATCAGCCCAAACAATGGCGGAATTTTAAGTCCATGCAACTCGAGATTCCGCGATCTTATGCGTTAGATTTAAAGGCATTGCACTGAAAGCAGGCCCTGTCCGCAAAGCAGGCCTCACCTCCAGGGCAGATTACTCAGCGTTGGAAGTTTCTTCTAATTGCACCTACTATTATCACTTCCAGATGGCTTTAAAAATGAAGTTACTTTGGGCGCAAGAACACTAACATATACTTTTAAAGCATTTAGATGTTTGCATTTACCAGGAAACTGACGAATATAACCCAATATAACTATTTCATAGTTTTACATGTCCTTTAAAGTGGATTTCAGTTATTTAAAATCAGGTTACTCAGAGGTGATGGATAAACACTGATTAAAAATGTTGATTTATTTCTGGGACAAACCTATTTTTAGCTGTTTCAGTCATTCTTCACCAAGTTAGCACTGTTATAAAAGTGAAGGAATTTATTTTTTTGAAGAGAAGCTACGTTTTAAGATGACGCTCGATCACACTGATTCACGGAAGATTTTGCGTTGGGCGATATGCAAATAAGTTGGGGGAAAGGAAACGGATTTTGAAAGTGGGTCCAACTTTGGGTTCGACTTGTGACAGAATCGTCAGCTTAAACCCAACTCTGCTCCAGCCTGTCTAAGAAAATGCTGATGTGGTTGCTTTTCAACTTATAATGCAAATCATCCTGATGCCATTAAGGCGTTTGACAGGGAACTCACTGAGGAGTTGTTTGCACTGGCTGGGGAATCCAGGACGCGGGGGAACGGTCTCAGGGTAAGGGACTGACCATTTAGGACTGAGGTGAGGAGAAATTTCTTCAGCTGGAGGGTTGTGAATCTTTGGAATTCTCTTTCCTTGTCAAGACGCCATCATTGAGTACATTCAAGGCTGGGATGGATCGTCTTTTTGGTCTTGCAGGGATCAGGGGTTACGGGGATCAAGTAAGAGAGTGGAGTTGAGGCACAAGATCAGCCATAATGGAACTGAATGGCGGAACAGGCTAGAGAGGCTGAATGGTCTATTCCTGCTCCTATTTCTTATGTTCTTAAGGTACGTTCAAACATACAGAAAATACACTGGCCTAGATCTTCCAAGAAGCTACAATCATTGTTGGATTTCCGCTCCACTCGAACTTCCCCCACCTTGATGCTGCTGTGCAATTTTTGCTGGGTCCTGTGAGCCCGGCTTTACCAGAAATGCAGTGTACCTCTGAGAGCTCTGTCACAGCGCTGTAGAGTTGAGTGGGGGGCGTCGGTAGGAAGGGGTAGACAGGACATGCCTTTTTGCAGCACTAGCTGTCATATGGTAAGTTTGAAGGTCCAGTGTGAATGTTACTTAATGGATGAGTAGATGAATGAGCAAATGGATAGGGGTGGCTGGGTAGGTAGACGGGTGAGATAAGCGGCTAAGTGGGCAGGGTGAGCAAAGTAAGTGGGCAGGATGGGTGACATGGTAGGTGGGTAAGCTGCTGGATGCATGATGTGGTAGGTGCGTGAGATGGCAGGTGGGTAGGGTGGCATTAGGTGAGGTGGTAGATTGTTGAAGTGCCAGGTGGGTGAGGTGATAGGTGGGTGAGGGGGTAGGTGGGTGAGGGGGTAGGTGGGTGAGCTGGTAGGTGGGTGAGGGGGTAGGTGGGTGAGCTGGTAGGTGGGTGAGGGGGTAGGTGGGTGAAGTGGCTGATGGGTGAAGTGGCAGGTGGGTGAAGTGGTAGGTGGGTGCAATGGCAGGCGGGTAGGGTGGTAGGTGGATAGAGCAGTTGGGTGAAGTGGCAATTGAGTAATGAGGTAGGTGGATGAGGTGGTTAGGGTGGGTCGGTGCGGTGGTCAGGTCAGGAGGGGTAGTCAGGTCTAGTTGGAGGGGTTCGTCGGGTGGTCAGGGAGGAAGAAAGAAAGAGAAGTCAGCCAATTGGCTCATCGAGGCTGTTCCACCATTTTGTCAACCATGGCAGCTCTTTATCTTTCTATATCTCAAACCTCCTGACCTTTTCTCCTCAATCTTTAATTCACAATTACCCATAACCTCTGTGCTTGCTCAACTTATATTGGCTTTCAGTTAAACAACATCCCAATTTTAAAACTCTCATCTTTGTTTCCAAATCTCTCCATGGCCTCACTCCTCCCTATGCCTGCAATCTCCTCCGGCCCTATAACCTCTGAGATATCTGTGTTCCTCTAATTCTGGCCTCTAGGGCATCCTCAATTTTAATTGTTCCACTATTGGTGGCCAGGCCTCTGGCTGCCAAGGCCTTAAGCTCTGAAATTCCCACCCAACCTCTCCGCCTCTCTATCCTCTTTCTCCTCAGAGGCTGCTTAAAACCTACTTCTTCGCCTAAGCTTTTGATCATCTGCCCTAATATCACCTTATGTGGCGTGGTGTTATATTTTTATATATTAAAAAGCTCCTCTGAAGCTCCTTGGGATGTTTTATTACATTCAAAGTGCTATATAAACTGTTGTTGTTTTAAACATCTCATCGATGACTTTCTGACACAGCATGTTCCACATTCTCACAAGCCTTTTTATAAAGAATATATTTCTTGGAGTTGTAGTGTGCATTTGGATTTTTGTTTGGACTGTGCTACGTACTCCATCACAGCTTTTAGAACCATGGAAATGTGAGTAAATTAAATAGGCAGGTTGGGGGGAGGGTTGGAGGCGGGACGGTAGCCAATTGGCTTAGATGGTTAGATTGTGAGATAGAATGATGCTAAGGAACACAGGTTCAATCCTCATATCAGCTGTGATGGTTCATGAAGCCTGCCTCCTCCTCATTCCCTAGTGTTTGCAGAGTGGTGCCCCTCAAGCTATACATAACCAATTGTCTGTCTCTAATGGAGAGGGATGCCAATGATCCTTTGTGGCCTATGGCTAATTACCGAAACAGATGTGGTGTGTTCCTGTCAGAACCTATTTAAACCAGTGATGGGCTGAATTATTCAAAAGTCAATCACTTTTGGAGTGAATAATTTCTTCCAACATTGCAGGAGCTCAGTCACTAACTTCACTGCAAAATTTTGATGCAGAATTTTTATTTATTTGGGTGAATTTTGTACAGGATATTCCTTACTCTGCTGCAGAAGTTCCTCATCTGATTTGAAAATCCAGTTAATTACCCTTTCTCTGGCTAAAGTGGGACCACAGCTAATTTGACGTTGAATTCCCTTGATTAGCAACATTTAATGCCAACAGTGCACATTGGATTTCTGTGCATGTTTAAAGAGCAAGAGTGTACACTTAAGTCTTACAAATGTTCCCTTACAAAGAGCAAAACCCAAGAAGGATAAATTATCAGATTATTCCCTGGAACCATTCACTTCCCCTCGGACTTCAGGCCTCAGGCACGTTACATCCTGTTTGTACTTGGAAATGAATGTGCTCCTAAACTTTGGATAATTTATCAGGGAGATAGAGATACGATGAATATTTCAGTGTTGTTATGCTTGCAGGGTCAAAGCAACACATTGTCAATGACATAGAGAAAGGCACAGAGAAACTCTGATTGCTCGTGCAAGAGATTTGTTACTGATCTGATCTACACAGAAAATGTGCAATTCAGGAATTCTGCAGAGTTGTCCTACTTGGACAACAAATCGGGAATAGGATAAACGCCAGAAAGGGAAAAAGAACATGCAGGGCTACAGGGAAAGTTGGGGGGGACGGAATGGGACTAGCTAAATTGCTTTTGTAGAGACTCAGCATGGAGTCAACAGGCCGAATGGCCTCCTTCTGCACTGTAACCATTCTACGATTCTATAATTCTAACTACCTGAAGTAAGTAAAGAAACTTGTGTGATGCGTTTTACAAATGTCAGTCCTGTCAAACCTTCCCCCAAATGTCGATTCAAAAGAAGCTGCAGCTGTTCAGAATCACAGAATCACAGAAATTTAACAGCACAGAAGGAGGCCATTCAGCCCATCGTATCCGCACCGGCTCTTCAAATGAGCATTTTGACCTAGTGCCATTGCCCGACCTTTCCCCCCGTATCCCCGCACATTGTTTCCATTTAAATAATCATCTAATGCCCTCTTGAATGCCTCGATTGAACCTGCCTCCACCACAATTCCAGGCAGTGCATTCCAGACCCGAACCACTCGTTGTGTGAAAATGTTTTTTTTCCACATCACATTTGTTTCTTTTGCAACTCACTTGAAATCTGTGCCCTCTCGTCCTTGATCCTTTTATGAGTGGGAACAGCTTCTCCATATCTACTCTGTCCAGCCCCTTCATGATTTTGAACACCTCTACCAAATCTCCTCTTAGGCGTCCTCTCTCAAAGGAAAACAGTCCCAACCTCTCCAATCTATCTTCATAGCTGATGTTCCTCATCCCTGGAACCATTCTTGCAAACCTCTTCTGTATTCCCTCCAATGTATTCACATCCTTCCTATAATGTGGTGCCCAGAACTGTACACAATACTCCAGCTGAGGTCTAATGAGTGTCTTATGTAAATTCAGCATAACCTCCCTGCTCTTGTACTCTATGCCCCTATTAATAAAGCCCAAGATACTATATGCTTTATTAACTGCTCTCTCCACCTGTCCTGCCACCTTCAATGATCTATGCACATATACACCCAGGTCTTTCACCCCTTATTTTATATTGTCTGTCCATGTTCTTCCTACCAAAATGCATCACTTCATACTTCTCAGCATTGAACTTCATCTGCCATCTATCTGCCCACTCCACCAACTTCTCTATGTCCTTATGAAGTTCTACACCATCCTCCATGCAGTTCACAACTCTCCCAAGCTTCGTATCATCTGCAAACTTTGAAATTGTCCCCTGCACACCAAGATCTAGTTCATTAATATATATCAGGAAAAGCAAGGGTCCCAATACTGACCCCTGGGTAACTCCACTACAAGCCTCCCTCCAGCTTGAAAAATATCCATTGACCATTACTCTCTGCTTCCTGTTTTTCAGCCAATTTTGTATCCACGTTGCTACTGTCCCTTTTATTCCATGAGCAATAACTTTTCTCACAAGTCTGTTTTGTGGCACTGTATTGAATGCCTTTTGAAAGTCTATGTACACCATGTCAACAGCATTACCCTCATCGACCTTTTCTGTTACCTCTTCAAAAAACTCCCACAAGTTAGTTAAACACGATTACCGCTTTAGAAATCTATGCTGGCTCTTCCTTATCCACCCATATGTTTCTATGTGACTACTAATTCTATCCTGAATATTTGTTTCTAGAATCTTGCCCACCACTGAAGTTAAACTGATTGGTCTGTAATTGCTGGGCTTATCCTTATAACCTTTTTTGAACAAGGGCGTAATGTTTGCAATTCTCCAATCCTCTGGCACCACCCCTGAGTCTAGGGAAGACTGAAAAATTATGGCCAATGCCCCTGCAATTTCCACTCTCACTTCCCGTAATATCCTTGGACGTATCTTGTCTGGTCCCGGTGCCTTGTCAGCTTTAAGTACCGACAGTCTATTTAACACTTCCTCCTTATCAATTTTGAACTCTTCTAGTGACAGAGTTTCCTCGCCTGTCACCATGGCCTGGGTAGCATCTTCCTCCTTGGCAAAGACGGATGCAAAGTATTTATTTAATACCTCAGCCATGGCCCCTTCATCCATATGTAAATTCCCTTTTAAGTCCCTAATTGGCCCTACTCCTCCTTTTACCACCCTTTTACTATTTATATGCCTGTAGAAGACTTTGGGATTCTCCTTTATGTTGGCTGCCAGTCTTTTCTTATAATCTCTCTTCGCTTCTCTAATATGTTTTTTCACCTCCCCCTGAACCTTCTGTATTCCTCTTGGTTCTCAATTGTATTTTCTACCTGATACCTGTCATAAGCACATTTTTCTTCTTTATCTTAACTTTTATCTCCTTTTTCATCCAGGGAGCTCTGGATTTGTTTGCCCTACCTTTCCCTCTCAATGGAATATACCTTGACTGTACCTGAACAAATTCTTTTTTGAAGGTAGCCTATTGTTCAGCTACAGTTTTTCCTGCCAATCTTTCATTCCAGTCTATTTGGCCCAGCTCTGTTCTTGCCCCATCGAATTCGGCTCTTGTCCAATTTTTACTCTGAATTGCCTATCATCCTTTTCTATCATCATCCTAAAACATACAATGCAATGATCATTGTCTCCTAAATGTCCCCCCACTGACACTTGATCTACTTGGCCCACCTCATTTCCAAGAACCTGGTCCAAGTGTGTATTTTCTTGTTGGATTGGACACATACCGCTGTAGAAAATTTTCCTGAACACAATTTAGGAACTTTTGCCCCTGTCCGTACTTTACACTACCACTGCCCTAGTCTCCATTTGGGATACTAAAGTCCCCCATTATAACTACTCTATGATGCTTGCATCCCTGCATCCCTGCAAATTTGTTCCTCTACATCCTTCCCACTAGTTGGCAGTCTATAGATTACACCGAGCAATGTAATTGCACCCTTTTTGTTCCTTAGGTCTAGCCAAATTGATTCTGTCCTTGAACCGTCTGGGACATCCTCTTTCTCCAGCATTGCAATGCTCTCCTTAACCAATGCCGTCATCCCTCCTCCTTTCCTTCCTTTCCTATCTTTTCTGAACACCTTGTACCCGGGAATATTTAACAGCCAATTCTGCCCTTCCTTAAGCCAGGTCTCTGTTATCACCACCACATCATATTTCCACATGGCAATCTGTGCCTGTAACTCCCCAATCTTATTTACTATGCTCTGTGCATTCACTAACATGCATAGTAACCCTGATTTAGACTTTGCTACTTTCTCCCTCACCCTGACTTCACCTATTAACTTACGATTCTCTATACTAGTGCTATCTGTCCCTCCCAGTATTTTGTACACACTGGTATCCCTCTTTAATATTTTCTCTTCATTCCCACACCCCTGCCAAGTTAGTTTAAAGCCCTCTCAACAGCACTAGCAAAATGCCCTGCAAGGAACTCGGTCTCAGTTCTGTTCAAGTGCAACCCCTCTGGCTTGTACAGGTGCCATCGCCACCAGAACCAGTCCCAGTGTCCCAGGAATCTAAAGCCCTCCCTCCTGCACAATTTATTTTTTTATTTGTTAAATAATGATATACTAATTCATCCATCCTTTTCTTTCAGTCATTCTTTACTGTTTTTTATATTCTGTCCAATCTTATGACCTGTCACTAACCTTTGTTGAATTATACACTTTTCTTTCAATTTGATACTATCTTTAATTTCCTTAATTAGCCATGAATGATGCATCCCTATCCTAGCCTTTCTTTCTCGCTGGAATATATCTTCATTGAGTGTTATGAAATATCTCCTTAAATGACTTCTACTGCATCTCCACTGACCTAATCCCTAAACTAATTTCCAAGTTCACTTTAGCCGGTCTGTCTTCATACCCTTGTAATTGCCTTTAGGTTTAAAATACTAGTCTTAGACCCATTCCCATCTCCATCAAGCCAAATGTAAAATTCAATCATGTTCTGATCACTGTTACATAGGCACCCCTTTACTGTAAGGTCATTAATTAATCGTATGTCATTGCACATTACCAGGCCTAGAATAGCCTGCTCTCTGTTTGGCTCTAGAATATGCTGCTCAAAGAAACTGTTCCTAAAGCACTCTATGAACTCATCTTCCAAGCTACCTTTGCCAGTCTGATTCGTGCAATTAATATGTAGATTAAAATCCCCCATGATTATCACTGCACCTTTCTCACAAGCCCCCATTATTTCTTCCTGTTTACCCCATCCTACAGTGTGGTTACTACTAGGGGACCTAGAAACTACTCCCACAAGTGACTTCCTACCTTTGCTATTACTTGTCTCTACCCAAACTGATTCTACATTTTGACCTTTAGAACTCACGTAATCCCTCACTATTGTACTAATGTCATCCATTATTAACAGAGCTACCCCTCCACCTTTACCTAGCTTCCTGTCCTTAAATGTCAAGTACCCTTGAATATTCAGGTCCCGGTCTTGGTCACCATGCAGCCATGTCTCTGTAATGGCTATTAGACCATACATACTTATTTCTGTTTGAGCTAACAATTCATCTGCTTTGTCACGAATGATACATGCATTCAGTTACAGAGCTTTTATTTCTGTATTTTTACTATTTTAGTATCCCCCAGCCTTATCTGCTGGCACGCTCCTAAGTTTGTATGCTCTGTTTCTTCCTGCCATGCTCTGATTATCATTACCCTTAATGCTACCTTGATCTCTTGTCTTGTCCTCTCCCTTTAGTTTATCACATCTTCCGTTAATTGATCCCCTTCCCTCACTATGTGGTTTAAAGCTCTCGCTACTGCCCTAGTTATAGTTATATCATTGGCTGTGAGATATTTTGGGATACCCTGAGGTTGCAAAGGGTTCTTTATAAACGCAAGTTTGTTCTAATGCGGATTGATTCTGTATGTCCCCCTCACTCCACTGAAATGTGCAGCAGGATTGAATTTAATTAGATTTATCCCCAAATAATTGGATAAAACTGATGGTTCCAGTCCACCCACAATTTCCTGCCACCTTAAATATACATCACAGCTTTTGAGCTGGAGCTAATGAGACCCAAAATAAGAACTAATTAAGACCAAGAATACCATCTGCTATATGATTGTGATTCGGCACAAACATCATCCCTTTTTAGGGCCACAAGCTCAAGCAGTTTTGTCCTAGCTACTTTAAAAATACATTAGGCCTGATTCTGTATCAAAGGTCCAGGTGAATCAACTGGGAATCCATTGTCCATCAGACGATTTGCTGATATAACAGCTACTTGGTCATATCAGAAAAAACTATCTCACAGAAAGCAGGGCTCAGTTTTCATTGACAAAATGCAATTCTGATAGAAATGTTGGTATGTCTCATCTCTTTGCTTGTTAATGACACAGGACTTAAGTTTTCACAAGCTTTTTGTACCGTGTTTCAGAGGCATCTGATGGAGGCAAAGGCTATTTGCTAAGATCATTTGCAAGTAGGGACCGTAACAAAGCTGTGTAAGTTTGCCGATACACAAAAGAGGAGGAATAAGAGAGCAAGCAAATCAAATACAGAGTAATTTGAATGGACTGAGGTGTTGGATGATAAAAGGACAAATACAAATTATGACTGGGTAAAGGAATAAGCGGTGGGAATATAAAACAGACAGCAGCAGATTACAAGGCATGACAGACATGACCGTTCTGAGGAATCTGGTGCGGAGTTTGTTGAAAATTTTGACATGCTGCACAGCAGCAGATAAAATAAAACATAGCAAGGCGTTCAAGAGCTTTAAGTGTATAGTCAGGCGGACACAACATAAATCCCTATACAAATAGGGAGATTGTATATTTTACAGAGCATTGATTAGCTCCACTTGGGGTAATGTGTAGAATCCTAGTCACTGTACGACAGTAGGGATCCCTGTTTTAAGGAAAAGCTACAGAGTAGATTAGGGCACTTACAAAATCTTAACGCGATCAGAGAGAGTCAACATGATTTTGTGAAAGGGAAATCATGTTTGACTAATTTATTAGAGCTCTTTGACATGTAACAAGAATAATGTGCTGTACCTAGCAGGGGATAACATGTTAATATGGATAGAGGATTGGTTAGCTGACAGGAAACAGAACGTTGGGATAAATGGGTCATTTTTGGGTTGGCAAGATGTGACGAGTGGAGTGCCACAGGGATCAGTGCTGGGGCCTCAACTACTTACAGTCTACATCAATGACTTGGATGAAGGGACCAATGTATGGTTGCTAAATTTGCTGATGACACAAAGATAGGTAGGAAAGTAAGTTGTGAAGAGGTCATAAGGAGTCTGCAAAGGGATATAGATAGGTTAAGTGATTGGGTAAAAATTTGGCAGATGGAGCATAATTTGGGAAGATGTGAACTTGTCCACTTTGGCAGGAAGAATAGAAAAGCAGCATATTATTTAAATGGAGAGAGATTGCAGAACTCTGCGGTACAGAGGGATCTGGGTGTCCTGGTACATAAATCACAAAAAGTTGGTATGCAGGTACAGCAGGTGATTAGGAAGGCAAATGGAATGTTGTCATTTATTAAGGAGAATGGAATATAAAAGAAGGAAGGTTTTGCTACAGATGTGAGACCACATCTGGAGCACTGTGTACAATTTTGGTCTCCATATTTAAGAAAGGCTTTAATTTCATTAGAAGCAGTGCACAGAAGGCTCACTCGACTGATTCCTGGGATGAAGGTATTGCCTTATGAGGAAATTAGACAGGTTGGCCCTATATCCATTAGAGTTTAGAAGAATGAGAGGCGATCATATTGAAAGATATAAGATCCTGAGGGAACTTGACAGGGTAGATGCTGAAAATATGTTTCTCCTTATGCGAGAGACTAGAACTCAGATACACAGTTCCTAATATTTAATTGTCATTTAAGAACATAAGAAATAGGAACAGGAGTAGGCCATTCGGTCCTATAAGCCTGCCCAGCCAATTAATAAGATCATGGCTGATCTGCCTCAGGCCTCAACTCCTCTTTCATGCCAGCTCCTTATAGCCCTCAATTCCCCGATATTTCAAAAACCTATCTACCTCCTCTTTAAATGCTTTCAGTAATCTAGCCTCCACAATTCTCTGGAGTAGAGAATTCCAGACATTCACTACCCTCTGAGAGAAGAAATACCTTCGCATCTCAGTTTTAAATGAGTGTTCCCTTATTCTGTAACTATGTCCCCTAGTTTGAGATTCCCCCACTAGTGGAAACATCTTCTCAACATCTACCCTGTCAAGCCCCCTCAGAATCTTGTACTTTTCAATAAGATCACCCCTCATTCTTCTAAACTCTAATGAATAAAGGCCTAACCTGTTTAGCTGTTCTTGACAAGTCAACCCCTTCATCCCATGAATCAGCCTTGTGAATCTCTTTTGAACTGCCTCCAATGCCAGTATATCCTTTCTTAAATATGGGGACCAAAACTGTACACGGTACTACAGGTGTGGCCTCACCAACACCCTATACAGTTACAACAAGATTTCCCTGTTTTGAAACTCCAACCCCCTAGCAATACAGGGCATAATTCCAGAATTCATTGAAGTATATAAGCTGAACCTTAATAAATTGTTTGGTCTAACCACAAAATGTAACAGATGCAAGCTCTGAAAAGGAGGTGAACAAAAAGTGTGTGTAGAACAAACTGCCCAGAGCTAGTGGAGGTGCCTAGAGTCAGCCCATTCAATAGAGAGATAGGTAGGTTTAGACCACAAACAAGCAATTTAGGGATTTAGAGGAATCTTCTTTTTTTAAAAATAATTGAAACCAGTCATTTGGGCCTCAACGTACATTCCTAACCTCTTTCCCTCCCTGAAGTTTACCTATACCTGATCAAGAGTGATTTGACAAAAATCACTGCTCAACCAACATGCATCTTGTTTCTACTTCACATGTCCATAGACTAAAATAACATAACAATGTCCATGGCCTTTTATTGTCTAGACAGTCCCTATGATGACATAGCATTAGATTCCATTAAGCACAATTAACCTGTCATCTTGTCTTGGTTTATACAACACAAGTTCAGCTCCACTAATTGGAGTACTCAGAATGAAATGGTTTCGCCAAGTGGAGAAGTCTAAACCCATCGGAAGACTATGCAAAGTAGATACCAGCCACTGAGAAATTACATCCTGTGGTTTTGGATTTCTCTGTGTACATTGATAATATTTTCCTCCCTTACAATCCGTATCACTGTTTATCTACCACTCAAGTAAAATATTAATGCAAGGTTATACATGCTCCTTCTTGTCCTTCATACCAGTTGCCTTGATCATATCAAAATGAGATCCAGGACATTTGTGTCATTGCAGCTGGGAACATAGGACCAGGAGTAGGTCAGTCAACTCCTTGGTTCTCTTCTGCCATTCACTTGGATCATAGCTGATCTGTAATCTTAGCTTCATCTGCCCGCCTTGGTTCTGTATCCCTTAATAGCCTTGCCTAACAAAAATCTACCAATCTCAGTTATGACATTTTCAACAGGTCTTTTGAGAGATTTCCAGACACACTTCCTGATAACAGCCCCAGAGCAAGCTAGCTCTAATTTTTAGATTATGCCACTTCAAGGTTACGCAAAGCAATTGACTGTTCCAAGAGCTTATGTAACACCACACTGCACAACTACAAAGGTGATACCTAAGCCAGTTTGCTATAGGTCAGAAAATTCACTTTAATCTTGCATCACCTTTGAGGGGAAGTTTAATATCTGAGGACAGAACCGAGCAGGGAATCCAATCCCGTGCAGAGAAAAGCTGTAAAAAGACCCCCGCAGAAGGCTGCGATGTAGAAAATTGTCTGGATTATAAAGTTTTGGAGGACAACTGGGTAGAATGTGCGCCCTGCATGCTCCATCAATTGTACCAGCCCAATTATGAGGGGCATGGACAGGGTGGATAGGGAGCAGCTGTTCCCCTTAGTTGAAGGGTCAGTCACAAGGGGACATAAGTTCAAGGTGAGGGGCAGGAGGTTTAGGGGGAATGTGAGGAAAAACCTTTTTACCCAGAGGGTGATGACGGTCTGGAATGCGCTGCCTGGGAGGGTGCTGGAGGCGGGTTGCCTCGCATCCTTTAAAAAGTACCTGGATGAGCACTTGGCACGTCATAACATTCAAGGCTATGGGCCAAGTGCTGATAAATGGGATTAGGTAGGTAGGTCAGGTGTTTCTCACGTGTCGGTGCAGACTCGATGGGCTGAAGGGCCTCTTCTGCACTGTGTGATCCTGTGATTCTGTGAATCAGTGCTGCTCCCAAAAAAATAGAGTCACAAATGTTTCTCGCCTTTTGTTTTTTTTTGTGTGGAGTTAGAAACTGCAGGAATCACTCAATTCCCTGCCCTCCTGAATTGGTGAGTTGTAGAAAGCATTGGCTTGGCGCACGCAGGATTGATGCAGCTGAGACCTGGGCCTTAAAATGGCGCAGGCCGCACAGTAACAAGGGCTGGGATTTTCCGGCCCCATCACGGGCTGGATCCTCCGCAGGTGAGGCGGCCCCCCCCAGCCAGGAGTCCATTGACTTGCGGCGGGACCGGAAGGTCCCGGCAGCGGGTGGGGTGCAGAAAATCCCGCCGAACAACCGGCAAGCGGAAAACCCACCAAACACTCATTTGGCATCAAGAGGTAAAATTGGCCCCTCATATTTATATACGTACATCAGTAAACTTTTACCATTCCTCTTTCCACCATGAAAGGCTCGGCTGTACAGGAGGAGAGGAAGGAGAAAGAAAGAGCAATAGTGATAGGGGATCCATTAGTTAGGGGAACAGACAGGCATTTCTGTGGCCGTAGACATGACTGCAGGATGGTACGTTACCTCCCTGGTGCCAGGGTCAAGGATGTCACTGGGCGGCTGCAGAGCCCCCAGAGTTGGGAGGGTGAACAGCCAGCTGTTGTGGTCCGCATCGGTACCGGTGACATAGATAGAAAGAGGGATGTGGTCCTGCAGTCAGAATTTAGGGAGCTATGTGGAAAATTAGCAAGCAGCACCTCAGAAGTAATAATCTCCATATTACTACCAGTGCCACGCACAAGTGAGTACAGAAATAGGAGGATAAGACAGGTAAATGGGTGGCTGGAAAGATGGTGTGGGGGGGGTGGGGGGCGTTGGATTCTTGGGACATTGGGACCAGCTCTGGCAGAGGTGGTACCTGTATAAGCCGGACAGGTTGCACCTGACCAGAGCTGGGACAGAGTTCCTAGCGGGGAGTTTTGCTAGTGCTGTTGGGGAGGGTTTGAAGTAACTCGGTAGGGGTGTGGGAACCAGGAGAAAATATCAGGAGAAAACCAGGTGAGGAATACCAGGGTACACAAAATACTGGGAGAGACAGATAGCTCTATAACAATTATCAGGTGGGGTCAAAGTAAGGGAGAAGGTAATAGAGTCTAAATCAGGTTTACTGTGAATGTATATGAATGCACGGAGTATGATAAATGAGATTGGCGAGTTTCAAGCACAGATTGCCATGTGGAATTATGATGTGGCTATAACAGAGACCTGGCTCAAGGAAGGGCAGGACTGGGTGTTAAATATTCTTGGGTACACGGCGCTCAGGAAGATAGGAAAGGACGAAAGGGGAGAGTGGTGGTGGTATTGATTAAGGAGAGCATTGCTGGAGAAAGAGGATGACTCAGATGGGTCAAGAACAGAATTGATTTTGACCCAGTGACAGTGAAGGAACGACGATATATTTCCAAGTCAGGATGGTGTATGGCTTGAAGGGGAACTTCCAGGTGGTCGTGTTCCCATCTGTCTGCTGCCCTTGTCCTTCTAGATGCTAGTGGTCGTGGGTTTGGAAGGTGCTGTATGAAGAGTCTTGGTGAATTCCTGCAGTGCATCTTGAAGACAGTACACACTGCTGCTACTGTACATCAGTGGTGGAGGGAGTGAATGTTTGTGGATGTGGTGCTAATCAAGCGGGCTGCTTTGTCCTGGATGGTGTCAAGCTTCTTGAGTGTTGTTGGAGCTGCACTCATCCAGGCAAGTATTCCATCCTGACTTGTGCCTTGTAGATGATGGTTAGATTCTTTCTTGTTGGAGATGGCCATTGCCTGGCACTTGTGTGGTGCGAATGTTACTTGCCACTTGTTAGCCCAAGCCTGGATATTGTCCAGGTCTTGCTGCATTTGGACGTGGACTGCTTCAGTTTCGGAGGAGTCACGAATGGTGCTGAACATTGTGCAATCACCATCAAATATCCCCACTTCTGACCTTATGATGGAAGGAGGGTCATTGATGAAGCAGCTGAAGATGGCTGGTCTGAGGATATTACCCTGAGGAACTCCTGCAGTGATGTCCTGGAGCTGAGGAGACTGACCTCCAAAAACCACAACCATCTTCCTTTGTGCTAGGTATGACTCTAACCAGTGGAGAGTTTTGCCTCTAATTCCCATTGACTCCCGTTTTGCTAGGGCTCCTTGATGCCACACTTCGTCAAATGCAGCCTTGATGTTAAGGCCAGTCACTCTCACCTCACCTCTGGAGTTCAGCTCTTTTGTCTATGTTTGAACCAAGGCTGTAATGAGGTCAGGAGCTGAGTGACCCTGGTGGAACCCAAACTGGGTGTCAGTGAGCAGGTTATAGCTAAGCAAGTGCTACTTGATAGCACTGTTGATGATCCCTTCCATCACTTTACTGATAATCAAGAGTAGACTGATGAGGCTTCTTTTTTGTGTACAGGACATACCTGGGCAATTTTTCACATAGCTGAGTAGATGCCAGTGTTGTAGCTGTACTGGAACAGCTTGGCTAGGGGCGCAGCAAGTTCTGGAGCACAAGTCTTCAGTACTATTGCCGGAATATTGTCAGGGCCCATAACCTTTGCAGTATCCAGTGCCTTCAGCTGTTTCTTGATATCACATGAGTGAATCAAATTGACTGAAGACTGGCATCTGTGATTCTGGGGACCTCCAGAGAAAGCTGAGGTGGATCATCCACTCGGCACTTCTGAAGCAGTATGTTTCCAGTTCAACGAGCAAGGAGGTACTGCTAGACCTGGTTCCTGGGAATGAGGCGGGTCAAGTTGATTAAGTGCGAGTGGGAGAACATTTAGATGACAGTGATCATTGTATCATAAGGTTTAGCATGACTATGGAAAAGGACAAAGTACAGTCCAGAATAAGAATAATTGACTAGGGGAGAGCCAACTTCAACAGGATAAGAACGAATCTGGGCTGAATAAGTTGGAGCCAAAGGTTGGCAGGAAAAACAGTAGGTGAACAATCGGCTACCTTCAAAGAAGAGGCGACTCCGGCACAGTCAAGGTATATTGCCTTGAAAGGGAAAGTTAGGGCAAACAAATCCTGAGCTCCCTGGATGACAAAGGAGTTCGAAATTAAGATAAAGAAGAAAGGGTATGCTTACAGCAGGTGCCAGGAAGAGGATACAATCGAGAACCAGGCTGAGGTTCAGAGGGGAGATGAGAAAGCAAATGAGGGAAGCAAAGAGAGAGCATGAAAAGACACTGGCACCTAACATAAAAGAAAATAGCAAAGCCTCCTGCAGGCATATAAATAGTAAAAGGGTGGTAGAAGGAGGAGTGGGGCCGACTAGGGACCAAAAACTGGATTTACACATGGAGGCAGGGGGCATGTCTGACATATTAAATGAATACTTTGCAGCTGTCTATCCCAAGGAAGAAGGTGCTACTGAGGCTATAGTGAAAGAGGAGGAAAATCAGTCACTCAAAGTGCTTAAAATTGATAAGGAGGAGGTATTGCATAGGCTGTCTGTACTCAAAGTTGATCAGGCATCAGGACCGGATGAGATGTATCCAAGGATACTGAGGGAAGGGAGAGTAGAAATTGCAGAGGCACTGGCCATAATTTTTCAGTCTTCCTCAGACTCAGGGGTGGTGCAAGAGGACTGAAAAATTGCAAAAATTACACCTTTGTTCTAAAAAGGGGATAAGGATAAGCCCAGCAACTACAGACCAGTCAGTTTGACTTCGGTGGTGGGGAAATTTCTAGAAACTATAATTAAGGACAAAATTAATAGTCACATGGACAAATGCAGGTTAATTAGGGAGAGCCAGCATGGATTTCTTAATGGAAAATCATGTTTAATAACTTACTGGTGTTTTTGCAGGTCACAGAGAGGGTTGATGAGGCAATGCTATTGATAAGGTGTACATGAATTTCCAAAAAGCATTTGAAACAGTGCTGCATTACAGACTTGTGAGAAAAGTTATCGCTCATGGAATAACGGGCAATAGCAACTTGGATGTAAAATTGGCTGAGTGACGGGAAACAGAGAATAATGGTTAATGGATGCTTTTCGTGCTGGAGTAAAGTTTGTTGTGGAGTTCCCCAGGGGTTGGTATTGGGACCCTTGCTTTTCATGATATATATTAATGATCTAGACCTTGATGTACAGGGAGCAATTTCAATATTTGTTGACTATATAAAACTTGGAAGCATTGTAAACTGTGAGGGCGACAGTGTAGAAAAGGACAAGGACAAGTTGGTGGAAAGGGCAGATGAAGTTCAATGCGGAGAAATGTGAGGTGATGCATTTTGGTAGGAAGAAATGGAGAGACTGTATAAAATAAAGGGTACAACTGTAAAGGGAGTGCAGGAGAAGAGGGGCCATTAAAGGCAGCAGGACAGGTTGAGAAAGCAGTTAATTTTTCTTTATTCATTTATGGGATGTGGGTTTCGCTGGCTAGGCCAGCATTTATTGCCCATCCCTAATTGCCCTTGAGAAGATGGTGGTGAGCTGCCTTCTTGAACTGCTATAGTCCCTATGGTGTAGGTACACCCACAGAGCTGTTAGGGAGGGAGTTCCAGGATTTTGACCTAGCGACAGTGAAGGAACAGTGATATATTTCCAAGTCAGGATGGTGAGTGACTTGGAAGGGAACTTGCAGGTGATGGTGTTCCCATCTATCTGCTGCCCTTGCCCTTCTAGGTGGTAGCAGTCCTGGGCTTGGAAGGCACTGCCTAAGGAGCCTTGGTGAGTTTCTGCGGTGCATCTTGTAGATGGTACTGCCACCACTGTTCATCGGTGGTAGAGGGAATGAATGTTTGTGGAAGGTTTAATAAAGCATACAATATCCTAGGCTTCATTAATAGGGGCATAGAGTACAAGAGTGAGGAGATTATGTTGAATTTATGTAAGACACTAATTAGACCTCAGCCGGAGTACTGCGAACAGTTCTGGGCACCTCATTTTAGGAAGGATGTGAAGCCATTGGGGAGAGTGCAGAAGAGGTTGACGAGTATGGTTCAAGGGATGGGAAACTTCAGTTATGAAGATAGATTGGAGAAGTTGGGCTTCTTTTCTTTGGTGAAAAGAAGGTTGAGAGGAGATTTGATAGAAGTATTCAAAATCATGAGGGGCCTCGACAGGCTGGATATGGAGAAACTGTTCCCACTAGCAGAAGGTTCGAGAACCAGAGGGTGCAGATTTAAGCTAATTGGTTAAAAAAAGCAAAAGTGATATGAGAAAAAACTTTCTCACATAGCGAGTGGCTAGGTTCTGGACTGCACTGCCTGAGAGTGCGGTGGAGGTGGGTTCAATCGAGGCATTCAACAGGGAATTAGATGATTATTTGAAAGGAAACAATGTGCAAGGTTAGAGGGAGAATGCTGGAGAATGGCACTCGGTGAAATGCTCATTCAGCGAGCCAGTGCAGACACAATGGGCCGAATGGCCTCCTTCTGTGCTGTAACAATTCTATGATTCTGTAATCAGAGTAAGCTAGTTATAAATATAAAAACAGTAAGAGTTTCTACGGGTATTTTAAAAGCAAAAGACTAACTAGATCTTGCAAAGAATGACTAAAAGATTAATAAGGAGAGAGAAATTACAGCACGAGAGAAAGCTAGCTGAAAATATTAAAACAAATAGTAAGCATTTCTACGGGCATTTAAAAAGGAAAATAGACCATTGTTCCTGTAAAGAATGAGTCTGGAGAATTAATAATGGTAAAAAAGGAAAAGGTGGATGCATTTAACAGATATTTTGTGTCTGTCATCACTGTAGAGGATACAAATAACATCCCAGATATAATTTTAAATCATAAGGTAAAAGAGAAGGAGCAACTTAAAAACAGTTACATACCAATGAAATGTTACTGAGAAAATTATTGAACCAGGTCCTGATGGACTTCACCCTAAGGTCTTATAAGAAGTAGCTGCTAAGATAGTGGATTCATTGCTTTTAATTTTCCAAAGTTCACTAGATTCTGGAAAGTTCCCATCAGATTGGAAAATAGCAATGTAACTCCTCTATTCAAGAGAGAGGGAAGGCAGAAAGCAGGAAACTACAGGCCAGTTAGCCTAATATCTGTCATAGAGAAAATGCTAGTACCTATTACTAAGGAGATTATAGTGGGGCACTTAGGAAATCTCAGTGCAATCATGCAGAGTCAGCATGGTTTTGTGAAAGGGAAATTGTGTTTGACTAATTTATTGGAGTTTCTTGGGGAAGTAACAAGCAATGTGGATAAAGGGGAACCCGCAGATGTGGTGTACTTAGATTTCCAGAAGCCATTTGACGAGGTGCCGCATCAAAAATTACTACACATAATATAAGCTTGTGGTGTAGCGGGTAACATATCCCTGTACTAGCATGGATAGAGGATTGCTTAGCTAACAGAAAACAGAGTTTAGGGATAGATGGGTCATTCTCAGGTTGGTAAGATGTAACCAGTTGAGTGCCACAGTGATCAGTGCTGGGGCCTCAACTATTTACAATTTTTATCAATGACTTGGATGAAGGTACCGAATGAATGGTTGCTAAATTTGCTGAAGACACACAGATAGGAAAGTAATATGTGAAGAGGACATAAGGTGTCTGCAAAGGGATATAGATAGGTTAAGTGATTGGGTAAAAATTTGGCAGATGGAGTATAATTTGGGAAAATGTGAACTTGTCCACTTTGGCAGGAAGAATAGAAAAGCAGCATATTATTTAAATGGAGAGAGATTGCAAAACTCAGGTACAGAGGGATCTGGGTGTCTTGGTACATGAATCACAAAAAGTTAGTATGCAGGTACAGCAAGTGATTAGGAAGGCAAATGGCATGGCTTGTTTATTGCAAGGGGAATGGAATATAAAGGTAGGGTACTTTGCTACAGTTGTACAGAACATTGGTGAGACTACGTCTTGAGTACTGCATACAATTTTGGTCTCCTTATTAAAGGATATCATTGCATTAGAAGCAGTGCAGAGAAGGTTTATTTGACTGATTCTTGGGATGTTATGAGGAAAGGTTGAGCAGGTTGGGCCTGCTGGAGTTTAGAAGAATGTGAGGTAATCTTATTGAAACAGATATGATTCGGAGGGGACGTGACAGGATGGATGCTGAAAGGGTGTTCCCCCTTGTGGGAGAGACTAGAACTAGGGGACACAGTTTAATAATAAGGGGTCTCCAATTAAAGAAGGAGATAAGGAGTATTTTTTTCTCTCAGAGGGTCATTAGTCTGTGGAATTCTCTTCCCAAGTGAGCAGTGGAGACAGGGTTTGTGAATGTTTTTAAGGCTGAGTTAGATAGATTCTTGACTGACATGGGTGTCAAATGGCATTTGGCTTAGCCAGGAAGTAGAGGCCACAATCAGATCAGCCATGATCTTATCAAATGGCTGATCAGGCTCGACAAACTGAATAGCCTACTCCTGCTCCTAATTCATATGCTCGGAATGATTATTTTTGAGGTGTAGTCACTATTGGAATGTAGGAAATATGACAGCTAATTTATGCACAGCAAGATCCCACAAACAGCAATGTGATAATTTGTCTTTTATGTTAGTCAGCTGTTAAATAACATCCAGGACACAGGGAGAACTCCCCTCCTCTTCATAGTTGCACCATGGGATATTTTGCGACCGTCTAAGAGAGAAAATGGGACACTGGTTTAGATTCTTATCTGAAAGGAAGCGCCTCTGGCCATGCAGCCCTCCCTCAGTCCTGCACTGAAGTATCAGCCTGCTTATGTGCCCAAGCCTCTCAGTGGGAACTGAACCCTGAACCCTTTTACTTAAAGCAAAACTGAGCCAATGCTGACAGACTAAACTCAACAAGATTAGAATTGCTATGACCGGGAGGAGAGGAGTGTGCAGTTGATCTAGCCCCACTACACCATAGGTCACAACATTAGATTAAATGTTCAATTCACTCACCAAAATGGTTAATTATTTACTTTCACTACTGTTACCCAGAATAAAAGAGACCTTAACCAGGCTTCTTTCAACAAACAACAAACTTATTAGTTTATTATGAAACAGTCACGGGCTGCAGCGGTTCAAGAAAGCAGCTCACCACTACTTTCTCAAGGGCAACTAGGGATGGGCAGTGAATGCTAGCCTAGCCAGCGAAGTCCACATCCCATAAATGAATTTTTAAAAAGTCTTGTCAAAGAGAAAGGCAAAGCTTATCAACATACAGTATGCAATATGAAATTATACTACTTACCCTTTCGAGATACCCTAAGTCTCTCACACACACGCGCACACACACACACACACACAAACACACACACATAAATACACACACACACACACACGCAAAAAATGAAATAAATGTAGAAATGGAAGAATTCAGCCAAATTTAAAAGTCAGTAGTTCAAAGGCAAAGGATAGATGGTGAAGTTCTTGGAATGGCATCCGGGTTATACAGTTGGTCTCTCAGCACTGATGTGTAAAACCATCAGTGACTCTGGCGCTGCCTCCCAGGTGGACTCAAGGAATACTCAAGGCTACTCTATTCCAGCAAGTAGAGCATCTAAGGAGCAGTTTATATTCACTTCTGGCTGTGGACTAGCTCTGGACTGCAAAAAGGCTGCTGGCTTCCATCTTGAGCAGTTGGCCCTTCTCTGCTCAAAAGCAAAACAAAAACCCACTTTCTTAAACCATGGTTCCAGGCATGTTTTTTTTCCAGAGCCCTAAAACATATGTGACCCCTTTTGTACACTGTTCACCGGGGTCAAAGGGTTTACAGATTTTTTTAACAACTGCTTAATAATCCTTTCTTGCAAAAGGATTTTTTTTCCCCAGGAATAGCAATCAGAGTCCTGCATTAACCCTTTTTTGGGACAGTGACTTTTAAAACACAAATCCTTCCAGGTTGTCCTTAGTCTTTGAGGATGAGCTATGTTCTGTGATTAAAGTGTTCAGGACAGAATGTGTCAATTAAAATAAAACTGATCCGAATGGTCCTGTAAAAAGGATGAGTGAGAATAAGTGTGTGCACCACATCAAATGGACAACCTACCACACAATGTGACAATTGGACTCTTGTGATGTTGAAAAAGCATTCTGCATGTACCCTATATGTGTGATTCAATCCCTCGTCCAGGAGCGCTCTTAAACAGGGCCAGGGAGAGAAATCTGGTGCTTCTCCTCTTTCCAAGTCCCAAGTTCCTCACCTCCCACCCCCTGCCCCACTTAACCCTCTCCCTCAATTATGCATGATATTTTTCCCCCTTTCAAGATTCACCAGTCAATTCACCAATCATAAAGAAGTCCTCATAAAATGAAAATGGATATTATTGGCATCTGGTTACAAATATCATCTGATATATTTGGAGCATGGGTCATTAGTATTAAAAGCAGCAATGATATAATGTGCTGTTAGTTTGTGTGCACATTATAGGTGATCCCACCACAACTATTAAACAAACCAAAGAGTACAAATTTTACTTTATCACCATTGTGTGATATTGTTATTTTGACAGCAAAATATCCTGTTCATTATTTATAACACTATGTAGTAGGTAACTCTGATTCTGGTGTCAGCCTCAGCCCTCATTGACATCTTCTGCACATTGCACCCTATGAACACGGTGACAGTAAATTCATATTTGAATTATACTTGCAAGTCAAATAAACTGCACAGGATCTTTTCCATTCGGTAGAAGAATTAGAAGACTTTTTCCTGCCTAGATGCATGATATTATTCAATAAAATTATTTCATACAAGAGGTGCAATTTGGTTCTATTTTATCAATAATCTCACAAAGTAGGAAGTTCAACTGACTCCTGAGCAACAAAATGGAATGATTGAACAACATGGGTCTTCACTGTCAGTGAGAAGCATTGGAACCCTCATGTGTCTCTGTGTGATACAACTTTTAAGAGGCCAGATGACAAAGACTGAATGGCCCACAATAAACTTCCATGAGCAACAAAATAAACAGAACTCCAGCCATGATTCCACCCTCTGTTCGCAAGATAATTATGGATGACAAAGGCCATCAAGCCCAGCTCATCTCATCCATCCAGAATTATATACAAACATATGTATTAGGAGCAGGAGTAAGCCATTCAGCCCCTCGAGCCTGCTCCGCCATTTGATAACATTGTCTACATTCTACCGGTGACTACAACTCAGAAGTATTTAATTGGCTGTAAAGTGACTTGGGACATCATGAAAGGTGCTGTATAATGTAGGTTTTGAATTTCTTTCATGACACCTCCATGTAGGAGGCAAAGCGGCTGTGGCAATTGTGAAATTTGAGGCCCAATGCTGAGTCTCTAAGGATAATCAATCACAGAGCAATCAACTGATATTAGGAAAGTGGCTACAAAGAAATTACTACATTTACAAAATAATTCAACTCTGTAGCTAATAAAATCTTACCATTCTGACTTCTCTGGTGCCAACCCACAATATGCCATAAATGGCATCTGCCCCTTTTATGCTCATTACACTACCTCCAGGATTTTTCAATCAGACATCAGGCATCATCCAGCAGCTTAGGAAAAATGTAGATTGAATTGTTGGTCTGAGTTTTTCAGAGAAGAATGATGCATGGTTCAAAAATTCAGTACAGCTCAGCAACTGGATTGTTTCCCCTTCCCCCAGAAGCTGTGATACAAATTTTGTTGTACATTGCGAATTTGCAGCCTAAAATGGAAAAATGTAATTAATAAATAAGTAACTCCAACAGCAAAAAAGTGTGACGTCCCCACCACATGCCACCCCCCGCCTTCCCCAAGCCATCCCTGCCACCCTCCCTCCCCAACCCACCCAAACTTCCCCACCCCTCCAACACTTCCAACCCCTCCATCACTCCCCATCCTCCAGCCTCCCCCACCTCTCCAACAGCCCCAACCTCCCCATCCCTCTCCAACAGCTCCCCCCAGCCTCCCCAACTCCTTCAACAGCCCCAACCTCCCCCTACCTCTCCAACAGCTCCCCCCAGCCTCCCCAACTCCTTCAACAGCCCCAACCTCCCCCTACCTCTCCAACAGCTCCCCCCAGCCTCCCCCACCCCTTCAACAGCCTCAACCTCCCCTCACCCCTCCAACTGCCTCCAATCTCTCCCCCACCCCTCCAACAGCCCCCAACCTCTCCCCCACTCCTCCAACAGGCATCAACATCCCCTGACCATCTCCCATCGCGTCTAATTGACTCTAAAGTAGACATATCGCTTACCATGTTTTAAGCAAGAACTCTCTCAGTGGCTGCCCTGCTGCTGCTGACCTTTGGGCAGCTTTGTGATTTTCTAGCGAGCTTTTCAACAAAAAATCAGAACCACGAAGCTGCCCATAGGTCAGAAACAACAGCCTAATTGATATCTGATCAGCAGCGACCAGGAATCGCGCATCAGCCTCTTCCTTGCTCCGACTTAATCAGGGAGGTTTTGCTACCGACGGGTGACCGACACGGGGCTTCTCCCATGATTAAGTGGGCCTGGTTCCCACTGCAATGAGCGTCATTGAATCCAGCCCCTCAACTTTCATTTGGAGCTGTTTTCCTCCTGCATTTTCTGGGACTGAACTTTGCCTCTCTTTCTCTCTCTCTCTCTATCTCTCTCTCTCTCACACACTCACTCATTTTCTCTATCTAAAAGACAGTTTCTCCTCCCCTAAGGGTTAAATATACTTAAAAATACACCTGGATTGCATGGAAATACTATGCTATGAATGTAATTAGCTCCATCATATTGTTATACATGTTATACGATGCGTAATGATGTTTACTGAAGCAGAATAAACGCCACATTAATTTAAAAACAAAAAACTACTGCGGATGCTGGAAATCCAAAACAAAAACAGAAATTACCTGGAAAAACTCAACAGGTCTGGCAGCATCGGCGGAGAAGAAAAGAGTCGACGTTTCGAGTCCTCGAGTTTCAGCAGCTGCCGAAGGGTCATGAGGACTCGAAACGTCAACTCTTTTCTTCTCCGCCAATGCTGCCAGACCTGCTGAGTTTTTCCAGGTAATTTTTGTTTTTGTGTGCCACATTAATTTAGTAAACAATACAGCGCTCGTAAGGATCACTACGTACAGAGGAAGCCTGCTTTCCACAAGATGTATTATAACAGCAATATTTTGTTTTGCTACATTGGATTTTTTCCTTGAGTATGTCTCTTTGTTGGACTGTAGATCTTCTCACAGGCATCATGAAAATTACTGCTCAGGCTGTTCTGCCCATTGTGCGAGTGCTGCTATTAGCTCTTTGAATGGAGCTAATACAAAAGCAAAATACTGCCGAAGTTGGAAATTTGAAATAAAAACAGAAAATGTTGGAAACACTCAGCCAGCCAGGCAGTATCTGTGGAGAGAGAAACAGAGTTAATGTAATGACCCGATGAAAGGGTTCTGATGAAAAATCATTGAGCTGCAGCTGAATATTTTCAGAATTTTCTGTTCTTACTACAACTGGAGCGATCTACCCTAACCCTATTTCCCTTCTAAGGACTGTATCTTAAATCAGTGACACACTTTGAAAATTTATGCTGACTGGAAGGAGGGTCAGTAACCAGAAGGCACAGAGCTAAGATAATTGGCAAAAGAACAAGCAGGCACGTGAGGAGAATTTTGACCTACACAGCGAGTTGTTATGAACTAGAGTGCATTGCCTGAAAGGCTGGTTTAAATAGCTTCAACAATAATTCTCAAAAGGGACTTGGAAGTATACTTGAAAAGGCAAAATTTGCAAGGCTTTAGGGAAGGAGCAGAAAGCATGATAGTTTGCATAGCTCTTTCAAAGAGTCGCTATAGGTTTGAAAGGCCAAATCTCTTCTCCTTCTCTTCTTAGGCCATCCCTCAGGATAGAGGATGACTTGCTTCCACTCCGGTTCGATGGGTTCTGTAATGGCTGAGAAGCCCAATGTACAATCTGCAAACATCATCACATGTGGAGCAGGTGGTGCTTGAAATGTCGAGTAGATGAGGTGTTTGGAGGTTTGTGTATTGTCTCTAACGCCTCGACTTCGCCTCCGCACGTTCCCAACAAAGTCTCTCGATGTGTTCAATGCCTTCCTGAATGAGCCTCCTCCCTTTTGGGACTCCCATGAGTCGGCAGGAACATTTGAACTCTTCAGAGATGATTTGAGGACATTCCCAAAGCGTGTCCACCGTCCTCCTGAGAGTCTGCCTCCGCGATCGAGTTCTGAATGGAGCAGTTGCTTCGGTGTCAGGCATCCGAGTGACACGGCCCTTTCAGCAAAGCTGGTTTTGAGTGATTAGCGCTTCGATACTGCACATGTTGGCTCGGGAGAGGACTATGCTGTTGGACCACCTTCCTTGCCACCAGATTTGGCGGATCTTGCAAAAGCACCACTGGTCGTAATTCTCCAGTTCTTGGAGGTGCCTGCTATAGGTTGCCCAAGTCCTCTAAAGCAGACTGCGGCCCAGTAAACCATGACCCTAGTCTCAGGCTTGAGATCCTAGCCCTCAAATACTCTTCTCCTCAGTTGGCCGAATGGGACAAATAGCCTCTTTCTTTGTTGTAAGATACAATGTCTAAAAAATTCGGTTGCGTAACGCCAGTATCTCCAGCACTACAGATGCTGCTGCTGCTTTTGTTCCAAAATGGCATCAGGGCCGCGCGCACACACTTCTGATGCAGGCCAGATGCATTTTGGTTATGTCTTTAGCGCGGTGCTGGGAACGTTTGCTGGAAGTCTGCAGAATCAGCATATTGTGACCAGCGTGAAGACATTTGCTCTCAACTCAAGTGTTCTGTCTCATAACACTTGCTCCTGGTACATTAAGGTCCTGGGGGCTACTTTGCTGGCCTTGACAAAGATGATTATCTACACCCACTGCCATTGCAACATCTGTCTGGAGGACCTCCTGGTCCTCTGTGAATAGAGGACACCTCCTCTTCTACTCATCTGCCCAAACCAGACATTCAGTGCTATGTCAAGGAACCTTGGAATGCATACTCTTCCCTGCTTCCTGCTTCAGCACCTTTCCCAACCACTTCCAGCACTGGATCCAGTCAAAATCCACACCCCCTTTAAGAAACGGCGGCTGACTTTAAATAGCGTATGTAGGCTTTGTGTGGTGCTAGGCTCTCACAATTTTGCGACCTGTCTCAGTGTGTGCAGTGTTCAGCTTTAAGGGAAAATGTACATTTTTTAATAGCAGCTAGCAGATTACACAAAAAACATGAGAAATGGGAGCAAGAGCACATTTGGCCCAGCAAACCTACTCCGCCAATCAATAAGGTCATGGCTGATCTGATCGTGGTTTCAACTCCACCATCCTGCCTGCTCCCCATGACCCTTGCCTGCCTTATTGGTCAAAAATCTGTCTAACTCAGCTTGAATATATTCAAGAATTGCTGCTGTCTAGAGTACAGAATACCAATTATTCACGACTCTCATAGGAAAAAGCCCTCTTCATCTCTGTTTTAAATAGGAGACCTCTCATTCTGAAACTGTGCCCCCCCTAGTTCTAGATTCCCCCAGTATCTGTCAAGCCCCCTCACAATCTTATAGGTTTCAATTAGATCACCTCTCATTCTTCGAAACTCCGATTAGTGTAATCTGCTCAACTTTTCCTCATTAGGCTACATTTTCATCCAGGAATCAGCCTAGTGAACCTTCTCTGAACTGCCTCCAATGCAAGTATGTCCCACCTCACATAAAGAGACCAAAACTGGTGTTATCATGAATGCCCTATACAGTTGTAGCAAGACTTCCCCAAGTCCAAGGAGTTTATACTTCATCCCCCTTGTAGTAAAAGGCAATGCTCCATTTCCCTTCCTGAATACTTGTTGTACCTGCATGTTACCTTTTCGGTGACTGACATACAAGAAGACCTCTGTACTGCAGCGACCTGTCATCTCTCTACATTTAAATAACACTTTGCTTTTCTATTCTTCTTACCAAAGTGGACAGCGTCACATTTTCCCACGTTATACTCCCAAGTGTCAAATTTCAGTTCAATAATTTTGGAATTTAAAAAAAAATTGCACTTTTGAAGTTATAATTTTAACTGACATTTGACATTGTGACTTCATGTAAGGCATTTAGAACCACCGGTGTGCATCTAGAAAAACGTGCGCTGGCAAATGCCGAGGAATCTTCACGTTCAAAGATTAATTTGTCTTTCTAATATTAGTTGGCCGATTATAATACAAAACGCTATTCGATGGAGTAGATTTGTCATCCTTTTTAAGTGGTTTCATGGGCAGGTGGAGTGCAACAGCCGTCATGTGACCAAGCTCTGAGGCTGTTATTACGCTGCACTAATGGACTCATACAGCAAGTGAGAAAAAGTCCACGGCAAGGAAAGAGGGTGACTGGGGAAACACAAGAAAGATTATTTAAATAAAGAAACCTCCAGTTGCTAGGCTACTGACAGCCCTGTTTTATGAGCAGCGTGACTGGCTCTGGCTCCTTCTCTGTAGCATCTCTTGGTAAAAGCTCTGCTGCTTTAATGGTCAGCCGAGGTTCAGCAACTCGATCAGGGTAGGCAAGGGAAGCAGGTACAATTGTACGGCCGCTGTCCCGAGACCGCTGCTCCCTCAGTGCGCTGATGGATCCCGAAATGGATGCCGGAATCCTCAAGTGGTTCACAGGAAACGAAGCAGAGGTTAAGGTAGGAGCGTAATGTTCTCAGGGATGGAATTACTGCACTGCATAGCCACGTTCACACTGTAAACTCAGCTCCTGTAGATCGATTTTGGCCTATTGTGAAAATGCGAAGGAGGTTCAGGGTGGGGGAAGGATTGAGACACCCAGATTTTGTATTCGATATGTATGTTGTTTAGGTTTTACGAAGACGATTTGAAATTCTGTAAGCATGGTACATTTACTCCTGCGTACAAGATAACTAAAGAAGACCGGGATTGAAAGGTTCTTTGATATTTTTTTTTTCTCCTCCTCCAGCATCTCCTTGGCAACCCAAGATCTCCTTTTAGCACGGATTGAATTGCTGTGACTGCGATGGTATAAAACCTGTACGAGATTCCTATTCAAAGACGGAATTAAAACAGTTTACCTTGCTGACTGCAGTCCAGAGGTCCAACTCTATTTATGATGCCGCAGTTAATAAATCATAAATTCTCCTCAGTTTAATGAATTTTCTCCAGCAAAGCAATTTAAACCCTTGAACTATCGCGCTGTTTGTGTTGTACAAACACCTAGGACATGGATTGCAAAATGTTCTGTTCAAATTTGTCTCCATTTCAATCAGTCGAATTGTTTGAAGTTGTCACTTTTATTTGCAACACTGTATCCAGCCTCTACCGCGTCTGACAGACGAGAGGCTAAAATGTCTAGTTCAGTGTACAACAGCAGGATTCTGCTTTGATCCCTGCTGTTGACCAATGATCTAACATCCTCTTTATGATCTGTTACATGTATATGAAAGCAAACACTACTAAGGAAGAACTTGCAGGAAGAGAGTGATAAGTCTCACTGCCTGCCTGCCGGTTGCACTTGTGTGTGTAATAGGAAAAAACAACAGAGTGGATTAATTATTTCCTTTATTTCTTCCTGATCCTATTTTGTACGTTGTCTTTTTCCCGTGCCAAGTACCATTCCTGCCCAGGAGGGTAGACGGGGATTACACATTCATATGGCTACAGCTGTGAGGAGCTCAAGCACAGCAGGAGCAAAATAACATTAGTAGAGCAGGTTAAATAATATTGGTAGGGAGCAGTGACTGCCTGTAGTGGGATTATTTGCTCACCATCTTCACAAAGGACCAAACGACATCAGGAGTCACAAGACTCTTTAAACTCAGCTCATGTTCTGCCACTGTTTGAGTTGGCCAGTTTTGTTCGAGTAAAGGTTTACTTGTTCTGCCACCTACACTGTTGAGTTCTCTTAGAGTTAGGCAAGGGAGAAGTGGTTATGGTGATGGGCCCTCTGCCTTTGGCTCTATCTTGGGGATGACGTGTCCTCTGACTTCCCTTCTCTCCTTTGGATAGTGATTTGTTGCTGTATTGCATCACGCGTATAAGGAACAATTTTCCAATCACAACTGTGGTGCAGAGGGCTTCACTCTTGCTTCTGAATCACAAGGTTCCAGATTCAAATCTTATTGCAAGCTTGAGTAGAAACAATCTGAGAGTGCTGCACTGTTGGAGGTGCCATCCTTCAGATGGGATGTTAAAATGAAGCCCCCCCCACCCGCCTACTTGGGTGGACGTTAAAAACCACATGGCATTACATCAAAGAAGAGCAGAGGAGTTATCCCCAGTATCTTGGCCAATATTTATCGCTCAATCAACATCACAAAAAATACCCCCACAAATTACCTGGTTATTGTCACATTGCTGTTTGTGGGAGTTTGCTGAATGCAAGTTAGCTGCTGCATTCCCTACATTACAACAGTGACTACACTTCATTGGCTGCAAAGTGCTTTGAGAGGCCCAGTGAAAGGCGCTATATAAATGTGAGCCTTTATTTCAAACATTCACTCCCTCCACCACCAACGAACAGCGGCAGCAGTGTGTACCATCTACAAGATGCACTGCAGAAACTCACTCCTTAGAGAACACCTTCCAAACCCATGACCACTACGATCTAGAAGAATAAAGGTAGCAGGCTGATGGGAACACCACCACCTGGTGATTCCCCTCCAAGTCACTCACCATTCTGACTTGGAAATATATCGCCGCTCCTTCACTGTCGCTGGGTCAAAATCCTGGAACTCCCTCCCTAACAGCACTGTGGGTGTACCTACACCGCAGGGACTGCAGCGGTTCAAAAAGGCAGCTCACCACCACCTTCTTAAGGGCAATTAGGGATGGACAATAAATGCTGGCCCAGCCAGGAAAGTCCACATCCCTTGAATAATTTTTTTTTTAAATCCTCTTTCCAGACAGGAGGCCTCATTTGAATTTGCAAAATGTATTCTTGGTGAGAAAAGCTTAATCAGAAGGCAAGGCCTGTCAGCCAAGAATACATAATGAGGCTTGGCTGAGAGCCCAGAAATCATTAATCTGACGAAACACCTGAGCCCCAGGGAAAACATTGCTTGATTGACAGCTCTGTCTTACCAATCTCTGCTGTCAATTTCACAATGTTTATTTGCACAAGATGAGGAGGTTTCAAGTGTTTGCAGTTTCTATTATTGATACTTTAAAGGAACTGGATGATTGACATCTTTATTGCCCTGTAGTGAAATTGCTTTGTTATAACATAGTGCAAAGTAATGAATGAATTACTTTTTTAAAGCATTTTTTTCGAACATCCTATTGTCAATATAGGGCTCATACAGTATATAGTGGGTGAATGGGCACGGTGGTGCCATAGTTTGGCATGGGGGCATGAGGAGCCATAGGCAGTGGATAGAGGCACAGCTTGGCATGGGAGCATGAGGGGCCATAGGAGTTGTTTAAGGGGGCTATAGGGGGTAGGTGAGGGGCACAAGGTGGCATGAATAGTGCCAAGGAGTGTGTGTGGAGTGAGGGACTATGAAGGGTGAGGGCTGGAGAAACCCTGGCAATGAAGATACCATCTTTGTGGGCACTTTGTCCTGAGGCGGTGGGCCGAGCCGGGAATTTTCTCAACTCTCACTACCAGTCTCGATGACGGAAATCCAGCCCTTGGTGCTCCCTAACTGTTGGTTTTACGGTTCTATGATCTATGAAGTATAGTCACCATTTTAATGTGGGAAACACGACAGTCAGTTTATGCACAACATTTTCTCATGAAAAGCAATGAGCTAAATGACCCGATAGACCAGATGGTTGAGGGATAAGTAGTGGCCAGGACACCAGGGATGAACCTCACCCCCGCCCCCACCCCCGCACCCCCGGTCTTCTTCAAAATAGAGACATGGAATATTTTACAAAAGTTCAAAGGGCTCAAAAGGCCTCAGTTTATCATCTCATCTAATAAGTGGCACCACTGACAGTGCCACACTCCCTTGGTACCATGCTAGGTGTGCCAGCCTGGATTGTGGGCTCAAGTCTCTGGAGTGGTATCTAACAATAAGAGTTAATTATCATTATCCAGATGTGTATGCCAGGTGAAGCCAACATCCTGCATCACCACAGAGCTCAAGCAGAAGCTGAATGGAATAAGAGATTTTCAAAATCTGTTCATTTCTATCACAACATGTAATGCACACTCCATATATATTCAAAACATTGAAGCATTTGTCGGCAGAAAGATGAGCTATGTTTGGCATGCATTTCATGGTGATTTTTCCAATTGCTGAAGTCCAGGTGTAGCAGGATTTTCTGTATGTTGCTGAATTCATTTAACTAGATAGAGTCAACTTTGAGGAGAGTGAGCACCACATTGTTCATTGTATAAAATTGAGTCTGAAGATTTTCTTCTCCAGTAAATAAACAACAGTTTAAAAGTGGTCGACTCATGTTAAATTCACCTCTTAAAATCATTTTGCTTTGCATTCCATACTTGTCATTGCCATGCAATCCATTACCATTATGGGCATCTATAATCCAGTTTTTTTACTCATGCATACATTTCATCCAATCTATACATGATACACTAACCGACCCTGTGTGGCATTGCTCATAGTGACTTGGTACATGCATTGTTTTATGAGGATTCCAGGTTCTGGCAATGGTGTGAATAGTGTATGGAAGTGCTGGGTGAAAGACAGTGGTGTATGACAGTGATGGTGGCTGGTCCTGGGGAATAGAGACGTTGAAAGCGGGTGGCTGCTGGATGGCCATGTAGCAATGTACTCTTAATTGTCCTCTGAAATGATCTAGCAAACTACTCAATTATAGACAGCTCACCACCACCTACTCAAGGGCAATCAGGGATGGGTAATGAATGTTGGCCTACCCAACCCATACTCACATCCCAAGAACGAATGGAAAAATATGCCAATGACAGGGAACCATAAGAAAGGGTTTATGGGATTTGGGACCATTGTACGTGGTGTTCAGAGGTTAAGGTTTCAAAGAACTAAAAGCTTCTTTCCCAGGAGCGTGGCAGACGACTGTTTGTACTGGTTGTGGATGTAGAGAGGTCCAAGAGTATAGGCCAGTGAATTGAGGAGGATGGAATCAGGGTAAATAAGTAGAGGATGCCCGAAAGACATAAAAACCACAAAGCAGATGCAGAGGGGAAAGAGGAGGGAACAGCCAGTGTTGCTTGGCAGAAATTGGGAGTGACAGGTGGGAGAACAGGCTGCAGGCAGTACACCCGATGAGAGGCCAAACTGTTACAGGACTCGTAGATGCCCATGTGAGCAGCAACAAATACTTTGGAACTGCACGAACTGAAAAGGCTCAATCGGAGGCAATTATAATAAATAGGCAAGCGTACATATAACAGAGAAGCATGTCAGACCAATGCAATGCATTAAAAATCAGCCTCGTAGTGTGGGACTAAAGTCATGTATAGAGCAGACCAGGGAGGAGTGACGGGTTCCTAGAAGGCCATGAGTGAACCGATTGGGTTTGTCTGCGGTAATAGTCATTTTCTACTGCAGCCTGTAAGTTCCCAGCTTTACTGAATTTACTTTTGTGATTTAAACCTAGGACCTCTAGGTTACTAACTCAATATCAAAATCACTAGGCTACTGAACCATATGTGAATGCACTGTGTTCAAACATATATCATATATCTATATATTGCAGGTAGATATTTTTACAAGTGAAATAATGGATGAAAGTATCCCAAAACATGACAGCTCCCTTTGGGTTCATCTGCCTGTACTTTGTGAATGTACTTAACCCTCCCCACAACCTCCTCTCTATCACTTTCAGTGTAGAATTCCTGACTGGAGAATCTAGAACATGGGGTCACAGCCTCAGAATAAGGGGTCAGCCACTTAGGACTGAGATGAGGAGAAATTTCTTCAATCAAAGGACTGTGAATCTTTGGCATTCCCCCTACCTCAGAGAGCTGTGGAGGCTCAGTTAATGAGCACATTCAAGGCAGAGATTGATATGTTTTGGACACTAAGCAAATGAAGGGTATAGGGATAGTGGAGGAAGGTAAAGTTGAAGTTGAAGATCAGCCTTGATCTTATTGAATAGTGGAACAGGCTCAAAGGGCCAAATGACCTATTCCAATTTCTATTTTATTTTTCTTTCATGGGACACGGGCATCACCGGCAAGGCCAGCATTTGTTGTCCATCCCTAGTTGCTCTTGAAATGAGTGGCTTGCTGAGCCATGACAGAGGACAGTTAAGAGTTAACCACATTGCTGTGGGTCTGGTTCTGGAGTCATATGGAGGCCCAACCAGGTAAGGATAGTAAAGGACATTAATGAATCAGATGGGTTTTTACAACAATCAATGATAGTTTCCCAGTCACCATTACTAAGACTTTATTCCAGGTTTTATTAATTGAATTTAAATTCCACTAGCAACTGTAGTGGGATTTGAACCCATGTCCCCAGGGCATTAGCCTGGGCCTCTGATTCAGTGACATTACCGCCATGCCACCATCTCACCCACCCACATAGCATAAGAAATAAAACGTTTCTTATATTATGTTTTTAAAATCCTGCAAGTGGTGGAGACAAGCTGATTGAGCAGAAACTGAAGAATTTTCACACCCACATTCATGGGAGTCAAGGGGAGCAGAAACAGAGGGGTCTAAGGGCACATGCACACAAATTGTTGAACATGGCGGGGGGACTGGAAAAGAGCCTTTCAGTGAAAATTTCCTGCTGTTTAATTCAGGACTGACATCCACCTGAGAAGGCAAAACTAATTATTGTAAATCTGATAAGCAGCTTTGTTCCCAGAGCATCACAGCAGAGGTTTGTGCCTGCAACACACTTTAAATAGAAAAAGATTAGAAAAGAATATGAAGACCATTTTATCATATGGACTGTGGTGGTTTAAGAAGGCAGCTCCACCCGCACCTTCACAAAGGCAATTAGGAATGGGCAACAAATGTTAGCCTTACTGGCAATACCCACATTCCATGAATGGGTTAAAAAAAATCATGTTGTAAAGCTGTGTTGACAATGGTGTCAACACTGAAGTATCAATTTGAATAAAAGCAATTTAATTTAGCTTGAGATCATGAGGGAGAATTTTCACTAGGTTCCCCCGATCTCTCACCCAGCATAATTACTGAAGAAAACCACATAGAAGCACTTTGTCCTGCTGAGTTCTGGAGTACCACGGATTGATATCCAGGGCCTGCTCTCCTCGGGGTTGTCCAGTTTCACACACGGTTCCCAAAACAGGCCTTAAGACCTGCAATGGGTCATGAGGATATGAAATCAGGGGCAATCGTTTTATACTCAAAGCCTTGCAATAAGGTAAAGCACAGTTTCCTCAGTACATTTTATTGCGAGTTTCTATACCTGTATTTGAACGATAACATTGTAATTTTATTATACAGAGTGCGTGGGATAAACATTGATGCATGGACTGGGGCACTAGTAAGATGATATAAAAAAATAAAAACTTGCATTTATATAGCTCCTTCCATGTCCCAAAGCACTTTACAGCCTATTGAATTACTATTCAAGTGTAGTTGCTGTTTTAATGCCCAAACAGCAGCAGTTAATTTATGCACAGCAATCTCCCACCAACAGCAATGTGATAATGACCGGATAAACTGTTCAGGCACAAGATCATAACAAATAGGAGCAGGAGTAGGCCATTCGGCGCATCGAGCCTGCTCCGCCATTCAATAAGATCGTGGCTAATCTGACTGTGGCCTTAACTCCACTTTCCTGCCTGTCTCCCATAACCTTTGACCCCCTTGTCTAACTCAGCCTTGAATATATTCAATGACCCAGCCTCCGTTGCGATCTGGGGAAGAGACTAACAACCTCCCAAGAGAATAAAATTCCTCCTTCTCTCCATCTTAAATGGCCTTACATTTAAACTGTGTCCCCTAGTTCTAGATTCCCCCATGAGGGGAAACACCCTCTCTTTAGCTACCCTGTCAAGCCCCCTCAGAACCTTATATGTTTCAATAAGATTACCGCTCATTCTTCTAAATTCCGGCTCAGCTTTTTCTCATAAGACAAACCCTTCATCCCAGCCTAGCGAACCCTTCTCTCAACTGCTTTCAATGCAAGTATATCCCTCCTTAAGTAAGGAGACCAAAACTGTACACAATACTCCAAGTGTGGTCTCACCAATGCACTGTACTGTCCTAGTGAGACTTCCCTGCCTTTAAACTCCTTTCCTCTTGGCAATAAAAGCCAACATTCCATTTGCCTTCCTAATTACTTGCTGTACCTGCATGCTAACATTTTGCGATCCATAGAATCATAGAAAATTTCCAGCACAAAATGAGGCCGCTTGGCCCATCGTGTTTGCGCTGGCTGAAAAACGAACCACCCAGTCTAATCCCACTTTCCAGCATTTGGTCTGTAGCCCTGCAGGTAACGGCACTTGAGATCCATATCCAGACACTTTTTTAAATGAGTTGAGGGTTTCTGCCTCTACTACCCTTTCTGGCAGTTAGCTCCAGACCTCCACAACTCTGTGGGTGAAAAATATTTTCCTCATCTCTCCTCCAACCTTTCTATCAATCACTTAAAATCTATGCCCCCGAGGCACTGACCTCTGCTAAAATAAAATGCCCTTCCCATCCATTCTATCCAAGCCCCTCACAATTTTGTACATCTCAATCAAATCTCCCCTCAACCCCCTCTGTTCTAAGGACAACAACCCCAGAGCTTCAATTTTCCAATCCTGGCAACATTCTCATAAATCTCCTCTGTACCCTCTGCAATGCAATTATATCCTTCCTGTAATGAGGTGACCAGAACTGCACAGGGTATTCAAGTTGTGGCCTAAATAATGTTTTATAGAGCTCCAGCATAACCTCCCTGCTCTTATATTCTATGCCTCAGCTAATAAATGAAAGCTTTCCACATGCCTTCTTAATCACCTTATCAGCCTGTCTTGCCACCTTCAGGGATCTATGGACATCCACTCCCAGGTCTCTCACTTTCTTTGGATGGCGGTGGCGAAGTGGTATTGTCACTGAACTGGTATTCCAGAGATGCATGTAATGCTCTGGGGACCTGGGTTTGAATCCAACCATGGCAGATGGTGAGATTTGAAATTAAAAGTCTAAGCCGATTATGTAAAAATTCCATCTGGCTCACTAGTGTCTTTTACCTGCTATCCTCACCTGGTCTGGCCTACAAGTAGTGATCTACAGTAATGTGGTTGACTCTTAAATGGCCTGGCTACCAAGCTAATAAAAAGGGAATGAAACCAGACAGACCCATTGGCATCAACCTAGGCACCGGACAATGTCGATCCTGCAAAGTCCTCCTAACTAACATCTGGGGGCTAGTGCCAAAATTGGGACAGTTATCATATGCACAGAATCATACCTAACAGATCATGTCCCGGACACCACCATCACAGTCAGGAAGGAGTTGCCCTGGGAGTCCTCAACATCGATTCTAGCCCCCATGAAGAAACATGAGCAAGGAAACCTTGCTGATTGCCACATACACTGCGCCCACCCTCCCCCCTCAGCTGATGAATCAGTGCCCTTCCATGTTGAACACCATTTGGAGGAAGCATTGAGGGTGGCAAGGGTGCAGAATGTACTCCGGATGGAGGGACTTCAATGTCTATCACCAAGAGTGGCTCAGTAGCCCCACCACAGACCGAGCTGGCTGAGTCCTAAATGACATAGCTGCTAGACTTGTTCTGTGGCAGGCGGTGAGGGAACCAACAAGAGGTAAAAACATACCTGACCTCATCCTCGTCCATGACAGTAGTGGTAGGAGTGACCACCGGACAGTCCTTGTGGAGACGAAGTCCCATCTTCATATTGAGGATACCCTCCATCGTATTGTGTGGCACTATCGCTGTGCTAAGTGGAATAGATGTTGAACAAGTCTAGCACCTCAAGACTAGACATCCATGAGGTGATGTGGGGCAGCAGCAGAATTGTACTCGAACACAATCTGTAGCCTCATGGCCTGGCATATCCCCCACTCTACCATTACCATCAAGCCAGGGGATCAACCCTGGTTCAATGAGGAGTGCAGGAGGGCATGCCAGAAGCAGCACCAAGCATACCCAAAAATGAGGTGTCAACCTGGTGAAGCTACAACACAGGACTACTTGCATGTCAAACAGCATAAGTAGCAAGTTGTAGAGAGAGCTAAGCAATTCCACAACCAATGGATCAGTTTTAGGCTCGGCAGTCCTGCCACATCCAGTCATGAATGGTGGTGGACTATTAAACAACTTGCCAGAGGTGGAGGCTTTACAAAAATCCCCATCCTCAATGATGGAGGAGCCCAGCACATCAGTGCAAAAGATAAAGCTGAAGCATTTGCTACAATATTCAGCCAGAAGTCCCGAGTGGATGATCCATCTTGGCCTCCCCAGGAGGTCCCCAGTATCACAGATGCCAGTCTTCAGCCAATTCGATTCACTCCATGTGATATCAAGAAACAGCTGAAGGCATTGGATAGTGCAAGGCTATGGGCTCTGACAATATTCTGGCAATGGTACTGAAGACTTGTGCTCCAGAGCTTGCTGCGCCCCTAGCCAAGCTGTTTCAGTTCAGGGACAACACTGGCATCTACCCTGCTATGTGGAAAATTGCCCAGGTCCGTCCTGTACACAAAAAGCAGGACAAATCCAACCCGGCCAATTACTACCCCATCAGTCTACTCGATCATCAGTAAAGTAATGGAAGGGGTCATCAACAGTGCTATCAAGCGGCACTTGCTTAGCAATAACCTGCTCACTGATGCCCAGTTTGTGTTCTGCCAGGGCCACTCAGCTCCTGACCTCATTACAGCCTTGATTCAAACATGGACAAAAGAGCTGAACTCCCGAGGTGAGGTGAGAGTGACTGCCTTTGACATCAAGGCAGCATTTGACAGGGTGTGGCATCAAGGAGCCCTAGCAAAACTGGAGTCAATGGGAATCAGGCAGAAAACTCTCCACTGGTTGGAGTCATACCCAACACAAAGGATGATGGTTGTGGTTGTTGTAGGTCAGTCATCCCAGTTCCAGGACATCACTGCAGGAGTTCCTCAGGGTAGTGTCCTCGGCCCAAACATCTCCTGCTGCTTCATCAATGACCTTCCTTCCATCATAAGGCCAGAAGTGGGGACGTTTGCTGATGATTGCACAATGCTGAGCACCATTCATGACTCCTCAGAAACTGAAGCAGTCCATATCCAAATGCAGCAAGACCTGGACAATATCCAGGCTTGGACTGACAAGTCTCAAGTAACATTTGCACTGCACAAGTGTCAGGCAATGACCATCTGCAACAAGACCGAATCCAGCCATCGTCCCTTGACATTCAATGGCAACACCATCACTGAATCCCCCACTATTAACATCCTGGGGGTTACTATTGACCAGAAACTGAATTGGACTAGCCAGAGAAATACTGTGGCTACAAGAGCAGGTCAAAGGCTTGGAATCCTGAGGTGAGTAACTCACCTCCGGACTTCTCAAATCCTGTCCACCATCTACAAGGCACAGATCAGGAGTGTGATGGAATACTCCCTACTTGCCTGGATGAGTGCAGCTGTAACAACACTGAAGAAGCTTGACACCATCCAGGACAAAACGACCCGCTTAATTGACACCCCTTGTGCAAAGATTCCCTCCCTCCACTACCGATGAATGGTGACAGCAGTGTGTACCATTTACAAGATGCACCGCAGAAACTCACCAAGACTCCTTAGGCAGCACCTTCCAAACCCACAACCGTTACCATCTAGAAGGGCAGCAGACACATGGGAACACCACCAGCTGGATGTTCCCCTCCAAGCCACACACCATCCTGACTTGGAAATATTAAGCCGTTCCTTCGCTGTCACTGGGTCAAACTCCTGTAACTCCTTCCCTAATAGCACTGTGTGTGTACCTACACCGCAGGGACTCCAGCGGTTCAAGAAGGCAGTTCCCCACCACCTTCTCAAGGGCAATTAGGGATGGGCATTAAATGCTGGCCTAGCCAGCGACGCCCACATCCTGTAAAATGAATAAGAAAAAACTCCAAATTATTAACATATACCACAAAGAGCAGGGGCCAAGTACTGAGCCCTGCGGAATCCCACTGGAGTCAGCCTTCCAGTCACAAAAACATCCATCAACAGTTACCCTTTGTTTCCTACCATTAAGCCAATTTCGTGTCCAGCTTGCTACATTCCCCTGGATCCCATGGGCTTTTATTTTTTTTTAGCCTGTCTGCCATGTGGGACTTTGTCAAAAGCCTTGTTAAAATCCATGCAGACCACATCAACTGCATATTCTCGTCAAACCTTCTTGTTACTTCCTCAAAACGTTCAATCAAATCTGTCAGATGCGACATTCCCTTTGTGTACAAGGACTCCCAGATCTGTCTGTACCAACGGTTTCTGCAGTCTCTCTCCATTTAAATAATATTCAGATTTTCTAATCTTCCTGCCAAAGGACAACCACAAAATATGCTGCATTGCATTTTGACACTGGTTGTTGGACAAGTGTTGGCCAGGGCACCTGGCAGAACTCCCCTGCCCTTTATTCAAAACAATCCCGTGAAATCTTTCACATCCACTTGAGAGGCCTCAGTTTAATGACTCATTCGAAAGGCATGAACTTGGAATTTTAATTGGCATCTTTTCTATTAATATGTAAAATTATTTCTTAAAATACAACGGAAACAGTAACTGGTATTCTCTCTGTGCATATGCTTGAATGGGGTCGGAGTGGGGTACAACACAATTTTTTTCTTTAGAGATAAAGAAAATTGCAGCAAATATCAACGAGGTTTCCCCTCCGGGTCATTTTTTAGTGCAGCATTATGTTTTTCTTCAATATCGTTTGATCCTTCGTCAAGACTGAATGTATTGACTACATGTGGTGCTCCTTCTTACCACCCCTGCTGAGAATTGCCAAAATACATTTAACTCGAGCAGGTGGTTTTAACCCATAATCTGTTGGATAAATTAAAGCTCCATCTGGATCACACGGCAGTGGCTGTGACAAACGCTTTACGGGGAACAGACGTTTTTGAGATTCAGCACAACCTTTCGATCAGGTCAGTTGCATTAGCGCATTTACCATTGTGTTGCCCTGCAGAGTTTCCTTTTATTTTCGTTGATGACTCAGCTATGCATCCATTTAAGTATCAGTGCTAAACAAACCTGCGTAAGAGATGTGACTGGGGTTGTTCCAATCCAAAATTGGAAGCAGCTCAAAAAGGCCATTGGTTGTTCCGAGTAGCAGCAGAATAGGAGCCAGATCAACGGGGAATGGGTTTGGGAAGTACAGGGCACTGCTAGGATGGGAATCGGGGCAGAAAGTCCACAGAGTCAACTTGGGAGACTGCAAAACAAGGTCTGGGTTAAGGTTAGGTCAGGCAGGAGCATAAGACAGGATTTCAAATCAGCAAAACTTTCAAAATAATTCAGATATTGCAGGTTAAGTACATAGTGGAACTGTTGCATGAGGCCTGAAAAACTGGATGTAAGAAACGACCCTATAACCTGCCCACAGATGGACTCCCAGCTAAATGTCTGATCTGAAAGATGGAACCCCCAATGGTGCAGCACTCCTTCAGTATGCTCACAGGGTGTTAGCCTGGGTTATGTGCTTAAATCTCTGGAATGCAGCTTGAACACAAAACCTTCTGACTGAAGCAAGATTGACACCGGTGTCATAGTTTAGTCACTAAAGGTAGGCGCCGTTGTGATTCCTACTGTTGGTGGAAGATCTTTACGTCATGCTGGGCAGGAAAGCTTCATCTTTCCATTGTGCACATTTTGGTTCCAGCTGGCAAGGCAGTTGGGGAAAGGGAGGGCACCAATGGTCTTCAGCACATTTGAGACAATCAAGAAGGATTCCTTGCCGAGTCATTAATCAGTGATCTCTGCTGGAATGAATGCCAGTGTGAAGGTGCCTGACGATGGGATTGGGCTCAGATTTGGCGTCCATAACATTTGGACAAAAATGCTGACACTCACCAGCTAGGGTCAGGTATGAAATGAGGTAACAGAAACAAAAATAGCTGGAAAAACTCAGCAGGTCTGACAGCATCTGCGGAGAGGAACACAGTTGAGGTTTCGAGCCCGTTTGACTCTTGATCAGAACTAAGGAAATAGAGAAATGAGGTGAAATATAGCTGGTAGAGGGGGGTGGGACAGGTAGAACTGGATAGAGGGCCAGTGATAGGTGGAGGCAAAGAAGAGATTGCCAAAGATGTCATAGACAAAAGGGCAAAGGGGTGTTGACGGTGATGATATTATCTAAGGAATGTGCTAATGCGGACATTAAGGGTAGAAAGCAGGACAAGCAAGTGGCAGATGGCCCTAGTGGGGCTGGGGTGGGGGGAAGGGATCGAAATAGGTTAAAAGGTGAAGATAAAACAAAAGATCAAAATAAATTTTAAAATAGGTGGGAAAAGAAAAATATATATTTTTTAAAATGATAAGTTATTGGAAAAAGGGCGATCGGTAAGGGGGTGGGGATGGAGGAGAGAGTTCATGATCTGAAGCTGTTGAACTCAATATTAAGTCCGGAAGGCTGTAAAGTGCCTAGTCGGAAGATGAGGTGCTGTTCCTCCAGTTTGCGTTGGGCTTCACTGGAACATTGCAGCAGGCCAAGGACGGACAAGTAGGCATGAGAGCAGGGTGGAGTGTTGAAATGGCAAGTGACAGGGAGGTCTGGGTAATGCTTGTGGACAGACCGAAGGTGTTCCGCAAAGCGGTCACCCAGTCTGCGTTTGGTCTCTCCAATGTAGAGGAGACCGCATTGGGAGCAGCGAATGCAATTTAGTCTACTTCAGATCATGAACTATGTCCTCCATCCCCACCCCCTTTCCGATCCCCCTTTTTCCAATAATTCATAATTTTAAAAAAATGTATTTTTCTTTTCCCACCTATTTTTAAATTCATTTCGATCTATTGTTTTATCTCCACCTTTTAGCCCATTCCGATCCTTTCCCCCCACCCCAGCCCCACTAGGGCCATCTGCTACTTGCTTGTCCTGCTTGCTACCCTTAATGTCCCCATTAGCACATTCCTTAGATAATATCACCACCGTCAACACCCCTTTGTCCTTTTGTCTATGACATCTTTGGCAATCTCTTCTTTGCCTCCACCTATCACTGGCCCTCTATCCAGTTCTACCTGTCCCACCCCCTCTACCAGCTTATATTTCACCTCATTTCTCTATTTCCTTAGTTCTGATGAAGAGTCATACGGACTCGAAACGTTAACTGTGTTCCTCTCCGCAGATGCTGTCAGACCTGCTGAGTTTTTCCAGCTATTTTTGTTTTTGTTTCAGATTTCCAGCATCCGCAGAATTTTGCTTTTATGAAATGAGGTAAACCTGGCACAGAACTGGAACGAGACTCCAGTACAATCTTAAGAAGAGAAAGAGAAAATAGCGCATAAGGGTGAAAATGAACCATGATTTTATTTGCTTGATGGCCTGTCCACAAACAGAGGTAGAAACCTGCAGGCATGACATTGTGAATTTATATAGTAAACTTCTCATACAACAAGTTGGTTTACTTTACTTGTGCTATTGAATGATATGCAGGTAATTTGCAATTGGAATCCCTCCTGTGCACTATTTTAGCATACTGGGCAAAACCTTTCTGTCAAGTTCCTTTATGCAACACTTTATATGAACATACAAACATACGAAATAGGAGCAGAGGTAGGCCATTCGGCCCCTCGAGCCTGTTCCGCCATTCAGTAAGATCATGGCTGATCTATTTGTTTTTCGAGCTCCACCTTCCCATCTACCCCCGTTCTGAAGGGTCATGAGGACTCGAAACGCCAACTGTGCTCTCCTTCGCCGATGCTGCCAGACCTGCTGAGTTTTTCCAGGTATTTCTGTTTCTACCCCCGGTAAGCTTTGATTCCCTTGCCTAACAAGGATTTATCAACCACTGCCTTAAAAATATTCAGTGACCCCCACCTCCACCGCCTTCAGAGGCAGAGTTCCAGAAGATGTTTATTCACAGAGATGTGTGAAAGCAGTTTAATGCAAATATGTTAATCAGGCAGTAAAGATAATTCACAGGGAAATTCCAAACCTCTCAGCGGTTTCCAGATTTTAGGGTGCCGCGTTTCCCTATGAATCACAGAGGGCGGACGTTCAAGGCTGTGGCAGCTCTCTGGAAGAGCAATTTAGCTAGTCCCACTCCCTCTGTACTTCCCCTGAAGTCCTGTAAGATTTGCCCTTCAGTTGCTTATCCTATTCCCTCCTGAAAACCGATGAGGAGGAAAGAAAAGGATGAATCCAGAATGGTGGTATCAGAGTCTTATGAATAGGCTCCCAGGTGGGCAAAGGTTTCTTATACACCCCTCCAAATTTCTGTGGGACTGCTCAATGGCCATTCAATAGGGTCGATGAAGTGTGACCGACCTGATTTGGCTTTCCTTCCATCCTGTTCAATAAACATGTCATGGCCTGTGAGAAAACCACAGCTTTTTCTTTCAATAAAATAAATGATATCAGAAATTGTTACCAATTATTAAGTAAAATATTTGAATCATTTCAATCTTTATTAACGCATGGATCATATGTTCACAGGTGAAGATGTCACAGGTTAAACAGGTCGGACTTCTGGCTGCTGGCTGTCAGCCTTGGAACAAAGATGTTTGTGTTGCCAGTGGAGACAGATTTGCATATTGTGCTACACTGGCGATATACGTTTACCAGGTAAACCCAATGCTGTGGTTAAGTAGGCTAGAAAACATACCTGCTACTCCATATCTTCAGCCTGTACAGACTTATTTACTCCACTAAGAAGGGAACAGTTAGATTTACTTTTGTCTTTGGCAAAACCAAGGATCAGTCCTAAATTTTCGAGCTGGAATTCCCCTGTTCCTGGATCATCAATCTGTGCAGAAAGGAATTAAAGTAATGCAGCATTGTGAAGTCTTGAAAGAAAATTGTCCCTGTGATTTCTCTTATTTGCTGACAGGAATGACCATACTGTAGGTAAAGGATAATTTCTTTTAAATGAATGAAGACGTGGCCACAGCAGAGGTAGTTTGTTTCCCTAAATTGTAAGTTGTCTCCATGATAGCCGACCTCTACCCATCACCTAACAGGAGTGACAGTGTCTAGAATCGCAGTAATAGATTTTTTTTTTCTCTTTAATCTTTTGGACTGATGCACTGTAGTTTAGTGACAGGTAATGATTCAGTCCCTGATAATAGAATAAAGAGGCTGCTTAAGCTTTCCAGCTATGATGCATTTCTGTAACCTATCGTGGGATGAGAACTGAGGTGCTTAAGTTAATTAGTTAGGAAGGGGAATCCAACCTCAAGATAGTTAGATATCTTTCTGCTCCTTGATAGGAATTTCTAAACATAAGAAGACCAAGGTCCATCATATTTGCCTTCTACCATCTGGGTAGTCACATGATATGATAATAGTGGAATTGTTGTCTAATCATAGTAATGAATCTTTATCAATTAGTCTACAATAGACTGAGAAACCCCAGTGGTGGAGAGCTAGAGACTCAAAGTTACTTTGTCCTTCAAAACATGCTGCACTTAACACTATGTGTAAGGAATAGAAATTAGGTTTTCTGATGGACATGTTTAACTCTTGGTGGTTTAGTTGGGGAAATAAATAGTTTCCAGGTGCTGGCCAACAGACGGATAGATATCTGTTGGTGGGCAATATCTGTTGATAACCCCTTGCGTTGGAGATGTCGTTCCTTAATCTCCCTTAATCTTATTGGAGAGGATCCGATTTGTTGAAAGTGAAGCTGTGCTCCTTCAGTCGCAGCCTTTCTCAGGCTGGATCCAGAATTTGCCTTTACTCAAGTGTTTGCCCTCCAGAAATGGGCACAAAATTTTAGATGGGCTCTCAGCTATTCCCACTAAAAGTTGCATTCTAATTTTGCTTTGTTGTGTGGTTCAGCTTGATCACAGGTACAATGAATTCAAACTTTACGCAATCATGTCTGAGCACAAAAAGACCATCACGGCTATCTCTTGGTGTCCTCACAACTCTGACATGTTTGCCAGTGCGAGTGCCGACAACCTAATTATCATTTGGAACGTGGCAGAACAAAAGGTGATAGCGAGACTGGACAACACAAAAGGTACAGTAACCATTAGATCGTGCTCAGACTTGCTGTTGAGTGACGGGCTCAATTTTTGTTACAGCGTCAGGGTACAGAATAATATTTTGAGAACACACAATGAGTCTTTTGAGGTTAACATTTTAATTTAACCATCCACCATGATCTATTTTTTGCAACCGTGTAGTGATGTTAGCCAAGGCTTGGCAAAGACCTACTATAGCCATCCAAAAAAACTGTTATTTTTATTCTCTCCAGGGATTCCCGCTTCCCTCAGTTGGTGTTGGAATTCAGGTGAGGCAATGGCATTTGTCTCTCATCGAGGTCCGCTGTATATCTGGACGATCTCTGGAGCAGACTGTGGGGTCGCAGTACACAAGGAGGCTCACAGCTTCCTGTCAGACATCTGCCTTTTCAGGTGGCACTCTAGAAAGAAAGGGAAGGTGGTATTTGGACACACAGATGGGAGCTTGTCCATTTTTCAGCCTGGTAGGTCTCTGTGATGATTCACAACTGGCAATGCACAGCTGGCTTATTATAGTTACATGATACTTTGATCGTTTGAACAATTAATCTGTATTATTAAAAGTTGCGGATTGCACTTTCCTCTCATGGAAGTTCATCTAAGCTACAGCCAAAGGCATTTCCCTGCCGACTGCCTTAGTTATTTCAGAACTGTGGATCAATGATTTCTGTGCTGTCACCAGTGCTAATGCAAGTGGCTCAAGAAGAATTAGCATGTAGTAGGCGGGGATAACTAACAGCAGCCTGGCAAGGAAGGGGCAGGTGGACTGGTGGGACATTCCGGTTAGGGCAGTGAGGCTTACGCTGCCCAGTTTCATCCTACTATTCTTAATTGTCAACCTGCCTAATTTCAGTTGGGACTGAAGAGGATAAAAATTGCCCTCCCCCCCACCCCCACATACCCTTTTGCATTTATAAGAGTAGACACTTACAAATAGATGGGTGTGTGTGTATTAATATTCATATGCCTGAGTGAGAGAAGTGGGAATAAGTACACGAGTGAAGATGGGGAGCAGTGTTGTCATAGAGTCATTATTGCACTGAAGGAGGCCATTCATCCCATAGTCCATGCTGGCTCTCTGTCAAGCAATCCAATCTGTTCCATTCCCCTGTTCCATCCCTGTAGCCTTGCAAGTTTATTTCCTTCTAGTATATCCGCAATTTCTTATTGAAATCATTCATTGCCCCTGCTTCCACCACCTTCGTAGGCAGAGTTCCAGGTTATTAATACGAGCTGTGTAAAGCTGGTCTCCCTCACATTCCCTCTGTATCTCTTGACCGAAACATAAATCTTTGCCCCTTAGCCCTTGTACTGCTAGGTAATGGCAACAACTTTTTTTTTTTCGTCTGCCTTATCTAACACTGTCCTAACCTTGTACACCCCTGTCAGATTGCCCCCTCAATCGCCTTTGCTCCAAGGTGAACAACCCCAGCTTTCCCAACCTAACCTTGTAGCTAAAATTCCTCATCCCCGGAGACATTCTGCTAAATCTCCTCTACCCTCTCTCAAGAACACTCACATCCTTCCTCAAAAAAATAAAATTCCTGTGACCTCGTGATCATGTAAAGAATGTATTTACATCAAGCCATTTAGTATGATGCAAACGATACTTCTTCTAGTTTAGCAATAATTGCCTAGACTTTTTCTCTATTCTGGGCACCAGGGGCCAAGAGTCAGAAGCACGTGCTGAGACCAGAATCCCTGGAGGGAACAGACGAAGAGGATCCAATCACGGCCCTGGAATGGGATCCGCTCTCCACGGACTATCTACTGGTGTCCAATCTACACAATGGAATTCGATTGGTTGATTCAGAATCACTGTCCTGTATTACAACCTTCAGTTTCCCCAGTGCTGCAGCTTCAGTACAATGTTTGGCCTGGGTCCCCAGCGCTCCTGGGATGTTCATAACTGGAGGTAGGTATTATCAACAACAGAAAAAAAAGAAGCAAATATATATTATGACTTATTTAATAGGTGTGGTCTAAGCTTAGTGGTTATGTTTTGGACTAGTGATCGAGAGACATGAGTTCAAATCCCACCACAGCAGTTGGGGGATTTAAATTCTGTTAATTAAATAAACCTGGACTTAAAAAGTTAGTCTTGGTAATGGTAATCATGAAGCTATCAGATCGTCCTAAAAACCTCCCCGGTTCACTAGTGTCCTTTAGGAAAGGAAATCTGTTTGTCCTTACCTGATCTGGTCCAGATGTGACTCCGGACCCACAGCAATGTGGTTAACTGCCCTCTGATATGACCAGGCAAGTCACTCAATTGTATTCAAGAAGGTGGCATCACCACTTTTCTGAGGGCAATGCCCACATCGTGGGAATAAAAGAAGAAGCAAATAGAAGAAAACAGCGGGTAAAGTAAAAGTGGGCTGAGCTCTGAACTGGGTCACCTGTGGATATGTGATGCACAAGAATACACAGGCCCTGAGAATTTCCCCAGGGTGCTCCCAGCATAACATCAGCAAGAGATCAGCAGAGCTCTCAGGTCTACCCTGGGGCAGTGTAACCTTTTAGCTGTGCGCATGCGTGGCTGTGCAGGAACTGGCAGTTTCCGCACCAGTCATCCTCCTCAAGATACCGCATGCGAGCGGCCACGAGAAAGAACATGAAAGGGTGCTTAAATGACCACTCTACGCACAACAAAATTAGAACAGATGCCACTTTTTGGGAGGCAGTTGGTCACTGATCACCCAGATCAGACAACTCCCAGGGAATCTCCAGTTAAGGTTTTGATTCAAGATCGGGGAGACAGTGGTCTAATGGCATTGTCACTGGACTAGTATTCCAAAGACCCAGGGTAATGATCTGGAGACCTGGGTTTGAATCCCAACACAGCAGATGGTGAAATTTGAATGCAATAAAAATCTGGAATTAAAAGTCTAATGATGACCGTGAAATTATTGTTTAAAAACCCACCTGGTTTACTAATATCCTTTGGGGAAGGAAATCTGCTGTCCTTATCTGGTCTGACCTACATGTGACTCCAGACCCACAGCAATGTGGTTGACTCTTAAAAGTGCCCTCTGAATGAGGGCAGTTAGGGATGGGCATTAAATGCTGGCCTAGCCAGCGATGCCCACATCCCATGAATGAATTTTTTAAAAAATCACCTGTAACATAAAATAACTAATTATACTTAGATTGCACTCCTCACATTGAAGAATTCCTCAGAGCATTTCACGAGGAACAGGGGCGGAAACTGAGCACAGAATCAAAGATATAAAGGGAGAGCTCGGAAAGGGAATGTTTGAAGAGACGGTGTTGCTAGAGTCTTCTAAATGTGGTTAGGCAAACATAAACAGCAGCCTGTTTCTATATAGTGCATCTAACTTAATATGACCTCAGGCAGGCTTGTCCGACATACGGCCCACAGGCCGCAAAGCTCCTCTATGTGGAACCCGGAGCCAGTCTTGAAAGTGCCAGTCAAACAGTAAAGTTGGAATGGGAGATTCTGCAAGGAGCAGCTCCGCCAATAACAGGGAATTTCTCTCCCGTGTTTGATGCTGATAGAAATAAATCAAATGGGGGAGAGAAAGATATCTGTGATTAGAGGAGCAGCAGTGAGTTCGGGGGCAGAGCGCCGGGAGGGGGTGGGGTGGTGCAGGGAAACAGAGCCGAAGAGTGGGACAGGGAGTGGGCCCAGGGAACAGAGTGCCGGGGAGTGACCCTAGGGAACAGAGTGCCAGGGAGCGAGGCCAGGGAACAGAGTGCCAGGGAGAGGGCCCAGGGAACAGAGTGCCAGGGAGAGGGCCCAGGGAACAGAGTGCCAGGGAGCGGGCCCAGGGAACAGAGTGCCAGGGAGTGGGCTCAGGGAACAGAGTGCCAGGGAGTGGGCTCAGGGAACAGAGTGCCAGGGAGTGGGCCCAGGGAACAGAGTGCCAGGGAGTGGGCTCAGGGAACAGAGTGCCAGGGAGCGGGCCCAGGGAACAGAGTGCCAGGGAGTGGGCTCAGGGAACAGAGTGCCAGGGAGTGGGCCCAGGGAACAGAGTGCCAGGGAGTGGGCCCAGGGAACAGAGTGCCAGGGAGCGGGCCCAGGGAACAGAGTGCCAAGGAGCGGGCCCAGGGAACAGGGTGCCAGGGAGCGAGCCCAGGGAACAGAGTGCCAGGGAGCGGGCCCAGGGAACAGAGTGCCAAGGAGCGGGCCCAGGGAACAGAGTGCCAGGGAGAGGGCCCAGGGAACAGAGTGCTGGGGAGCGGGCCCAGGGAACAGAGTGCCAGGGAGCGAGCCCAGGGAACAGAGAGCCAGGGAGCGAGCCCAGGGAACAGAGTGCCAAGGAGTGGATCCAGGGAACAGAGTGCCAGGGAGTGGGCCCGGGGAACAGAGTGCCAGGGAGTGGGCCCGGGGAACAGAGTGCCAGGGAGTGGGCCCGGGGAACAGAGTGCCAGGGAGTGGGCCCAGGGAACAGAGTGCCAGGGATTGGGCCCAGGGAACAGAGAGCCAGGGAGCGAGCCCAGGGAACAGAGTGCCAAGGAGTGAATCCAGGGAACAGAGTGCCAGGGAGTGGGCCCAGGGAACAGAGTGCCAGGGAGAGGGCCCAGGGAACAGAGTGCCAAGGAGTGGATCCAGGGAACAGCGTGCCAGGGAGTGGGCTCAGGGAACAGAGTGCCAGGGAGTGGGCCCAGGGAACAGAGTGCCAGGGAGAGGGCCCAGGGAACAGGGTGCCAGGGAGTGGGCCCAGGGAACAGAGTGCCAGGGAGAGGGCCCAGGGAACAGGGTGCCAAGGAGTGGGCCCAGGGAACAGAGTGCCAGGGAGAGGGCCCAGGGAACAGAGTGCCAAGGAGTGGGCTCAGGGAACAGCGTGCCAGGGAGTGGGCCCAGGGAACAGAGTGCCAGGGAGTGGGCTCAGGGAACAGAGTGCCAGGGAGTGGGCCCAGGGAACAGAGTGCCAGGGAGAGGGCCCAGGGAACAGGGTGCCAGGGAGTGGGCCCAGGGAACAGAGTGCCAGGGAGTGGGCTCAGGGAACAGAGTGCCAGGGAGAGGGCCCAGGGAACAGAGTGCCAGGGAGTGGGCTCAGGGAACAGAGTGCCAGGGAGTGGGCCCAGGGAACAGAGTGCCAGGGAGTGGGCCCAGGGAACAGAGTGCCAAGGAGTGGGCCCAGGGAGCAGAGTGCCAGGGAGTGGGCCCAGGGAACAGAGTGCCAAGGAGTGGGCCCAGGGAGCAGAGTGCCAGGGAGCGAGCCCAGGGAACAGAGTGCCAGGGAGTGGGCCCAGGGAACAGAGTGCCAGGGAGTGGGCCCAGGGAACAGAGTGCCAAGGAGTGGGCCTAGGGAACAGAGTGAGAGAGAGTGAGTGAGTATGTAGGAGTAAGAGAGAGAGAGAGAGAAAGTGAGTGAGTGTGTGTGGGAGTGAGTGAGAGAGGCTGTGTGAGTGAGTGAGTGCGAGAGAAAGAATGAGAGTGAGTGAGTACATGTGAGAGAGTGTGTGATTGTGTGTGGGAGTGAGAGAGAGACAGAGTAAGTGAGTGTGTGTCAGAGTGAGTGAGTGTGTGTGGGAGTGAGTGAGTGAGTGATTGTGTGGGAGTGAGTGAGTGTGTGTGGGAGTGAGTGAGAGTGAGAGAGACAGAGTAAGTGAGTGTGTGTCGGAGTGAGTGAGTGTGTGTGGGAGTGAGTGAGTGAGTGATTGTGTGGGAGTGACTAAGAGTGAGAGAGACAGAGTAAGTGAGTGTGTGTTTAGAGAGGAAATTCCGGTGCTTTGGGGCTTAGGCCGCTGAAGACACAGCGACCAATGTGGAATGACCCATGGGGACACACAAGAGACCAGAATTGTAGCAGCACAAAGATCGCTAATGGTTGCAGGGGTCCAGGAGATTACAGAGATAGGTAGGTTCGAGGCCATGCAGGAATTTCAAAGCAACGATAAGAGTTTTGCAATTGAGGTGTTGCCAGACTGAGGGCCAAAATAGGTCGGCAAGCTAAGGGCTGATGGGTAAACAGGACTTGATGCAAGTTACGATACAGGGAGCAAGGTTTTGGATGAATCCAAGTTTATGTACGGTGGAAGATGGGAGACTGGCCAAGCAAGCATCGGAAGGAATAGTCAAATCTAGAGGTAATAGAGTCACGAGTAAGAGTTTCAACGCCAGGTGAGCTGAGGGAGGTGATGTTACAGTGGTGAACGTTAGCGGTCTTGGTGATCGAGAGGAAATGTTGTTAGAAACGCATCTCGGCAAAGTGGTTTGGGAAGAGTGTTCCAGAGGGTAGAGTATAGTGACTTTTGTTGTCTCATTCTCACACATGAAATATGCCGTGCTTGATCAGGCACTGTTAACTCATAAAAATGGTTCCATCTGTTTAATTATGTAGGTAGTTATATTACTTTTGCATAAGTAAAAATAGTTTAGCTTTGCTACTAGTTCACATGAGTGAAAAGCAAAAACACTAATGTCCATGTATGAGTTTATCAGATGTCAGCTATGGCCCACTCACCTCTGAGTTAGAGGGGTGTGGGTTCCAGTCCAAATCCAAAACCTTGAGTATGTGAATTAGGATGACACTGCAGTGCAGCATTGAAGGAGAGCTGCATTATCAGAGGTGAGATATTAAATACAGACCCCATCTGTCTTCTTTTATTGGTAAAGGATCCTGCGGTACTATCTGAAGCAGTGAAGCTCTTCCCCCTTCCTACAATCTAAAACAGATTTTCTGGTCATCATCACATTTGCTGCTTGCTGTGCACAAATTGTTCACAGTGTTTCCTCCATTACAACAGTAGCTACACTTCAACTCGCCAAGACTCCTTCAACACGACCTTCCAAACCCCAATCTCTACCACCTAGAAGGACAAGGGCAGCAGATGCACAGGAACACCACCATCTGCACGTTCCCCACCAGGTCATACACCATCCTGACTTAGAAATACATCACCGTTCCTTCACTGTCGCTGGGTCAAAAACCCTGGAACTCCCTCCCTAACAGCACTGTGGGTGTACCTACACCACATGGACTGCAGCGGCTCAAGAGGACGGCTCACCACCACCTTCTCAAGGGCAACTAGGGATGGGCAATAAATGCTGGCCCAGCCAGCGAAGCCTACATCCCTTGAATGAAATTTTTTAAAATATATACTTCATTGGTTGTAAAACGCTTTGGGAGATCCTGAGGCTGTGAAAGGTGCCATATCAATGCAAGCCTTTCTTTCTTCTTTGCAGTCTGTCAACCATTTTGTAACAGATACTAGTAGGGTTATATCAGTAGTACCTGAATTCACCTTGTTCCTTTTCTGTTGGGAGGATTATGTAAAATGAAAGCCAGTAGTACCTAATATTACCTTGTTCAGCTGCCTATTGTCTAGACCGTGTGATTAATTGTAGACGTATCATGCTGCTTGTTGAATATTTTTCTCATATTCCAATATCCTTCTGCTGGTCTTTAGATTCCCAAGTTGGTGTCTTACGTGTTTGGAATGTCTCAAGAACAACACCAATTGATAACTTCAAGCTGAAGAAGACAGGGTTTCATGCTTTACATGTGCTGAGTTCCTCACCAAAGAAAAAATGTAGGTAGCAACTTGAAAGAAAACATCATGGCCTATAGTGAAAATTGGAAAGTTAATTGATTAAAGTTATGATGTTTACCCAAGTCCACAATAAAGTCAAATCGATGTCCCTTTATAATACTTATCTGTTGTAAGTGTAATTTTACAACACAAATTTGTGTCCTTTGCAATGAATTGCTATCTTAAATGCATTCTCTTTTCAGATTACATTTTTCTTACTTTTGCTGATTAAGCTGAGGGAATCTGTTTGGCCTAATTTTACCAGTCCTCTGGTGATGGACTGGCAGGCAAGGGGAGTGCCGTAAAATGGCAAGTGAAAATGGGGTTTGGAGTGCCTGTCGTCTCCCCACCGCCATGCCATCTTTCCAGCGACAGAGAAGGCGGAGGACAGCCCTCCTGCTCCGAAGCTAATTGTGCCGCTTAAGTGGCCAATTAAGGGCCTCTCTCTACTGCTGCACCGAGGGGCTCCTCCAGGCCAGAGTGGCTGACTCCACGACAATGGTGCCACCTGCCCTCACCGCCTGCCATTGACAGGAACCTGCCCAAGTGACCCCGGTGGCCCCAGAACTCAACTGCCATGTTGGAGGAATGCCGTCTTTCCATAGTCTCCTCTTCTTCCAGGTGCAGTCCCTATGGTGGCCGATCCTCCCGACTGACTGGCAGGCAGGTAACTGTCCTTAATATGGGCAGATGCCCTGGCGGCAACAAATTAGCTGGCTGCCACTGACAAAATGCAGGTCTGGGTCCTGCAGAGTTGTGCCCCCCCGAATTCCCCCCACCCTCCACTTGCGGGCCCGTTGGAAGGACCCCCACCGCCAGGGTAAAATTCAGCCCCGAGTGTCAACATTAACCATCGATCTGGTAGAACATAGCCAACTGCAGAGTTCTTGCAACGCTGCCATATCCTCACCCTAAACAGGATATAGAAAATATAAAGCTATAGGGCAACCTATTAGAGGTCTTTAAAATTATGAAAGGGTTTGAGGCATAGAGCACTTATGCGGAGACCAAAACTAGGGGTCATAAAATAATAAACAGTCGCCAATATATGTATCCAGGAGAATGTGCTTTATCATAAGATCATAAGAAATAGGAGCAGGAGTAGACCATTCAGCCCATCGAGCCTGCTATGCCGTTCAATGAAATCATGGCTGATCTGATTGTGATCTTAACCCCATTTCCCTGCACCCCACCCCCCACCATAACCGTTGAGTCTCTTGTAGCTAAAAAAATCTAACTCAGCATTGAATATATTCAATGACCCAGCCTCCACTCCTTTCTGTGGAAGAGAATTCCAAAGACTTAACAACCCTCAGAGAAGTAATTTCTCCTCATCTCCATTTTTAAATGGGGGACCCGTTATTTTGAAACTGTGTCCCCTAGTCCTCGATTCGGAACATCCTTCGAGCATCTACAATGTTGAGTCCCCGCAGAAACTTATGTTTCAATAATATATTATATCATCCCTCACTCACAATTTTAAAAATCACTAAGGCCCATCATAGCTCAAAGGACGGTGCACAAGGTCCACCTAAACCACGAGAAGAGTCTCAGGGTGTTGCCACCCAAATGCGTTTAGAATGAGGAATGTGCTACCACAGGGAGTACTTGAGGTGAATAGCATATGGATACTTTTAAGGGGAAGTTAGTTAACACATGAGGGAGAAAGGAATAGAAGTTTCTGTCCTGATCAGAGTTAACACTAGTGTGCCAGCTGCCCTCCTTCCTAAAATGTACTCTTGGAGTTTTAGGAATGTTCAATTTTGCCAGGGACTGAAAACAAATGATTAAACCGAGGACCCTTTGTAATAAATAAACTGGTGAAAAAATCACATCCCGTTTTGTTGATGTGACAGAGCGGCTGGCAAACAATCAAAGACTTCATACTTTAGCTTCCTAAAAATACAGAGAGAAAAATTGAGTCTTCTGTTTAAGGGCTTTATGTTGAGACTTCAGTCAAAAGAAAAGAAAAGCAATTCAGGCCCCAGTTAGTGTTTTCCAACAGGCTAAGGGTAGACATTCTGAGGCCAGATTGGCCTGCAATTCAAGGGAACTCAGAGCCAATGAAACTAGCTGTTACGAGCAGAAACCTGCTCCTCAATAATTGCATGGAAACAGAACAAATAAACACCATCTAGTTGTAGAGGCTGTTTTTAAAAATAAGAGCCGATTATTTGTCATTATTTTGTTTCTTTCTTTTAAGTACGTCGCATCATAATGAAAGCAAAATATATCTCTCCGTGTAACGTTGCATAAAACTGCAATGGGCACTTTCAATATCGAAACTCCCCAAGACTATTTAGTAGCCTCCATCAGTGTCAGTTAATGGGGATGGTTGGGTAACTCGGTATGTTGGGTGTAGCGCTGTCGGTTAACGACAGCTATTTTAGAACGGAAGAGAATGTTAGAAGTGAACGTTCGTGATGTCCTTTTCAGGCTATTCAACACATTCCCCGTCAAAGAACCACCATACATCATCGACTAGTGAAGCCATCCCCCCTCCGACCCTCTCTCAAAATCAAGCGTTTTCTCTTCCGCCTGGACACGCCGTGTGTTGTTTCATGGATGGTGGAGTTGGGCTGTATGACATGGGAGAGAAGAAATGGAACTTCCTGAGAGATTTGGTAGGCTCTAGGCAATTGCACTTTCCAATTTTGCACTTCCAATTGCATTTTAAATTGCACCCGTAGTGACTATCACTGGTATCCTCTGTGCTGTGATGGATGAAGAGCAAATAGCTGTGGACGTAGCATGATTAGAAAAAAGGCTAACGGGTCCCAAAATGGGTCTTGTTTTTAATTTCTATTCTAGGGTCACGTGGAAACAATCTTCGACTGTAAATTTAAACCAGACGATCCAAACCTCCTAGCCACGGCATCATTTGATGGGACAATTAAGGTGTGGGATATAAACACCTTGACAGCAGTCTACACTTCACCTGGTAATGAGGGAGTAATCTACTCCCTGTCCTGGGCTCCAGGTAAGCGATCACTGATCAGGAACCCCTTGTCAGTACTGCTAAATACCGAGTGCACATCATGCCGACACAGGGGTCGGCACCATTGAAGTTGCATTGCCCTCACATGGAGTAGTGCTCCTTCTAGTGAGAAGCTCAGGTGAATTGTTAAAGCCATCAGGCCACACCATTTATCTCATAGGGTATGGCAAGGCCAGCGTTTGTTGCCCATCCCCAATTGCTCTGACAAAGGTAGTGGTGAGCCACCTTCTAACTGAAGGGGTTTCCATTTCAGAGGCAGTTAAGAGGGCAGCCAAGAGTCAACCATGTTGCTGTGGGTCTGGTCACATGTAGGCCAGACTGGGTAAGGATGGCAGATTTCCTCACCTCAAGGATTTTTTTCTTAACTTATTCTTGCATGGAATGTAGGCATCGCTGGCAAGGCCGGCGTTTATTGCCCATCCCTAATTGCCCTTGAACTGAGTGGCTTGCCACGTTATTTCAGAGGGCAGTTAAGAGTCAACCACATGGCTGTGGTTCTGGAGTCATATATAGGTCAGACCGGGTAAAAGTGGCAGATTCCCTTCCCTAAAAGACACTAGTGAACCAAATGGGTTTTTTGGGATAATCAGATAGTTTCATGGTGATCATTACTGAGATTAGCTTTTTACCAGACTTATTAATTATTTGGATTTAAATTTCCACGAGCTACCATGTCCAGACCTCTAGAGTGCGAGTCCAATAACACTAACATTGTGCTACCCAGTAATACATGAAAAGACAAGCCAAATCAAGAAATTGTGATTAAGCGAAGCCAAGGCTTATGTTTTAAGAGCTGCTGATTATCCACACTGGCGCACCCCACAGCCACGCGGCTGGGCTAAACAAGGCCGGAGTGGGACTTCCACCCCTCACTGGAGAGGAAGCCCTGCCCTCAGGAGCTGCCAGCCAATTGGATTGGCTGGCAGCTGCATCAGTCCCGGCAGCGCCAAAAGCACGTTCGTGGGCACTGCCGGGACTGCAAGAGGAGGAGGAAGAAGGCACAGTGGATCCCCGAAATCAGGTCAGTCTGGGGTCTTGGGCAGGGAGGGTTTGGGAAGGTCAGGGAGGAGGGTAGGTGGGAGGGTTGTTGAGTTTAAGGCTGCGAACAGGTAGGAAGAAAGGGAGGAGATTATCTTAGGGGGAGGGTTGCCCCCCCCACCCCCCCACCCCCCCAACCCTGCCCCAATCAGCAAAGGGCAGCCCCCGAAGATAAACCCCCACTTCCTCTGTGCCCTTTCAGGAGACTATTTAATAAATCAGACTGCCCACTCTCGCCCGATTGCCCACGCCAAACATTTTATGGCACGGGCAGCAATACTATCAGGGTCAATTGGCTTGGCAACAAGCCTAATACATCCTGGATTACCGATTTAAATATGGCAGGCCGGCTGCTGATGTTGGCACCCATCCACTACTCCCCCCTGTATTACGGGGGTGAGCTCAGGGATGGGTGGGAAGGTGGTGGGGTGGGCATCAACTTTACATTGCAGCCCAAAGAGTTGTTATAAGAACAGGCAGAGATAGAGGGAAAAGAGTTGAGTGAAATCAGGATCTGACAACCACCCCAGGGAATAGTAGCAAATGTGGGACATCAGATATCCTGAGAGACTAGCAATGTTGGGATGGTGCTCCTTGGGGCAGAGAAGGTTAAAGGGAGATCTGATAGATATATTCAAAATCATGAAGGGCTTTAGTAGAGTAAATAAAAAGAAATTGTTTCCAGTGGCAGAAGAATTGGCAACCAGAGGACACAGATTTAAGGTGATTGTCGAAATAACCAGCAGTTACAGGAGGAAAAGATAATTAAACATTGACCTTTTGCGATGTGAAATTTGCTGCCTGAAAGATGGATGGAAGCAGATTCAATAGTAACTTTCAATAAGGTATTGGATAAATACCATTCAGGGCTAGGGGGAAAGATCAGGGGATTGGGTAGCTCTTCCAAAGAGCCAGCAGAGGCACGATGGGCCGAGTGTGCTGTATCATTCTACGATTCTATGAAAACCTGTCCTAGAGACTACTTAGTGCCATGAATTTGAATCAATAATTAAAAACTTATTTTCAGCTTGTTCTAGTATACAATTAAGCAGGCACTGTGATTTTAATTTACACAATTTTGCCCGTGTCCCCCTAAACTAAACCTGATCTGTGCCCCTCCCGTACTGCCTTGATCACAACCAAGTCAGATCCCATCCTTGTGCTATGTTTCCATATTTGTACTTTGAGGAGCTGTGTCTTTGTGTCTGTAGTGACTAGAACAAGAGCAGTTTACTCATTTAAAAACTTGTAAGTGTAAGCGCTGGACACTTCACCACGACATATTAATGCCCTTTTTACTTGAAGGTGATCTAAACTGCATCGCAGGTGCAACCTCACGCAACGGAGCCTTTATCTGGGATGTGAAAAAGGGGAAAACGGTTACTAGGTTTAATGAGGTAAGTTGTTACATTCTATCTTCTTATGGTTAAATGCAAGAAGTAAAATAGAAGTTGACCTTTTAGTATTTTTCAGAGTGACTATAAAATCCATGAGGTTAAAAATGAAAAAAAAGCTGGAAATGTGCAGCAGATCAGGCAGCATCTGTGGAGAGGGAAACAGAGGGAAAATGGCCGGAATTTTCCAAACCCTCACACCAGCAGGATCTTCTGGTCCCGCCGATGTGAACAGAGCTTTCAATGGCTCGCCGGCCTTCCTACGGGGAACCCGTCGCAGAGGAGCTGGAAAATTCCAGCCAAGGTCTCAGGTCAATAACCTCTCGTCAGAATTGGAAGAAGTTAATAACATGAACCGTTCACCTTCTCAGAATGTCCCAAAGTGCTTTAGATGTATAATCACTGCTGTTATGTTGGGAATTGCAATGGTAAGTTTGCATATAGCAAGGTACCAAATAACCAAATAATCCGTTTTAGATTATTTAGGTTGTGGGGTAAATGCTGACCAGGACATCTTCCCTGCTCTTCTTTGAATAGTGCCGTAGAATCTTTTGCATCTTCCCAAAATGGCAGTTAAATTTAGCAAGTTATCCAAAAGTTATCATCAACAAGTTATTATCAACAAAACTCGCACTTATCAATCTTACTAAAATAAAATAAAAATGGAGACGGCATGAATGCATAATTTATGACTAAATTTATCTGGAGCTCATTAACACTTATTCGAGCACCACCATTCTGGTGCTGTATTCTGCGGCGGGATTTTCCTGTCCTAACTTAAGAAGAGATATACTTGCATTGGAAGCAGTTCAGAGAAGGTACACCAGATTGATTCCTGCAATGAAGGGGTTGTTTTATGAGGAACGGTTGAACAGGTTGGGTCTATACTCATTGGAGTTTAGAACTATTCTGTTAAAAATTTGACTGTAGAATATACAGAGTATTTTGTACATTAGTATCGAACTCTAAAATATAAGCATACACTTCCCTGGTATGTCCCTGGTTTTACATTGCTTCAGTTGAGATATCATAAGTCACTAACAGCCCTACTGTATTCACTAGTCCTGCTCACCATTATGTTCCCAGCCACTATAACTTTAACACAGCTCTTGCGTGTAATATGTAGAATAACATGTTCAATTTATATGTGGGATTAAAAAATAGCACGGCATTTCAAGGTTATTATAGCGAGAGGATTCAAGTGCAGGAGCAATGATGTCTTGCTGCAATTATACAGGGCCTTGGCGAGATCACACCTGGAATATTGTGTGCAGTATTGGTCTCCTTATCTGAGGAAGGATGTTCTTGCTATAGAGGGAGTGCAGCGAAGGTTTACCAGACTGATTCCTGAGATGGCGGGACTGACATTTGGGGAGAGATTGAGGCAGTTAGGATTATATTCGCTGGAGTTCAGAAGAATGAGGGGGGATCTCATAGAAATCTATAAAAATCTAACAGGACTAGACAGGGTAGATGCAGGAAGGATGTTCCTGATGGTGGGGGAGTCCAGAACCAGGGGTCACACTCTGAGGATACGGGGTAGACCATTTAGGACTGAGATGAGGAGAAATTTCTTCACCCAGAGAGTGGTGAGCCTGTGGAATTCGCTACCACAGAAAGTAGGTGAGGCCAAAACATTGTCTGTTTTTAAGAAGAGTTAGATATAGCTCTTGGGATGAAAGGGATCAAAGGATATGGGGAGAAAGCGGGAGCAGGCTATTGAGTTGGATGATCAACCATGATCATAATGAAGGCTCGAAGGGCCGAATGGCCTACTCGATGTTTCTATGTTATAAATCACCTCAGGAATCACTGATGTTTGCAAACTACTCACATTCACTGGCATGGAGTTAAACATATCCTGTTGCAGTGCCACATGAGTCTGCAGTGTTGTATACATCTGTAATGATTGCCCTGGGATTTAATTTGTTGCATAAATAGGACAGTGTTATTGACTGTCTTACTTTAACTTCTTAATGGTCCATGCCTTTATTCTTACATTTCGTGCTCTTAATGCCTCAACATATTCCGTTAATGCTCCTCGCTATGTTCCTAACATTGTGCTGTATATGAAACTTTTGTGATGCTTCTGAAAGACATGACAAGACACTATATAAATACAAGGTTTTCTTTCTCTTTTGTTATTTTTTTCTGCCTTTGTTTGTGGATACACAAATTATTCTGATGTCTTTCATGCCACCCCATGCTTGATGTCCATCCTGAATCTGATGACTTGATGGGTGGAACTTAATGCACCCCTCACCCTCCGACGAGTTTGGAAGCCAGGAGTGGCATGTGATCGGGTGGGAGGGTGAGGAGTGGAGATCCCGCCGCCCTCCCTTCTCTCTCTGATCAAGCCCAGGTCAGGGAAGCTTGCAGGCGTCCTTCCCGCCAAGAGACCAATTGAGGCCCTTAAGTGGCCACTTAAGTGTAACAGAAGAGCCTCATCCCACTGCCACCGGTATTCAACCAGCAGCAGGCAGGGCCTCCCCAGAAACCAGAAGGTTTGGCCCATAGAGCATGAACAAAGGAAAGTGTGAGTGACTTATGGGGGGGCGCTATTCAGACTTCTCATCGTATCGGTGTATGGAAGGGACATCAGACAGGAAGAAGAAAACTGTCTGTTTATCAGGGAAAGAGCCTCAAGTCAGTCTGTATTCATACATGGACGTCTCCCATTCCCCTCCACTCCTGATGTTGAGGACTGTTTCATCTTTTTGCACAACGCAACATCAATTCCTTTCATGTGGTGTCCACAAAGTATCTGCCAAAGTTGTTTCAGTACTAGAGAAACTCACTGAAATAAAACAAGGAAAGATTAAAACTGTGTGACTCTCTGTGCATGGATTTGAATGCATTTTTGAGCGTTTGCCAAGAAATTGAGGAAATAAATCTGAGTCATTACGAGGATCGGATGTTTGGAGAGTGAAATGTAGAGCACTCTTAAACAGCACAGTTTAACACAGGCATGACATTTACCCTTTTTGTGTAACTATCAGAATAAGGGATAAGAAGTCTAATCAAATGGTTCTAACTAAAATGTAGTTTAATAAAGAGTCAATATTTTCAACTTGAAGATTAGTGTCGGTGGAAGGCATCACTCTCAGCTCTCTAGATAGCCTGACTAAGCCTTTGGCAAAGAAATATTCTGAGTCTGGCATGTAATGTTTCACCTACAGGTTAAATAAAGAATAGCGTCACATAAATCGTCCAGACGGTTATAAACCAATAGCATGTCTAGGGATTTAGATGATACAGATTTGTGATGCCAAGTGCAAACATATTATCAGCTTCATCTGGATCCCAAAATACTTACTTCTTGTTTCCAAGTACTACAATGGTAATGGTAATGAAACAATACTACATTTCTCTCTGCAGCAGTACCCACTCAATCTATCTCAAAGTCTCCTGGTCGATGGTTCCAATTCACTTTTCGTCTCACCTGACGCTTTAACAGAAGAACCTTTTTTCCTGTTTTCATGTGTGAAAAATCACAAACTTCAAAGATTCACGGGTACCAAGACCCCTTCGGACACTTCTATCTCTTCACTTCCTTGTGACCCCATTCCTTCTCTAATCTCACCTCTTCGATGCCTTCTGACCTTCCCCTCTCTGACCCTGACAAATCTGTCCTTAGCAAAGACCTCAGCTTTATCCCCTTACAAGCCCACCACAATGAATTGCGAGTTTAGCATGATGCTGATCAATTCTTCTGTCACCTTTGCCTCCATGCCTACTACTTTGGCCAGGACTCTTCCCTCACGCAGTGGACCCTTTTACCTGTCTCTAGTATTCCCCCTCCACCTAGACCCCTCATACTGGCCTCTTACCCTGCCTAGATCTTTTTATTGAAAACTGCTGGTATGACATCGGCCATCTCAATGTCTATGCTCCCCTCACACACTCTAACCAGTCCCTCTGCGGCAAGGTGGGAGGCATATCCTACAAAGGAGCCCAGCATGGATCTGTTCAGCTGCAAGGGCCAGACCTGTGGCCACAAGTCACCCGGTGCAAAGGCTGTCCTTCTGCTGTGGTGGCCTGGCAGCTGTGGCCATAATGTATTTTGTACCATCTCCAAGTCTTCAGAGGGTACTTCCATCTTGAGACGCCCTCACATTCGCCCACCTATGCAGCAGCAGAGGCAATGTCTGCCTGTCCCGGTGGGAGCGCCAGCCGCCCAGAGAATTGGGCACTCTCATTGGCCCTCCCAGTGGCAGAGCCCACCCATTGTCCTTAATTGGACAAGGCACCCCGAGGCAGCCTCTTCATTGGCTGCACCCTCAATAATCCCTTCGAAGGCCACCCCTGGGTTCCCGATCCGGAATTTAGCCCAGTGGCAGAATTGGGACCCTGGATCTAAAATTCGGCCCATTCACTCTGTTTCCTTCTCCACAGATCGTGCCAGGCCTGCTGAGTGACTCCAGCATTCTCAATTTTTAATTGCAGTACATTGATGATTCATTATCTAATTTCAATCAGCGAAGCAGCCAGTTTCTTGTTAGATATCTAAATGAATACCTTGTTTTTACTTTGATATAACGGTTGGTCGTTAGTGTCTTTTATTGTTCTTTGAAGCATGGAAAAAATGGAATCTTCTGTATCGCTTGGAGCCACAAAGATTCTAAAAGAATAGCAACGTGTAGTGGCGATGGATTCTGGTAAGTGTTGTTTTCGTCATTTGTCTCATTTCTAAAAAATTGCTAACAGTGTGTAAGAACATTAGGAGGCATGTACAGTTTACGGACGTTTGTATGATTTATAATGGACTGGAGCAATACAATTTTCCCATGATCAACAAATCCTCCTGCTCTCTGAATCTCGCTGTCGCTGCTCCCAGCTCATTTCGTTGCCAGATTTTGCTGGTTTTTAGCCCTTCTCCCACTGCTCTCATTCCTTTTCTTCTACCTGTCTCCTGTTAGCGGAAGTGAAGGAATGCTTTTTGAAAACAGGCCTATAAAGCACCCCCATGCTAGTAAAAGAGTGGCACCAAGGACACCATGGTGGCAAAAGGATTTACAAGGATGATGCCAGGAATGAGATTAAGATTCTCAGGAAAGATTAAACAGGCCGGGGCTCTTCTTTCGAAAAGTGAAGGCTGAGGGGTGACTTGATAAAGGCCTTTAAGATTTCTTTTATTCGTATGGCCGGGAAGCAGTTATAGTTCAATGTCGAGGTTAACAATCCATTCAACGGCATCAATGGTAAATGGCTGTGATGCCACCAGGATCTCTCAGGGCAGAAGCTCAGCGTGTGGGAGATGGTCTGACATGGATGGCCACAGTCACCATTTAAGCTGTTCCTCATGTTTCACCTGTGGAGCAAGCGGCCACATATCCTCGGCCCATCCTCAAGAGGTTGAGGGTTTTCCAGATTTTCCACGGAAGGTTGAAACCTGGGACTTCACCACCAGGCTCGGTTAACAGGTCGCAGCTGGAGATGTTGGCGGTCAGCCAGGAGATGTGTCATCGAGGGGGCGGGGCTTTCGTCAGTTTGTATTTGGGGCTATGGAATTTCAGACGAGCGCGCGGGTTTTCTTGTGAAGTCCAGCGTCGACTGGAGTGCTTCATTAGCTGTAGGCCGATGGTGTTCTTTGAGGAGGATATTTTCTCCGCGAACATCAGGAGGTTCAATGGGTACTAGAACAGGAAGTCACCCAAGCTGCATTGGTCTCAACGTCGCAGAAATAATCTTCGGATTTCCCGGAGCTGGATATCTGCCATGCTTGTGTGGCTGTTCCTGAGCCAGGTTGAGCAGCAGTACCCTGCTGTTGGGTAGACCAGAGCGGGTGAAGCTGCACGCAGTGTGTTGGCTCTGCTGCCCCAGATGGCACCCATCAGTTTCTGTATGAGATTCACACTCATCTTGACCTTGACTCTGGTCTTCTGGAGGTATTGCCAATAGGTCAATGTACGGTCAAGTGTGATGCCAAGTTATTTTGGCATTGGGTCATGGGTAAGCCATGGGTCATGGCCACCAAACTGGACATGAGATTCTTCCTTGGCTTTCATGTTATTCAGATGGAAGGCTGAAACGACAGTCTTAAAAATGGATACTCTGATCAAACACTGCCTTTAAGTTTAGGAAAGGGCTTGATAATGTAGGCACAGAGAAAATGTTTCCTTGCATGGGAGTTTAAAACTAAACCATAAATATAAGATAGTTAGTGATAAGTCAAATTGGAAATTCAGTAGAAACTTCTTAACCCAAGAGAGTGGTTAGAATGTGGAACTGCCTACCACAAGGAATAGTTGAGGCATTCAGTACCTTTAAGGGGAAGCTAGGAAAACACGAGAGAGAAAGGAATTGAAGATTATGGTGATAGTTATTTGAAGACTGATGGGAGGAGGCTCATGGGGAGGATAAACACCAGCTGTTGAGCTGAATGGCCTGTTTCTGTGCTGCACTTTCTATGTAATAGACCCAGTCTGCTCACACGGTGGATGTTAGATTAGTGGAGCTTTTGAATATAGTTATCTTGCTTTCTTTCCATGCAGAACAAAGAAAGAATAGCTGTCTGAATCCCAGCACTAACAATGTAGGGTAGAAAGCAAAAATGAAAGCATAAGGAGAGGAGATACATGAAATGGACTTCCTGTAACTTGTCCATCTGTCGGGGTGAACATATGATGGCTTTGGACCATTTGTTCTTGGGCTTGTGCTCAAGAGGATTAGGAAGGTCAGTATCAGGCCATATGAACAATGTAAAAGTGGGATAGGAATCCTCTTGCTCTCCCTTAATCCACCTCCTCAACCAATTCAAGGAGGCTAATCAGACATGGCCTACCCTTTACCACTCCAAATTCTCCTTGATTTAGCTCTTACTTGCCCAAGTGCTCAGTCACTCTGATGGTGACATTCCCAAAGCTGATGTTAAACTAACAGGTCAATAGTTTCTCCCTTTCCTCCTACTTTAAATAATGGGTTGTCACTTGTAGTTTCCCAGTGCAAAGGCATCACTCCCAAATTGAGAGAGCTTTGGAAATTTCTGGCTAGTGCATCTGCAATTTCCTCATCTATATTTTTTTATATAAGCTAGTGTGGAAACAGGCGCAGGGGAGATGCTTAATGATGGAGGCAGGGAGCATAGCTTTTGGTCACCAGCAATGGGGCGGGAGTTTCAAAGCTGGGTCGGGAATCTGCTGCCCGTATGAATTGCGGGTCCTGACCCCACACCTCACCTGCATCGTTCACGTGACACTATTTTTAAATGTAAATGCCCTAATTGAGCTGGAGGCGCTCAATCAGTGGCGCCGAGCTTCTCCAGGAGAATGAAACTGCCTGGCTGGTGCCAGCGGCAAAGGCAGGCGGCAGCCATGTTAGAGCCTGCTGCTGCCTTGCCTCAGAGGGCCATGGGGATAAAGGCATGAAACAGGATGCGAACGGGAATCACTGAGGTACCATGCATGATCCGGTGCGTTAGAAAAATAACTTTTCCTTTGCCCCGCTGTGAACCTATACCAGAATGATCAAGTTTAGCAAAATCCGACGCCTTCCCCCACCCCCCCGCCCCCCCCACACACACACACACGCCCACGACCAAGTGACAAGGTCCAAAAGGAGCTTAATGAGCCATTACCTGGAGGCAAGCGAGTTCCCCATTCCCTATTCCCTGCCTTCACTTTGAAAGCTGCAGACTCTCTTGGAAGTGTTGGATCCTGACACAACATCTGGGGCCACGATTTGCAACGCTCACCCACACCAAGTAATCATTCCGCAGCTGAAAACCTGACCATGGGGTCTCTGAGTGTATTTACTGCTGCCCAAACGCAGTTGACTTCTTGTTTGTTTGCAGTATCATTCGAACGATCGATGGGAAAGTTCTGCACAGGTACAAGCATCCAGCTGCTGTTTTTGGCTGTGATTGGAGCCAGAATAATAAGTAAGTAAATCCTTGCAACTGGGCAGCTTATTCACTTATTCTTTTGGATTTGCTACCACTTATCCCTGTAGAGTGTGAGCCATATTATTTGTTGTGCTGCCCATATGAATGCCATGCTTATTCAGCTGGGTCAAAGTTAGCATGTCATGAAAGCAGTTGAAATTAATCTGCAATTTTTTTTTAAGTAAAAGAGCTCCTCGCACCTCCACCTTCTGCACTACACCCTCAGTCAGGAGGGTGGGACAGTCCAGCCATTGATGCTCTATCAGTACAGCTCCTTGGCCAGCTTCCACTAGCAGGTGTTTGAGCCAAGAAGAAGGGAGGAAGAAAAAAAGCAAGAAAAAAGGGTTTAAGTTAAGGCAGTTGGTTAACACCGTTTCTGGGACCCATGTTCGAAACGAACCCAGACTGACAAAGGACATTCCCTCTATTTATTAGTTATAGCGGTCCTGCAAGAGGTGACTTTCTGCAGTCACAATACACTTACTAGCCGACATCGACATGGGCTCAGTCACAATACTAGCATTGATTGACACAAAACAAGACTCTCACCTGTTGACGTCATCTCATCAACATTAGCCAAAAAGTAAAAACCAGGGTGAACCTGATCAGGAAACTCACTGGAACATCATAGGATTACAACCAGAATACTTTGCACCACAGTAGTGGACTTAGTCTACTCTGTGCAGTACACTGCTCTGCCTCATGGTCCTGCAGTGGCCACACATCCCTACATGCAGCTAAACACTGCCGTGAGAACCATGTCAGGGGCACCTAAGTCCACTCCAGCTTAGTGGCTCCCAGTGCCGTCACGCACTGACCCGTCTGCCTTCTGTGGTGACGCCATCGTGGCCTGCGAATCCTGAACCACACCAGCCTTCCCATTCATTCAGGTTTGAAGAACCCACCGAGAAAGAACTGAAAATCACACTGGCGGTTCTGAAAAACATGAGCTAATGTTCATGCAGCTGGTACCCACTATCCAGATGGATAAACAATGGGACGCATGCAGCTTAAAGACCTCATCCCTAACCGAACAGCAGAGGCTCCTGGCAAAGGGCAATGCACCCACCTACTCCATGGACTGGATTGAAAGGTTGGGGAGACTGGTAAAAGTGTAGCGTGTGGCCTGCCAGCTGCCTTCCCACACGCCCCCAAACTGTTCTCCCATATCACAGTGAGTGGTGAAGGTGTCGGGCAGCAAGCTTATCCTATTGAGGGCCCTTAAGTGGCCAATTAATGGTCACTTAAGGGCCTCATCCTGCTCCTGACGCTAGTTTGCTCACAGCAGGGGGAAGCCCAGGCAAAGCAGGTAGCCCGGCAGCTTTTACTGGGCAAGCTGATGTGGGGAGGGGGAATGGGGACCTCCTTTGGGACTTCCCTGTGCCCAGCGGTGGCTGCCATCCCAAGGTCATACCACCCTTTTAACTCTCCTCATCCTGTGCCTATCGGAGGCTCCCATCCCAAGGTCGCACCCCTCCTCTAATTCCCCTCACCCTGGCTTCTCAAACACAGGCCCCCACCTGCCTCACCCTTCTTGCCGCTGATACCCCGGTCTGACCTTCAGTGCGATCCCCATAACCTCCTCTTCTTTGGGAACTGCCTGCAATCCCAGCAGTGGCCACAGCTCAAACTTGGCACTGCTGGAACGGCAGAGCTGCCAGCCAGTCCGATTGGCTGACAGGTCTCCAAGGCAGGACAGCCTCTCCAGGTGGGGATGGAAGTCTCGCCCGGAGCCAGTTAATGCCCAGCCAAGCGAAAAAATTGCTGCAGGTCAGCCACCTTTTTTTTGGTTGTCTCCCAACTGACTTTTTAGTTGGGTAGGCCGGGGCAACAGAGGGGATTGGCAGTGGTGTAGTGGCATGGTCACTGGGGTATTATTGCTGTGCTGGTATTCCAGAGACCCAGGGTAATGCTCTGGGGACCCAGGTTCAAATCCCCACAGTGGCGAATGGTGAAATTTAAATTCAGTTATAAAAAATCTGGATTTAAAAGTCTGATGATGACCGTGAAACCATTGTCGATTGTCATAAAAAATCCATCTGGTTCACTAATGCCCTTTAAGGAAGGAAATCTGCCATCCTCACCTGGTCTGGCCTACATGTTTCTCCAGACCCACAGCAATGTGATTGACTCTTAAATGCCCTCTGATCGACGCCATCCCAGCGACACCCACATCCCATGAACAAATAAAAAGTGGAAGATGACAGTCAACCCGAAGTGCAGTTGTGACCATGAATCACAGACCACGGAACTTATCACATCAACCTGCCCTCCGAGATTTGCTACAGGTGGCACACTGTTTCTCCACTAGGTACCTCATGATGCCATCGAACGGGTAGCTAAACTATATATTCTGTTATAAACTTTTTCCGTCATATGAAAGTAGTAGTAGTACAAAAACTGATAACCTCTCTCAGGCGATGAAGCACACCAGGTGCCAGAAATGGAAAATGTCACCTTGCTAACAGTACGGCTATTTTTCTGAGGTTGGAGGTAAGGCATATTCTTTGGGCAGAACTGAGGGAACTCTCTTCGCTAGTTGACCTGACCCGAGAGTGCCCCACGTTTATTATTGTTCCTGGACAGTCATCAGCGCGACGTGTTCCTTTCTCTCGCCGTAACATCCTTTGCCGTGATTAGAAGAGGTATAAAAACAAATCCCCAAAAGTTTCATTTTTAAAACTGTTCCCTCCCTTTTATTATATATGTTTATTTAAACACCCTCTTTACCTTCCAGAGATATGATAGCTACAGGCTGCGAGGACAAGAGTGTTCGCGTTTACTATTTAGCGACCAGTTCTGACCAGCCACTGAAAGTTTTCACCGGGCACACTGCCAAAGTGTTCCATGTCAGGTGGTCTCCACTGAGGGAAGGCATCCTCTGCAGCGGTTCTGATGACAGGTATCCTTTCTTGAGCACAGTGAAATAGGTGGTGGCAAAACCTTTTATTCCAGTGAGTCAGCGCGCAAAGCTGCTTTGAGAGGTGATTGCTGACGATGAAGAAAATAGTTTCTCCATTTGCAATCGCCTTGCCTTCAAGCGCTGCTTTTAACCCTTCAAACGTGGGAGCTCCGTTCTATTAATGACAGCCCCCGCCATTTTTAGCGGGCACTATGTTCATGCGATTTGCCCCCTTTGCAGAAAGGGATGTAAAATCAAAAGTAACCAACATATTTTGCAAAATGGAGTACAAATCCAACAGTCACTAAAAGTTGTGGCAAAAATCAAACCAAGCACTAGGTTTTATTTCTAGAAGGATGGAGTTGAAAAGTAGGGAAGTGCCAAACCATATTATGAAAAGGATATAGAGGCACTGAAGAGCATGCAGAGAGGATTTACAGTGTTAACAACAGATGTACTGTAAATAACAAGAAAGAATTGACTGGCTGACCCTCTTTTCTCTTTAAAAAAAGACAGCCGAGGGGGTGACCTAATCGAGGTCTTTAGAATTATGAAAGGTTTTGATAGAGTGGATACAGAATGTTTCCTCTTGTGGGGAAGAGCATAATTAAAGGCCACGAGTATAAGATAGTCACCAAGAAATCCAGTAGGAAATTCAGAAGGTGCTTCTTCACCCAAAGAGTGGTGAGAATGTGGAACTCACTGCCACAGGGAATGGTTGAAACAAATAGTGTAAATGCATTTCAGAGGAAGCTAGACAAGGAAATGAGGGAAAAGGGAACACGCTGACAGGTTTAGATGGGGAAAAGTGGGAAGAGGCTTGAGTGGAACTTAAACACCGGCATCGACTGGTTGGGCCGAATGGCCTCTTTTTGTGCCATATATCCTATGTAATCTTATTTTTAAAAATAAGCTTGATGCTGAATGCCTGCCTCTTGTAGCTGTTAGCATCTGTATCAATATTGATCAGGCCTCCTCCTTCAGGTACCATGCCTTATGAGAGGGCATTGGTAACCATGCACTTCCATTAGATTAGCCCATGGTTATACTTGGTAAAGTACTGTGGTTGTTTGCTGTTGCCTTTTGGAATACAGCTGACCAGGAAACTCTCCCTCTCTAATACTTGCCATCAAGGCAAGTTGGAAGGATTTAGAAGTTGATATCAGCCTTGATCACACCTTCTAAAGTCATCAGGTACCTGAAATGGGACTTGAACCCAGAGCTTCTGGCCCAGAGGTAGGGACATTACCATTGCACCACAAGACCTGTGACACTGACCAATACAAGGGTTTAACAAGATGCGAACACTAACCGAAGGTTTTAAAGACCAGGCTTCTAAACCATGAGAGGTCTCTGAAAGTAGATGGATGGTAGAACCAGCTGTAACTGGTGGATCTCCTGTGGGGTTGCTCGTGGTGAGATTCCGGATAAAATGCTCAGTTATGGAGATAAATTATGCATTAAAATGAAGGCAGAAAAGAAGTGACAAGCAAGTTTGTGGTTTGGGAAGGACTTTACATGAAATAAGATAAAACTAAGGCGCTGAATTCCTTCTCAACGCAGACTGCCCCCATCACTTAGGTAGACGAGCCAAGGAAACCCATGAAAGAATCGGTGCAAACAGTTCATTGCTCCAGGTTTCAGCATTATTCAAGAGAACTCCCACAGAAATTCACCTCCAAAGTGTTTGCTGATCAAGGTATTTAGACCAATAAGATTTAGCTGCCCATTCCAGAGACAAAAAGGGAAGAAATCTTTGTTCGCATTTGCAGTAACGCATGAATGAAATAAACCTGGCTGTCCTGAAGTCTTTAGGAAGATCCTATCAGTTAATTGGTTGCAAGTCTATCAGTGACAGAATTGTGCAGTTACAGAAACAAAGTGGTCATGAAGCAAAAAAAACTGAAAATACTGTACCCATACAATAAATCCATCTGGATCTTTAAAGAAAAAGATATGGGGCCGGGTGTTCGATTGCCTGTGGAGGCAAGATTGGTGCAGGTGCACTTTGAAAATAGCGCTCTCGGATGGCGTGCCACTCTTCCGACGCCTCTGGGACACGCTGCAATTTTCAAAGGGAGGGTTGGGGGGAGCCAACAACCCGAATTCCTCCAATTAACTTGCTGGTAAGCTCGTTGAAGAACTTGCTCAGGGGCTGGAGAGGGACAGAGCTAAATTTTCAAAGGTAAGAACAGGAAGAGCAAGCAACCTGGGATATTTTAGTGCCTAACTGTCGGAGACACAGCGGGGAGCTGTTATTTATTGTGGCTGCTGACTTAAAACCTTGCTTAAAGAAAAGGATAGTCAAACACAAAGTTGCCATCGTTTGAGCAGAGCGGCTTTATTACCTGATGAGCGAGCATTTGGAAATTTGGGTGGACCGTGAGGCTTTTGGCCCTCTACTCTCCTGCCTACTCCATTCCTTGAGGAATCGGCCATCCCAGTCATGGCTGCCATCTGCTTTCGAAAGTTACCCTCCAGAACTAGTTCACACCTGGCAACGGCATTCGGCACCAAACTCGCCTCCAGCCCAATTAGCGTCTTTGTATTTAAAAATTGAGTTTTGGCCAATGATGCGTAGGGTTGCCAACCCACCAGGATTGGCCCGGAGTCTCCAGGAATTGAAAATCAGTCTCCAGGACGCTGCTGTGCAACCCTGGAGAATGATCATCAGGGCATTTAAAAAAAAAAGTCTCTTATTTTGTCATTTTTCTTGAGCTTTTCTCTTGAAAAAGACTATTTGGCTGACAATCAAACATCATCCAATTGGGTAATGAGGTCTTTTTGCTTTCCAATTGGTGTAGGAAAGCATTACATCACAAGGATGGATGTGGTGGCTGATGAATGGCTGAAGTGTGTGGTTATATTTATATTTAATCACAGTTGGCAACCCTGTTGATGTGGGGTCAGGATCTGGAAATAATCCAGGTGTCAGCTGGTTCCCGGATTGAAAATCCAGCCCAAAATTCTTGTTTCAGGCAGAGACCCATTGTCAAAAACCATTGAAAGCGTTAACCTATTTTTTTTCTTTTCAAATTACGGCAACTGCTGTATATTTCCACGTGGTTTTGCTTTCGTTTCAGATTTGCAGCATTCGCATCTTTCTCTTTAGTTATAAACCAAATTGCCTTTTTAACAGCATTGAAATGCCTTTTATGACAAGAGGGCTACATTTGAATTTCTGGGAGTTTTTTGAGTTTCGAAGTTGTTGTAAACACACTGCATTTCTCCGACAGCACTGTGAGGATATGGGACTACACACAGGATGCCTGTATAAACGTTCTAAGTGGACACAAAGCACCAGTACGAGGTCTAATGTGGAACACTGAAGTCCCCTACCTCCTGATATCGGGCAGTTGGGACTACACTATTCGTGTCTGGGACACTAGAGATGGAACTTGTCTGGACACTGTGTACGATCATGGTGCCGATGTCTATGGTAATGGAGCATTTTGCTTTTAATAGGCAAGCTCAATCTAAGATAATAATATGCAATGGGGAATGAGAATGAAAAATTATGGGCTGAATTTTCTCCCCATCGGTGGAAGGGGGGGTTATGCGGGTGGGGCGCTAACCTGATCGGCGCCCCCGGTTGGGGACGTGCTGCCATTTTACGTGGGCGGGCCTCCCTATGTGGGCGGGAGGGTTGTTCCTGAGTTGTTCCCTGTGCTCGTTTGCGCATGTGCGCGAAAGAGCGCAGAGATCCCCTGAGGCACGGAGGTGCCTCAGGGAGATCGGTTTGACACGTGTAAATTTAAATAAAGGGAAATAAAAACTTTTAAAACATGTCCCCTCATGCAACACTGTCACATGAGCTGGGACATATGAAAGAATTATTTTTAAAATTTTTTATTGACTTTTAAAACACTTCATGAAATCCCATCCCGCTCGTGGATGAGGTTTCATGAAAAACGCGAAGGCTGCCTGGGCTCTTCGCCTGCCCCCCCCCCGCCAGCCTTAAGGTTGGACGGGCAGCTCAGATAATTTAATTAATTACTATTTAAATGGCCTTAATAGGCCTTTGACCGTGCAAGCCCGCCGACCTGAAAATCTTAACGATGCGCGGTGGTGTCGGGACACCCGCCCAACGTCACTGCGCGTCATGTTACACGTCGGCGAGCAGGCCCCGCCCCCGCTCGCCAACCGGAGAATTCTGTCCTATGTTTGAGGTGATAGTGTTATTAATCTCATCGAAACATCAATTAGAGTCTATTGTTATCTTAATCCCGAGGTGAAGTATGAAACTAGACACTGATACTTTTCTTGATAAAGAACTTAATGAACATTTAGTGAATAAAAACTACTTGATCTTTCATCCTTATGATCCTCAAGGTCCTTCTTCTGAACACTGAGTGTGAAAATGCTCTGTCTCTTCAAATTCCTTTATTATCTTTTGCAGTTGTTTGATTCTGACCGTTTGCTCGTAAAAGGGATTTTTAATTTATTACCACGGTTTGTTTGCTGAAGATGTTGCTTGTGGAATTAGTTTAAAGAATGGTTTATTTATTTTTAAAATTCATTCAATGAATCTAAGACTGACGACAGGAGTCAGTTGGGATACTCCCAGCCAGAGAAATAATCCGGGAGTCCATTTGTCTAATGAAAAACAAGGGGCTTTTGCTGTTTGATGTCAGATTCCTAGTAAATTATTAATAATAAGTATATACATAAAAATCAAAAATGTTCTGGAACACTGCTGACTGTTTATTTTGAATGGGTTAAGTAACTAGTGCTGATTATCACCACCCCTCTCCCGTTAGCTTTCAATGATTCGAGCCATTATTTCCACGGTGATATTATCAAACCCTTAATAGTGCTAATAGTGTAGATTTGGAAACAGCTGTGTGCAGTCCCACAATTCTGGCCTTTATCATTCAAAAGAGGTTAGAGCCTTAATGGGAAAAGGAACTGATGTAAAAGGTTTAACAAAAAGCTGGTCATGCACAGTGGGTCCATCAACATCTGAAAGCAAAGGATAGGGTCGGACATTGCTTGAGGCTTTCCCCACTTAACTTCTGAGTTTCTGAGGCACCGTTATGGATGAAAAGTAGGTAAAGACCAGAGGAATTTCCCCATCATTTTGGGGCATAAAACCTTTTTTATCACAATGTGCAGTGCATGAGGGAAGCTGTGGTTTACCAGAACAGTCAAAACTGAGGACATGGGCCTTATAATTCATTCAACCTGCGGCCCAAGAGGTATTAGGCCTGATGTGACCCCTTGGATCATTTTTCAATTTACATCTTTTTCTGTCATGCTCCCAATACTTTGTTTGTAAATGAAGGTTTTTACCTCTCAGTCTCTATCATGCACCTTTGTACTTATTTGCCCCATTCCCCCCCCGCCCCCCTTCCCCACAACTTGAAGGTCCTTTTTCGGGTCTCTTGAGCATCCCCGATATAATCGCTCCACTACTGATGGCTGTGCCTTCAATTGTTTAGACCCTAAGTTCTGGGATTCCTTGTCTATACCTCTCCACCTCTCTTTCTGCTTTAAGACACTCTTTAAAACCTACCTCTTTGACTAATACTACGTTATATGGCTCAGTGTCAAATTTTGCTTCATAATGGTTCTGTAAAGCCCCTTGGGATGTTTCATTAGGTTAAAAGCGCTATATAAGTTCAAGCTGTTGTTGTTTGCCTATTTTACTTTGGGGGCATGTACATGCTTTATTACCAGAGAACGAACAACACATCTCTTTGGTTAGCAGTGGTTGGGCACATAATGCCAGTCTCCTGGGATGACCCAGTCTGAACTTGCTGAGCGCCAGCAGACAGAATTCCAACTTCTGCTCAACGCTATCCTGGACGATGGTACAGATCAGAAACTGTGCAGAGGCAGGGTCAAACTTAAAGCCTCCAAACCTGTGAGGATGCACCTTGAAGCAACATGCCCCTAATCGAATCCGCACCTAATTTTGTTTATAGCAAGATATCTGCAAGATAAATGTTTTACAACTCAGGTGCTTTTTTTGCCTCATTATTATTTTTCATAGAATAGAAAGAGGCCATTCAGCCTGTCGAGTGCAGCATATTTGATAATAGTAGCTGTAGTTTTCAGAATTTAAAATTCTAACCTTGCCTTTTTGAATCTTTGCAGTAAATAACAGGAACTTAATTCCATTACCCAGGTTTGACCTGTCATCCAAACAGGCCCTTCACCATGGCATCATGTTCAAGAGACTCCACCGTGAGGCTGTGGTCATTAACACCTCTGATTTCTCCTCTCCAAATAAACATTCTGGCTGACCAACAGTGGGAGGAAATAATTGGGAACACAGGTAGGTATGTTACCTGATTACATCACGATTTATCTCTGCACCCTTCCTATTTAAAAAAAAACTCCTTGAGCATGTCTTCCTTGAGCCCTGCAATTTACTATCATAAGAAAATAAATAAACTTGGATTGTTTGACTGACCTCTTTTTTGGATAATGGAAGTTTTCTCAGTGCAGCATCAAACTAGCAACTTGGAATTCTGTTAAATCCAATTGGGATTTTGACTGGGATCCTATTCGGGGATTCACTTTTTCATCCGAGCTAAAGATATGTTCACAATAAATGATTTGCATAAGACTGTAAGAAGTAAGAGTTGGAGCAGGACATTTGATACCTCAAACCTGCTCTGCCTGAGCTCCTCAACCTCAGCTCCACCTTTCCCACACTGGGTGGAATCTTGAGCCAATCAGGCAGTTGAAGGGTCACCCGTGGGCCTTTCCCCAGGACCCGGACCTTGGGGGCGGAGTTCCTGCCTACCGTGATTGGTTGGCATCTGCGACACTGTGGGTGGGGAGCAGTGGCTGTTGCAGGAAAGACAGCCAACAGAGGCCGGTGATCGCACAGCAAGCCAGGCCAAATGTAATCCCACCCATGATGGACGCTGATGAACTAACGAGAGCACAGAAACAGAAAGTGTCAGCCACTATCTTTTAAAACAAAAGCAAAACACTGGCCACTGGAAATCCTGTAACAGAAACGGAAAGTACTGGAAATACGTAGAAGTTCAATCAGCATCTGTGGAGAGAGAGAAACAGAGTTAATGGCTGTGTTTTCCCAGCCCTGTGGAGGTGCCTCCTTTAAATCATACCCCCCTGCCCCAACCCCAGAGATGTGAGGATCATTGAGCCACAGCCTTCGAATGATGGCCTTGACAGCTATGCCACACTTACTTCTTACAACTTTAAGTCTTCAGCAGGCACCTCAACTGGAGACTCCCCAGCAGTCTCCCACCTACATCGGCAGCACCCACTTCTCCTTGTGGGGCTGCAGTCTGCCCACACCCTCGGGTGCTCTGATCGGTCCTCCCACCTCCGAAGCACCCATCAGCTAATCGGATGGGGCTTCCATAGGAAGCCAGATAATTGGCTACCTGTGGGAAGATCATGCAGGCAGACGAGGCTCGGACACCATCAGGGTCAGGACCCGCAAATGGTCCTGACCCTGACGTTGGGGCCCTGTCACCCCACCTCCCCCCAACCCCACACCCCGCCCCCCCCCCCCCCCCCCCCCCCACCACCTCCAGAATATTCAGTCCAACATTTCACGTGGATGACCTTTTACCTAAACTGGAAGATTTGAAGGTGTCAGCCAATGACACCTTTTGGGTTAAGGTCCCTCAAATGCTAGCTACACAGTATGCACAATGAAGCCTAACTAGCAGGGCACGCCACAGATGACCTGCTTCAGTAAAATCTGACCTATCTTGTTCACATTCACAATGACTTATTTCTTCAACAGGGTTGAAAATTTGGTCCTCTCAAATATGTTAATATCACCCTCTGACCGATCAGTCACGTTGGTTCTGTATGAGAATGGCAGTACAAAGAGCTTCTTCTTGAGCCAATTCACACCAAAATTAACTCTCTCTGTTTCAGATCGTGCAATGGCATCGGATGCTCCACCTCTGCTCTGTGGGAAAGTATCCCGAGATATCAAGCAAGAGCTGGATAAAATCACAAGTAATGTGCGGATAAAGAAGCTGAGATGGTTCTCTGAATGTTTGTCAGTAAGTCCTTTTATCGTCACCACTAAAGCTCATGAAGGTGCCTCATTGTTAATTCGGCAGTTAGACTTGACCTTTAATTCTTTGGCTCCTGGTTAAGCAACACCTCGATTTTAAAATTCTCATTCTTGTTTTCAAATCCCTTTTTGGCCTTGCCACTCCCTCCAACCCCACAACCCTCCAAGGTATCTACGTTCCTCTGATTCTGGCAACTGGTGCATTCCCCATTTTAATGGTAACCGTGCCTTCAGCTGCCAAGGCCGCAAGTTTTAAAATTCCTTCCCTAAATCTCTCCGCCTCTCTGCCTCGCTTTCCTCCTTTAAGACATTCCTTAAAACCTACTTCTTTCACCAAGCTTTTGGTGATCTATCTTCTTATCTGGCACAGTGTCATACTTTGATTTATAATCCTCCTGTGAAGCACTTTGGGATGTTTTACTATAAGGGTGCTATATAAATAGAAGTTGTTCTTGAAGGGAGGTCTCTCCTGGCTGTGCCCTTCTGAAGCAATTACAGACTCACCAACAGCCAAGTTTACTGCCGAAGTACTGAAGTTGATGCGGAGCCTACATAATATTGCTACAATGCTAAATTCCTCTCTCCAATCCTTTAGTAGAGTATTTATTTTAAACAGCTTCACACTTCTGCCGAATTAGTAGAGTGAAGAAATCCAAATGGATGTCTTAAACGTAATCACAAAGCTATTTAAATACAATTGTTTCACTGCTTTTACCCATGTGCTGAGGGCATCAAGGAAAGGGACATTTGCCCCAGCAACATAGTGAAGGCCCAGTGTAAAAATCGTCATTTTTTTTCATTGACTGAAAAGACGTTACTTGATAAGGGTGGGACATCCATTGTGTCTGTGCACAAAAAGCAGTTACATTCTTTTCATACATTCATAGGATGTGGGCGTCGCTGGCTGGGCCAGCATTTATTGCCCATCCCTAATTGCCCTTGTTCAGAGGGTATTTAAGAGTCAACCACATTGCTGTAGGTCTGGAGTCACATGTAGGCCAGACCAGGTAAGGACGGCAGATTTCCTTCCCTAAAGGACATTAGTGAACCAGATGGGTTTTTATGACAATCAGCAATTGTTTTGTGGTCATCATCAGACTTTTAATTCCAGATTTTTATTAAATTCAATTGAATTGGTGGGATTGATTCCTAGTGCAGTGATAAAGAGTGCTTTTACCTGACCTTTAATGCTCATTTTATTTAACTTAAATAGAGAGCTTTGTTTTATTTAAGGTAAGTAAATACTGTTGTTATCTTCAGACATGATTAGCGACCATGCCTTCAGCTGCCTGAACCCCAAGCTCTGACATTCCTTCTGTGAACCACCTTGTCTTTTTACCTCTCTCTCCTCCCTTAAGATGCCTTCCATCTTCCACCCTCAGTATACTTCAACTCATCCAAAACTCTGCTGTCCGCACTGTAACTCACACCAACTTTCATTCACACGTCAGCTCTAACCTGCTTTGACTCCTGATGCAGCAACACCTTGAATTTAAAATGTTGATCCTTGATTTCAAATCCTCCATGGGCTCACTCTTTCCTATCTCTATAGGCAGATAGATAGATAATTGGTTTATTGAAAAATCATCATAGCAGCAGGAGCCAATTTATGATGATGATACGAAACAAGTAATCATAATTCATAGGATAGGATTACACAAATATGAACATTTCAGTATACAAGTAATAAATAAATGTATACAAGTAATTACAATACACGGCAAAATGGCATTGAGGTAGAAAATCAACCACGATCTAGTTGAATGGCAAACCAGACTCGACGGGCCGAATGGCCGACTCTTGCTCCTATGTTCCTAACATGCAGATAACTTTAGTTTACAGAACAAAAACCTTCTTCAAACCCACACACCTCTTGAGACCCCCGATCTCCTTCGCATCACCATTGGCAACCATGCCTTCAGCTGCCTGAACCCTAAGCTCTGAAATTACCTCCGAAAACCTCCCCATCTTCACACCTCTCTCTCCTCCCTTAAAACGCTCCTTAAAATCTACCTCTTTCACCAAGCTTTTGATGATCTGTTCGAATGTCGCCTTATGCGCCTCAGTGTCAAATTGTCTGATGAGGCTCCTCTGAAGTGCCTTAATGTTTTACTGCCTTAAATGTGGTACATAAATGCAAGTTGCTTCAATATAAACAGAAACTCCTGGAAATACTTTGCGGTTTGCATCCTGTTTCTCTCCCTATAGCTGCTGCAAGACCTGTCAATTCTTTCAAGCATTTGTTGTTTATATTGCAGCCTTCCAACATCTGCAGTGTTTTACCTTTGCATTGTTGTTATTGACTAATACCACTCACATTGGGGAGGTGGTGGCATGGTGGTAGTGTCACTGGACTAGTGCTCTAGAGACCCAAGGTAATGCTCTGGGGACCTGGGTTTGAATCCCACCATGGCAGATGGTGAAATTTAAATTCAATAAAAATCTGGAATTAAAAGCCTGATGATGACCACGATTATCACAAAACCCATCTGGTTCACTAATACCCTTTAGGGAAGGAAATCTGCTGTCTGTGTGACTCCTAAATGCTCCCTGAACAAGAGCAATTAGGGATGGGCAATAAATGCTGGCCTAGCCAGTGATGCCCACATCCCAAGAACAAATAAAAACAATTAGTACCTGATCACTGTATTTGGATAACCCATCCACTGCTGCAAAGTGAAACAGTACAAGGAAATGCTGCTTTCTAGCAATGGATTGGCAGTGCTTCTATTTAACTTGTCCTCCAAGTACTGAATGTAATTCTCACAGGCCATTAACAGCTGGAAGGTATGTGACAGATAAATACATTTTATACAGTTAAAAAAATATCTGCTATATCCATTTTTTTTGTTGTTGGTATTTAGGAAATTTGCAAACATTTGATTGGTTCTGTGTTACTATCAACTTTTTTTTTCCCCTCAAAATGTGTATGTTCATTTAAGCCAAGAAAAGTTAAGCGACAACATTTCAGCCATGTTGCTGTAATTTGCTGGTAAGAGGTCAACAGTCTGTTTAGTGGTCTCTTTGACATTTGGCTTTCATTGCTTATAATGTCCTCCATTTTCAACTAGACCTTCCGTGCTTTGATCAATATGTAACAGGTAATCGTTCCAGATATGAAAATACTACACACAAGGAACGGTACAATAGCCTTATAGGTGTAGGTTTACAAGAATTAACCTGGGCTCTGAGGGTTAAATTACATGGAGCGATTACACAAACTAAGGTTGTATTCCCCAGAATTTACAAGGTTCAGCTGCATTACGATCCCTGTAGGGAAACTGGAAACTAAAATAACCAAATTTATTGAATGAACCCCAAATGGAGAAATCACCAACAAGATTTCACTTTTTGTAATTTTTTATTTTAACACAAATTAAACAAGCGTTAACAGGTAAATGATACTTTATATGACACTAAATAAAAAGGTAAATTTCACTTCAAATAGTCGATGCCACAAGTATACACCTTACACAACCACAAGCCCCCACATGACTCCCCATAGACATGTGGCACCATGTGCAGTTCCAAAGTTCTCTAACATAGTACGTAGGATCTCTCACTTTCTCACTCAATCAATTTGGCCCTCGGCTCATGTTCACAGGCAGCTGTATTTCATCTGAAGTCCCCAGAGATGATTTTCACCTGAACAGCACCCTCCTGCAGAACCTCCTTAGTTAGGTTCATGGCAGTCTTGATGGCAGATTCCCCAGAGACACCTTCATCCTGAACCCTTAATAAATGCCATTAAACAGTCAGTCAGCTCTGGCAAACCTGAAGCAAAAAAGTAAAATTGTCCAACTTACAACCCCTGCTCTAACCCTGGCTTCACCTTTCTGACCTGTTCAACTGTATTACATATACATAGCACCTTATAAATGTGCCTTCTCTGTTCTTCCCACTGCTACAACTCTCCTTCCTCTGTAATTTGCCTTTGTGTCTGACCACACAACTTTTACATCTTAACTTCCTTCCTGTTGGTACTATTTCCAGGGCAAGGGTCACTGGATCACATGAACCACTATTTTTTATTATTCAAGAAAATTGCAACTGACCCCTTTACAATTCATGTAAATTCTTAACAGACCTTTTCAAACTTTCATAAACACAACTAAAGATTCCACAGGCATTCTGAAGAAATTACAAATCCTCCTGCTGCACTGTTTCCGGGTCAAAGGCCATCACAGGGATAACTTCATTGAAGTGTTCAAGGTATCAAGGAGGGACAGAGAGGATAAGCAGAGAGAAACTATTTCCACTGGCTGGGAAGTCTAGGACTGCAGAGGGGTGGTGGGTGGGGGGTGTGGTAAAGTTTAAAACTTTGAGCTGGAGCTTTCAGGAGCGGAATTAGGAAATGGACCTACACAAAAATGATAGCAATTTGGACCGCAATCCGGAGACGCAATTGATGCTAGATCAGTCGTTAATTTTAAATCTGAGATTGATAAAATTTTTGTTAACCAAAAGTAATGAGGTATAAGGGGCCTCGGCGGTTAGAAGAGTGATATCGCAGATCAATCTTGATCTCATTAAATGGTGAAACAAACTTGAGTGGTTCAATGATCTAAATACGTGCCTGTGTACTTTTTAGCCCCCAGGAGGCAGTAAGAATCTCTGGGACTTGGTGGCTGTGTTAAAAAACCAGGATGACAGTCTACTTCCTCAAAACTACTGCAAAGGAATAATGCACATGAAACATCTGGTCAGGTTCAAAACTGTAAGTAACGTTTGCAGAGGGTTTATCACACCGTTTCAAATTAAACCTGGTATCTCAAATTAAAGATAGGCTCACAAAGGAAAATATTTGACCAATGTAAAAGTAATTAAATAATGAAAGGATAATGTACTGTGATTCAAATATCAGCAAGGTCAGGACTGACATATGTGGCTCGATGTTATGCTGTACGATTAGAAGTAACGAACAGGCGAAAAGGTTGAATTCCTTTGCCTGTTATTTTTCTTAAAAAATTATGGCCACAATGCCACAAAGTGTTTTCAAAGGCAGCAAATAGATTCACAAGAGAACTAAGATGTAATTTCCCATTTGGGAACATACAGTAACAAAGTCGTTATGTTACATTTTATTATTTGTTCTTGGGATGTCAGTGTTTCTGGCTAGGCCAACTTTTATTGCCCATTCCTAATTGCTCTTGAGAAGATGGTAATGAGCTGCCTTCTTAAACTGTCGGAGTCCATGTGGTCATTGGTGATGGAGGCCACTGTCCATCAATTCAAGGTCGACATCCACTTAGGGTCACAAGTTTCTGCCGTGGGACTACATGTGACTGAACAGGCCAATTCTCGACCCACAGACCTTTGGGAACATGGGGCAGGATGTCCCACAAGATAGTGGTCTTCAGAATGCCGGATTTGCTTTCTTTTCTGTCCTTCTCCGCCGCCGCTCTACCTCACCATTAAGACATTGGGATTCAAAGTGTGATGCAGCTTGATGGATAGGTTGTTGCCATTTCGAATGATTGGTAGAGAGCTCCTGCCAGTCCCACACTGCCGACAAGGTGTGCTCAGCATGGCCTCATTATAATAGACACTCTCTTACACCAAAAAGACAAATACAAAACCACATGGAGGTATTCTAGCTCAAAGCATTGGCACTTCTGGATTATGTCATTGTTCAGTTCAAAGATCTCAATGATGTCTTTTTCACTCTGTATTAATGTCAATGCTGCAGCACTTCAAGGAGAGCTTCAGTGTGTCTTTGAAGCATTTTCTTTGTCCTCTCTTGGAACATTGACCATTTGAGAATTGAGAAAACAGGACCTGGAGGAGGAAACACTTTTCGACCACCTGGACACAGTTTCCAGCCCATCAAAGTTGATTTTGCAGGAGTTTTGCCTGAATGCTTGTGGACCTGGCTTCAGGAAGGAAATGAGAATTTGTTTGACAGTCCTCCCGTTGAATCTGGAGAGTGTGGCGCAGGCATTGCTGATAGAATTTCTCTAGCACTCTCATGTATCGCTGATCCAAGTTTCATTGCAGTACAGGAGTATGGTGATTACAACTGTCCTGTACACTGGGACTTTTGTTGACTTGCGGAGGTCTTTGTTGTCAAACAGTCGCTGCCGTAGTTTGTAGAAGGCTGAGCTGGTGCAGCTGAAACTGTGTTGGATCTCCTTGTCAATTGTGGAGGCCTTTCGAGAGACGTAAGCTGCTGTTGTTTGGGAAGTGCTCAACATATTCCAAAGTCTCTCCGTCAACACATCTGGGAGATGGAATATTTGGCTGACCAGGTGAGAGTTGATATGAGTTTTGTTTTGGCCATATTCGAGGACAGGCCGAGTTACTTGTATGAAGAATTGAAGAGATCGAGATTGGCTTGCAAATTTGGTGCAAAGTGGACAACAGCACTGCAGTCATCCATAAACTGTAGATCTTGTACGTCTCTGGTGGTCAGTTTAGTTTTGGCAAAGAGGAGGCTGAGGTTAAAGAAGTTAAACGTAACCAATATGCCACCGTCATCAGTGCTTATGCCCAGACCCTTGACTCTGATGAAGATGTTAAGGAAAAGTTCTGTTCTGACCTTGATCCCAAAAGAAGAAGAGACCTTACTTCTGGGGAACTTTAATGGGGTGGGAAAAGCCAAAACAAATGGCATCCACCTACTGACAAGGTGTGCTCAGCATGGCCTCATTACAACAGACACCCCCTCACGCCATAAGGATCATGTCATTGCTCGGGTCAAAGATCTCAGTGATGTTGGTATCACTCAAAATAATTGATCTTTTGGTACAAAAATGAACAGCCTTCATTGTGTTACGCAGCAACCCAAGGCTATAAGTCAAGCAGGCAGCATTCCAACAGCTCCATCTAGTATAAGTACAGCCACGGTGCTGTTAGGAAGGGTGTTCCAGGTTTTTGATGCAGCAATAGTGAAGGAACGGTGAGTGACCTGGAGGGGAAGTTGTAGATGGCAGTGCTCCCACGCACTTGCTGCCCTTGTTCTTCTAAGTGGTAGAGGCCGTGGGTTTGGAAGGTTCTGATGAAGGTAAGTTGCTGCAGTGCATCTTACAGATGGTACACAGTGCTGCCAATGTGTGCCAGTGGTGTAGGAAATTAATATTTACGGTAGTGGATGGGGTGCCATTCAAGCAGGCCACTTTGTCCTGGATGGTTTTGAGCTTTTTGAGTATTATTGGAGCTGCACTCATCCGGCAAAGGAAGAGTATCCCATCACACTCCTGGCTTGTGCCTTGTGGAAAGTTTTTGCGGGGTCAGGAGGTGAATTACCCACCGCAGAATTCCCAGTGTCTGACCTGTTCTTGTAGCCGGTATTTATATGGCTGGTCCAGTTAAGTTTATGGCCACTGGTAACTCCCCAAGATGTTGATAGTGCGGGTTCAGCGATGATGATGCTATTGAATGTCAAGGGGAGATAGTTAGATTCTCCCTTGTTGGAGATGGTCATTGCCTGACACTTGTGAGGCAATGACTGGACTAATGATGTGGAGACACGCGTTCAAATCCCACCATGGCAACTGGGGAATTTAAATTCAATTAATTTTTTAAACCTGGAATAAGAAGTTAGAATCAGTAACGATGACAGTGGAACTACTAAATTATCCTAAAAACCCATCCAGTTCACGAATGTCCTTTAGGGAAGCAAATCTACCGTCCTTACCTTATCTGGCCTATATGTGACTCCAGCCTTACAGCAACATGGTTGACTCTTAACTACCCTCTGAAATGGCCGTGCAAACCACTTGACTGCACCGAAGAAGGTAGCTCACCTTCACCTTCTGTGGGGCAGTTAGGGATGGGCAACGAATGCTGGCCTTGCTAGTGACACCACATCTTGTAAATGAATCAAAAGAAAATGAGTTATTTTAAACCCTGATATCACTGCTGGTCATCTCAGCCCCGTAACTCATAATTTCGCATCTTCTGTGCACTTCCTGGAAAAATTAGCCAGACCAGTTGCTGTTTCCTTTTACAGTTCTCAGCAACATAATAGTCAGGTTTTTTTTATTCATTCACGGGATCTGGGTTAGGCCAGCATGTATTGCCCATCCCTAATTGCACCTTGAGAAGGTGGCGGTGAGCTGCCTTCTTGAACCGCTGCAGTCCATGTGGTGTAGGTACACCCATAGTGCTGTTAAGGAGCGAGTTCCAGGATTTTGACCCAGCGACAGTGAAGGAACGGCGATATATCTCCAAGTCGGGATGGTTCTGAAGCACGTATTTTTAAATTCCTTCTCAGGAGTTGGGTGTCGCTGGTAAGGACATCGCTTGATGAACATCCCTAGTTGCACTGAAAAGGTGGTAGCGGTGTTGGTCCACCTTCTTGAACTGCTGCAGTCCGTATAGTATTGTTTCAGTTTGATATGATTGAGAAGCTTGCTTGGCCACTTCAGAGGACAATTAAGAGTCAACTGTGTTGGTGTGGGGCTGAAGTCACATATAAGCCAGACCGAATAAGGAAAACTAGTTTTCTTACCTAAGGAAAAAAATTGGTTACAGGTCGAGTATCCTTTATCTGAAAACAGAAAAACGAAAGCATCCAAAACCACACACTTTTTTAACCTCATCGACCTTTAGCTCAGGAAGTCTAGTTGTTTGTCAGCACTCGCACTTTTTGTAGTGAATGTGTCAAAGGAACTTATTACAGGTACTCTGTATTTATTATTCAGTGACACAACCTACTTTTCTAGCCATTTGCTTTACTTTAGGCTATAGCTAGCCTAGGCTTAGGCTATTGTAATGTAAGTTTATATGCGATACCCGAAAACGGAAATTATCTGAAATCCGAAATACAATTGGCCCCGGGGGTTTCGGATAAAGGATACTCAACCTGTAACTTCATTGTCACTTTTACTGATACTATCTTTCTTTTTCACTTTTTGATACTTTTTAAACTGAATCAAAACTCCCAAAAATTGCCATGGTGGAATTTCACTCCATGTTCTCTGGCTTATTTGTCCAGGAACGTAACCGCTGCACTACTGTACCCTTAATTCTGAATTTGAGTCAGGAAAAGAATAAGAGAATATATCGAATATATATATATAGCAAGGATCCTAATGAAGTGCACAACTTTGGCAAAACATGGGTGATTACCCAAAGTTTTCATTGATGCAAGTTTGCAGTCACGTCCAAATGGAATATCGAGTGGAGTGCAAGAATTTGCTAGAATCCTAGAAAAGGAGGAGACCATTCAGCCCATTGAGTCTGTGCTGGCTCTTTTTAAGAGCAACCCAGTTGCTCCTGCTCGCGGGTCCTTTCCCTGTTTCCCTGCAGTATTTTTCTCCTTCAAGTGTTTGTTCCCTTTTGAAGGAACTATTGAATCAGCATCCACCATATCAATGTCAGATAATGTATTCCAAATCCTCACCACTTGTCACGTAGAGAGGTTTACCTCACGTTACCTCTGGCCCTTTTGCCAGTCACCTCAACTCTGTGCCCTCGCGTTATTGACCCTTCAGCGATTGGAAACAACGGACGGGATTTAATCGGCTGGATGGGGCCCCACCCACCGACTGCAGAACTGGGCGAGGTACCTCTGTCAGTTCCGAGGAGGAAGCTCCACAGTATTAAATGCCCTTCGGGCACTTAAGTGGCCAGCGGGATTCCCCGGATTTAGGACCTTGGCAGCGGAAATCAGAGGCCGGCAGCTTCTCATTGCCATTAGCGCCACTGGGAGCAGTGGCAGCTGCCAGAAATGCACCCACCAGCACCGCAGGATCGCCGAGGGACCCCAGGCCAAAGGCGAGTGAGTAAGTGTGAAATGAGGTGTTTCAGAGGCAAGGGAACAGGAGCGGCTTTTATTGGTTCCCTCGATCGGGTACCAAGTGCCTGATAATGAGAGACACCCTCCGGTTGGCTGGGTGGCCTTCAGGAGGCACAGGAACCCATTTAATATCTGACCCACCACTAGCTTGCAGTGCGCTCAGGGATAATGGGTGCCAATTGGCTCATTAATGAGCCTAATTGACATCCCGCCACTGGCGCCGTCTGGGAATTTTGCATTATCCCCATCTGCCCTCCGACTTAATTGAGGGAGATTTTATCAATGCCAGGAGTCTGAGCAGGGTCCTCTCCTACAATTAACCACAGCAGCGATGATACCACCACTGACGCAGCACCCCCACCCAACACACCCCACTGCGCACCCCCCCCCCAACCCCCCCCCCACCGCCCAACCAACGGGCTGCAATAAATTCCATCCAATTTCCCTTTATTTCTCTTGCTTTTCTTAATTGAAGCACATCAATTCTCAGTTAAGTCATCTGAAGCTGATGCATAATCCACTGGTGCACTCTCATCCTTGATCTAACACCTCCTGCAGTCGTCCCAAAAGGTAGGCCTGAGGACGTCTTTGTGGGGGGGCGGGGGGGAGGTTGGGCGGGAAGGGACAACATCTCAGTTGTCCCACCCAAAGGGGGTTTATGCCATGTTTCAATGGAGGGAAGAAATGATGAGCCAAGTGTACAAAACGAGCATGTTATTCAGAATCGGTTAGCGATACATAAAAATTAACATCGCCTTTGAAATAGTTAACGTGACTTTTTTTTATAAAACCATCACTCTTTCTTACATTTATATCTACTCTTAGCCTTGCCCTCGAGATGAACATTGACTATCATACGTGAATTGTTTAAAGTTAAATTTATTTTGATTAGTCTAAAGCTCAAGAGTTAACAACTGTGAAGATGTCCAAGTTTGGAGGTGGAGTTGGCGCTCCAAGCAAAGAGGAGAGGCTGAAGGAGGCGGCTGAGATTCACCTGCGACTGGGGCAGATCCAGCGATACTGTGAGCTAATGGTGGAACTCGGGGAGGTAAAGCCCTTAGCAGTGACAATCGATCAGGAATTGAGTGGCACGGTTGTTTAAGAACTCACGCACACCTCAAATTTCCACATGGCTTCACTCCATCACCCACCAGAACTCGAGAAAAATGGCTATATTTGCAGTTTCTAGATGGTTTTCACTGAATCTTCAGCAGATCAGGAAATCTCTGTGTAGATTCTACCATACAGTGTTCTCACCTGTGGGACTTGAGTTTAAATTCATTCAAGTAGATGTAGGATAAATGTGTTCTTTCTCTGGTAGCTGGGTTTAAATATAATTAATATGGACCATGTTAGTGCTGGTCCCTGTGGATCCAAATGCACAAACCACCTGTCATTTAGCACAAATTGACACTAATTGAATAACATTAATGCAATTAACACAGATAATACAATTAAATGCTGAAGCCATGTTTAGTGCAGTCGGATAACTCCACTGGGGTTAAGGCTATCTTCTATCTGTCTGTTGGAAGTGAACACATGCTGCAACTATCCTGACTGCAGCTCATGTCGGTAGTAGCTGTGAGGCTATTCTCTATTCCTGAGCAACATTTACTGACCACAATGCCTACTGATTCACTCAAAAATGTCTTAACAACTGGCCCCTGGATAGTCCATTTGGCAAAACCAGAAAACAGCTGAGCCCGATACCAACAGGCCCCAGATTCAATCGACTAGCTGGTTGCGTGAGAGATGTTTAAATTGCCCTGAGCTTGGGGAGGAGAGAATCAGCCAGGTCATTGCTGATGGCGAGTGTGATTATGTAGACATAGCTGGGTGTGGCATTGCTGCCTGGCACAATCAAATTGCAATGCCACATGTATTGTCTTGGTTCAGGCATAAAGAATAGCCACAGGAGCCAATATAACAACATAGACCACAGCAAAACAGAATAGGAGTATTTTCATAAGGGGAGAGCTCCTACGCACATTCAAAAAATAGATTCTGTCCATCACTCTTCAGACTTCACACTTTCGTGACAGGTGCAAAAAAACTTTGAGAGAAGTATTTTTTTTTTAAAAAAAGGAAGAAAGATTTCCAGACATTCCCTTCTGTTGCCATCCCACAGCCTTCCCACAACTTTCCCTGTGGATTGCATCTTGATATGGAAGGTAGGCTGCAAATAGCCATTCGATAGCACGGATCTTGAGTATTGCTGAAAAAAGAGACAGGCTTTCACAACTTTTCGTCTTGCACTCATCAGGATAGACACAAAAATGCCAAATTTCAAAGGGAACAACAATTTACACTGCTTTTTAAAAGGGGTGCTAATTGGTTGGCAAGTCAACTCTGATTGGTCGAGATGTTGTCATGGCGAATGCACCTGGAAGCTACTGTCCCTCATACTTTTGTTTATAAAAAAAATATGCAATTTCTGGGCATATTCCTTTTGCCTGCAGAGAACAGGTCAGGCTCACGATGTTGCTCACTTACACTTGCTAAAAACTACTTATGTTCATATACAGGGACCTGTCCTCTGCAGGCAAAGGGAATATGCCTAGAAATTGCACATTTTATTTATAAACAGAAGTATGGGGGAACAATAGCTCCCTGGTGCATTCGCCTTGGCAACATCTCGACCAATCAAAGCCGACTTGCCGATCAATCAAAGCCAACTTGCCAACCAATCGGCACTCCTTTTCTCAAGCAGTATAAATTGTTATTCCCTTTGAAATTTGGCATTCTTGCATCTGTCCTGATGAATGCAAGACAAAAAGCTTCGACAGCACGTCTCTTTATTTCAGCAGTACTCAAGTTAGGCTCCCATGACCCCGAGAGCTATGCTGGCAGGGGTACAAGTCCTGTTAGGACGACCCAAGCCAGGTAGGTCAAATAGTAGGAGCCAGACTAAAGGCAGCCCATGCACTCTCCTGAGAGGGGATGAGTCAGGCAAAGGACATGTCTATGCTAAGATGTCTTTTGTCACAAAAATAGCCCAGTGACATGAGCATGTTACAGACTTGCAAATGCCGAGAGTAACTGTGGAAAGTCACAATATGTTGGATGTATGGCTGAAGAAAGCTTTGTGCCAGTCACCACAGGAGATTCTAACAAGCTAAGTAAAACAGCCTCTAATTGGCCTTGGGCAGTGTTTAAGAAGACCTGCCCTTTAAATGATCTTAGCGTGCATAATTATACCTTGAGACCTTAAAGGGACATGACAAGTTACACACAACTCCCTCTGCCTGGGAAATAAGGGCTCAGCTAGATGGCACAATTCAAAAATAAGGTGCTTCCCATTTAATACAGATGAGGAGGAATCCCTTCTGTCAGAGCGCCATTAGACTTTGGAATCCTCTTCCACAGAGAGCCGTGGAGGCAGGGTCATTGAATATATTCAAGGCTGAGTTAGACAGATTTTTGATTGACAAAGAAGTCAAGGGTTGTGGGGGCTGGGCAGGAAAGTGGAGTTCAGGCCACAATCAGAACCGATGTGACCTTATCAAATGATAGAACAGGCTCGATGGACCGAATAGCCTACTCCTGCTCCCATTTCTTGTGATCTTTATTTATGAATCTTCGCTGCCAGTGTTGAGCTTTGTTGTTTGGGAGTGTGGTTGAGGATAGGCCTATAAAATATCAACCCTAATTCTGTGACCTGCCCTTGCAAGGTTGCTTTCAACAAAGAGCCTTGAAAAATGACTATAATGTGTGGTTTTGTTGGAATTTTTGTTGTGAGATATCTCGGCACTCATTCCCTGCTAAAGCTTTCGAACTGAAATAGAAACATCATAATTTGCAACACAAAAGGGAAGTTATTCAGCCCATCTTGGCTGTGCTCTCTCTCCATGGGCCTTGTATCATCATCTGCCTACCCTTCCTTTAAAAGATGCAAGGTCTCTGGGCCAAACTATTTGCTGTGGTAAAACTATAGTTTGAACAGAGGCCATAGTGTATGTCAATGTCCAAAAGAAATGTTTAAAAAGTAATTTATGTGGTAAGAGTGTGGAAAACCTGCCTCAATATCTCTTTGTATTTTGCGTAAGTAATTGTCACCTTTTCTGAATTTTGAGAACCATTCTAGATTAAGGAAGCATTGTCTTCATGAAAAAGTATTTGACAAGCACCTTTAAGTGTTATCAGATTGACATTTTACACATAATGAGGCGATGACAGAATTCCGGGTAACTCATGTTGTTATGTGCTTGTAAAGCAATGAAAAAAGATTGACCAAACTGTTTTTCATGTAAACAGTTCCCCCTTTAACAGAATAGTTTCTTGTGTATCCATTGTGCTTTGCAATAATGAGTAGCGAGGAGGCCATTTTAACCTAAGTTGCCAGGTGGTGAGCGCATGGGATGGGGTCCAATGGTTGAAGGTAGGAGGAGCCACGAAAATCAATATTCTGTCTAGCAACAGATGACAACTTTCCATGTTACTCATGATCAGATCTGGCAAATGATTCCTTCTTTGCATTAAAAGATAATTCACCCTCATTACAAAAAGTCCAAAGTGTTTTTATATTGTGTGTGTGGAGCAGGATTTAAACAACCAAAAATAACTTGGCATTTTAAAATTATACATAAAATGTTCTTTGCAGGGAGATGAACTAAAAGGTAGAAAGAGCAGAATCGCCATGGCAACACCTAAGCCTAGTACTTTATCTTGTCTTCCTCTGACATTGTTATCAGAATTGAAATAGGTGACAGTGTGCCAAGGTTGCTGTGATATTTATAAGAGACATTTGAGGAACGAAGAGTCTGTCTGAGTGAGATAATCTTTATTGGTTTTTCAGTGGGATAAAGCGCTATCAGTGGCACCAGGGGTATCAATGAAATACTGGAGGAAGCTGATGCAAAGGTGAGCACTTTTTTTTGTGTGGAGTTATGCAATGATTCCAAGTAATCTGTTGAATGACCATTTGGCTCACAGGTCTATTCTCCCAGTGTCTTGGCCAACATTTCACCCTCATTCAAAATAACATAGATTTGTTACTCAAGCTCATCTTGTAGGGCACTGCCAGCTCAGAGTTGGCATCATATCTGCTGACCTAGCAGCAGTTACTGCACGCCACAAGCATTAGGAAATTCTGGTCGGTCCTGTGACATAGCCCCATTTCTAATGAGACTGTTTGATGTGACAAAGCACCATATAAATGCAAGCATTACTATCATCAACTTACGTTTATGGAACTAAAAACATGTAACTTGATCATGCGTGTGTGATGAATGTCTACACCTTCAGAAACAATTTAAAGATGAATGTTACAGTGCAAATATGGGAAATCCTTGTTTACAGACAAACGTAGTCTCAAATCCACTTGCACAGAATGTATTATAGATCTGTAGATACAGAACATTGTCGCAATGTTGGCATGCAGTCAACAATCAATATTTATCTATTTTTTAATCCATTTTTTACGGGGATGTGGGCATCACTGGCTAGGCCAGCATTTATTGCCCATCCCTAATTGCCCTTGAGAAGTTGGTGGTGAGCTGCCTTCTCGAACTGCAGCAGTCCATGTGGTGTACGTACACTTACTGTGCTGTTAGGGAGGGAGATCCAGGATTTTGACCAGGATTTTGCTGCTTGTTATGTACCTAAACTGGACATGTAATTCTTTTCAATCTTGTCTTTAAGCTACTCAAGCAGTTGCCCCTTTCACTAAACCAACATCAACAAGGTGAGAATAATGGGAGACAAATTATTAAAACATGTAAGGCCCTATTCTAAAATTCTTTGTAAGAAAGAAATGAAAGAATTTGCATCTATGCATAATGCACCTAGTTATATCCACAGGATGTTCCAAAGCACTTAGTGACAATGGGATTATTTTGGAAATGCAATCATTTTGGTTATATCGGTGAGACGCTGGCAAAGTGGTAATGTCACTGGACTAGTAATCCAGACGCCCAGGCTAATGTTCTGGGTCATGGGTTCAAATCCCACCACGGCAGCTGATGGAACTTAAATTCAATTAATAAATCTGGAATTGAAAAGCTCATCTCAGTAATGGTGACCACAAAACCATCACGCTGATTGTCATAAAAACCCACCTGGTTCAGGGAAGGAAATCTGCTGCCACACGTGACTCCAGACCCACAGCAATGCGATTGACTCTTAGCTGCCCTCTGAAATGGTGTAGCAAGCCACTCAGTTCAAGGACAATTAGGGAAGGGCAACAAACGCTGGCCTTTCCAGTGATGGCCCAATCCCATGAAAGAATAAAAAAGTAGGTAAACAAGGCAGCCACGTTGCACACAACAAGATCCCACAAACAACAAAGCAATAAATGATTAAATAACTTATTGAACATGAAAAATAATTGAAGCTGCATGCTGTCACATCCAAGTTTATCAAGATACTACAAATTGCTGAAATACTTAGGTTCAGAAGATGGAAAAGAATGAAGGGGCAGATCATACATTTGGAGGGTGGTAGCACAGTGGTAATGTTACTAAACGAGTAATCAGTGGCTCGGAGGACATGAGTTCAAAACCCAACACAGCAGCTGGGGGAATTTAAATTCAATCAATTAATAATGGTCCTGAAACATCTGGATTATCATAAAAACATATCTGGTTCACTAATGTCCTTCAAGGAAGGAAATCTGCCACCCTTACCCAGCCTGGCCTACAGATGACTTCAGATCCACAGCAATGTGATTGATTGTTAACTTCCCTCTGAACTGGCCTAGCAAACCACTCAGTTGTGTCAAACTACTAGAGGGGAAAAAGCACTGTGAATGTGCCTGCACCACATGGACTGCAGTGGTTCAAGAAGGCGGCTCACCACTACCTTCTCAAGGGCAATTAGAGATGGGCAAGCGATGCTCCTATCCCAAAAACAAAGAAAAAAATACATATGGATGCCAGAAGGAGGTGAACAAAGCTTTGATTTCTCCCGCTCCCTTGAGCTTCTGATCTCCACTTTGAAGAGCTGATAGATTTGGGGAGGATAACAAAAATTTAAATGCTATTTTTCACCAGGCCTTCAACTGCAGAATTAACCAAGCCTTTTTGTTAACTTGCCAATGCTGGCTATGGGCGGAACCATCCCAGACTTGCACTAAGTGCGGTAGCAGGTGGGTAAAACGATGTTTTACCTGCCGGCCGCATTGGCGGCTTTTCACGCCACATCGTCCTAAACCCACCGCATTAATTATGCATTCCCGGGAAACACCGTTTCCATGGCAGGCGGGCTCTCATTTACCTGCCACGCCATCACCTCGCTACCTCATTACGCTGGGTGCCACACAGCTCAGTGCTTCCAGCCTAGGATTACTGCAGGGAAGATGTCCATGAAAGGCAAAAACTGCAGCATCCAGGTTCAATGAAGCATCACTGGAATGCCTTTTGGATGCCGTGGATGCTCGCCGCGATGTCCCCTACCCCTGCTCTTGCCGCAGGATGGGCAGCAGCGTGACCAACCAGACTTGAGAGGCGGTGGCAGTGGTGGTCAGCGCCAACGCCCTTCAAGAAAGGACAGCCACCCAGTGCCACAAGAGGATGAAGGATCTCCTCCATTCGCCAGGGTAAGTCACTCTTCTCATCTGGCCTGGCAGGTGTCCTGCTTATACTCTCTCCACCTGTATTCATGCAGGACAAGTTGGCACACAACAACAGGGAGAGGTCGCAGAGCGGTGGAGGAATGCCTGAAATCAAGGTCCTCACAGACTTTGAAAACAGAGCCATCCAGCTGGTCAGCGACGATCTGGACCGTTCCTGTGCAGACGGTGAGGTCAGGGGTGCTCTACCAAGTGAGGATCCAGCAGTGCAACGTCCCATCAGACGACCATGCTGTGAGTGATGTGTCCTGTTTCACAGGCCACTGCCATGAACTAATTATCTCTCCTTGCTTCCTATTTTGGAAAAGGAGTGTGTAAGGACTCAACAGCCTGAACAAACGTAGGCCACCTTAAGTCGAACATGGTAGAACAACAAAAGGAACTCGAAAAGACCCTGCTTGATGACAGATTTTGAGATGAGGGGAGCAGCCTTTGAAAGGATAAAGAAAGCCTGCTGAAAGACCTTCACACACTACAAGATTCCCTCAGGCCTAAGTTTGTACCTCTGGAAAATTATGAAGAGAAACAGAAAGAATTCAGCATTTCTCTGAATAAACTGAAGGATGAGTTGGCAGAAAAGACACAACAATGCTCAACTTTCCAGGAGGCAGCAAACAAACACATAAGAGATGGAAGAGCTGAAGAACCAGCTACATGAAGCTAAAGAGGCTTTGGAAGCGAAAATCGCAGAATATTCTAAGAAGTAGACTGATAATGAAATTTTGGGAGACTCAACCACTGAGCTCAGTCAAGTCGAGCTTGCATCTGAGAGTAGTCTGGCCAATATTGAAGCTGAAAGGAAGACCGAGATTAAAGTCAGCACCAGAAAGAAGAAGGTACATAGAAAGAAGACAGAGACACAAATAAGACTTTAATCCTGGCATCTTACGAGTACACTTTTGTACATAGGCCTGGAAATCAAATAGCAAACAGCAGTGCACTTAGTCATTTGCCTTTTCAAGAAAATGATAAGAATGTCCCATTCCACAGGAATTTGTTTTATAGTTAAATTTCTTAGACTCATCGCCAGTATGCGCTCGACAGATTGACTGGACAGACAGAGACTGGACAAGTCGGGACCCAGTCCTATTTCAAGTACAAGAACAAGTGCTTCATGGTTGGTCACAAGAGCCTGTATCTGACGAAATGAAACCGTACTTCAGCAGAAGACATGAAATAACCAGCCAGGATGGCATCTTATTGTGGGGAGCATGAATGACCATACCTCCAAAGGGAAGGGAGCCACTTTTAATTGAACTACGCAGCGCACATCCAGGAACATCCCAAATGAAGACAATAGCACACAACCACCTATGGTGGCCTGGGATGGATGGTGAAATAGAGAATTTAGTGAAGAATTTTGTGTAATGTCAGCAGCTGCAAAAGTTACCTTCAACAGCTCCATTACACCTTTGGGAGTGACCAGGAAGAACATGGGTGCATTTACTCATTGACTATGTGGGACCTTTCCTTGGAACAATGTTTCTGCTCATTGTCGATGCCCACTCAAAATGGATGGACATATATGAGGGGAAGTCACCAACGTCTGCTATAATTGGGAAGCTACGTCAAAGTTTTGCCATTGACGGACTACCAGAAGTAGTCATTATTGATAAAAGCAAAATACTGCGGATGCTGGAAATCTAGAACAAAAACATAAATACCTGGAAAAACTCAGCAGGTCTGACAGCATCTGCGGAGAGGAACACAGTTAATGTTTCGAGTCCGAATGACTCTTCAACAGAACTAAGAAAAAATAGAAAAGAGGTGAAATATAAGCTGGTTTAATGGGGGGGTGGGACAGGTAGAGCTGTATAAAGGGCCAGTGATAGGTGGAGATAGCCAAAAGATGTCATAGACAAAAGGACAAAGAGGTGTTGACGGTGGTGATATTATCTAAGAAATGTGCTAATTGGGAAATTAAAGGTAGAAAGCAGGACGAGCAAGGCACAGATAGCCCTAGTGGGGGTGGGGTGGAGGGGCTGGGGGGAATCGAAATAGTCTAAAAGGAAGAGATAAAACAACGGATGGAAATACATTTAAAAATAATGGAAATAGGTGGGAAAATAAAAATATATATAAATTTTAGGAAAAAGGGGGATGGGAAAGTGGGTGGGGATGGAGGAGAGAGTTCATGATCTGTAGTTGTTGAACTCAATATTCAGTCCGGAAGGCTGTAAAGTGCCTAGTTGGAAGATGAGGTGCTGTTCCTCCAGTTTGCGTTGAGCTTCACTGGAACAATGCAGCAGGCCAAGGATGAACATGTGGGCATGAGAGCAGGGTGGAGTGTTGAAATGGCAAGCGACAGGGAGGTCTGGGACATGCTTGCGGACAGACTGAAGGTGTTCCGCAAAGCGGTCATCCAGTCTGCGTTTGGTCTCTCCAATGTAGAGGAAACCGCATTGGGAGCACCAAATGCAGTAGACTAAATTGAGGAAAGTGCAAGTGAAATGCTGCTTCACTTGAAAGGAGTGTTTGGGCCCTTGGACAGTGAGGAGGGGGAAAGTGAAGGTGCAGGTGTTGCACCTTCTGCGGTTTCATGGGAAGGTGCCGTGGGAGTGGGTTGAGGTGCAGGGGGTGATGGAGGAATGGACCAGGGTGTCCCAGAGGGAATGATCCCTGTGAAATGCCGCCAGGGGTGGTGAAGGGAAGATGTGTTTGGTGGTGGCATCATGCTGGAGTTGGCGGGAATAGCGGAGGATGATTTCTTGAATGCGGAGGCTGGTGGGTGATAAGTGAGGACAAGGGGGACCCTATCATGTTTCTGGGAGGGAGGAGAAGGTGTGAGGGCGGATGCGCGGGAAATGGGCCGGACACGGTTGAGGGCCCTGTCAACCACCGTGGGTGGAAAACCTTGGTTAAGGAAGAAGGAAGACATGTCAGAGGAACTGTTTTTGAAAGTGGCATAATCAGAACAGATGCGAAGGAGGCGAAGGAACTGAGAGAATGGGATGGAGTCCTTACAGGAAGCGGGGTGTGAGGAGCTGTAGTCGAGGTAGCTGTGGGAGTCGGTCAGCTTGTAATGGATATTGGTGGACAGTCTATCTCCAGAAATTGAGACTGAGAGGTCAAGGAAGGGAAGGGAAGTGTCAGTGATGGACCACGTGAAAATGATGGAGGGGTGGAAATTGGAAGCAAAATTAATAAATTTTTCCAGATCCAGACGAGAGCATGAAGCAGCACCGAAGTAATCATCGATGTACCGGAGAAAGAGTTGTGGGAGGGGGCCGGAGTAGGACTGGAACAAGGAATGTTCCACATACCCCATAAAGAGACAGGCATAGCTGGGGCCCATGCGGGTACCCATAGCCACACCTTTTATTTGGAGGAAGTGAGAGGAGTTTAAGGAAAAATTGTTCAGTGAGAGAACAAGTTCAGCCAGACTGAGGAGAGTAGTGGTGGATGGAGATTGTTCGAATAATTTTTGATAACAGCACGGCATCTACGAGTGCTAAGTTTCAAAGGTTTATCAGCCTCCACGGTATCGCTCATGTAAAAACTTCACAGTTCCACCCTTCCTCAAATAGACTGACTAAAAGGGGGGTTCAAACATTTTAAGGCAGGCATGAAGAAGCAAACTGGAAATTCCTTAGCAACCGAGCTAGCACGCTTTCTTTTCCATTCCAGGACTACCCCTCACACAACAACAGGTGTCACACTTGCATAATTATTGTTGAAACGCTGTCACAGAGCGAGATTGAGCTTAATACTGCCAAATTTAGAGGGGAAGGTGGAAAGGAGTCAAGGAAGCCGGAAAACTAGACACGACTGGGATAGTTGTGAGAGGAAATTTACCGTGGGAGAGACGGTATACATGAATAACTTTGGAGAAGGACCAAAGTGGTTACCGGGTGAAATAAGTGCAGTGACTGGACCTCTATCTTACTGCGTGGAGGTGGAAAGCCAATCCATACGGAGACATGTGGATCATCTAAAGAGAGAAACAAATCACCAAGAATCGATTCCACCAGTGTTCATGACTAGTTCAGCGTTTCCTGTTGAGGATTCTCAACCCGGGATAGACATGTCTGATGTTCCTGTAAGAGTTGAGGACTCTGAGCTGCAGGTGCCCACCGAAGCACCTGATGTTCAGGCATCTCCGGAAAAGGAGGTTCCTGACAAAGAATCTGAAGTTGTGGATCTGCGACGTTCTATACGCATAAGAAAACATCCAGAAACACTGAGTTTGTAAATTACTTATCAGTGTAAATATTTTGTTGTCTTGAGAAAATTGTACTTGTAAATGTAAAATATATATCTGATAAAGGGGGAGGGATGTGGTAATTATGATTTTATTTAGTGTGTAATATACCTTTAAGAAGAATACTTTTTAAGGACGATTGCATGATCGTTAGTACCCAATAGGAGAGTGCGTGGACTACCTCTGTGGTTAGTAGTAGGTAGCGTAGAGATAGAGTTTGAAGTGAAAGTGTGGTTGCTGCTGAGAACCTTTGTAAATAAACTGAAAGTTTCCATCTAAGAAGTGTCTGCTGATCAACTCTCGCAATAATACCAACTCGGCCACCTCTCGCAACACCAGGTGTCCGGCACTCGGAGGGCTGCTGGAGGCCAAATATTTGCTGAGTCCGAGACAGATGATGAGCTTCTGGACTCGGTCATGTCACAGTTGCCGGAGCTGCAAAGGTAAGCTCGGGAACATCAGGAAGGGATGTCCGCTGCACTCCTCACATTGCAAGGCACGATGGAGGAGTCCGTCCGCCTTCAAGCTGAGGTGATAGCATTGGCATGCCAACGCACCGAGGTCAACATTGGTAGGATGGCATGTGCCATGAAGACCTTGGTCCAGGACGTCGCTCCTGAACTGCTGCGCAGGCTCAACTCCATCGCTGATGTCATAGCTGGCCTCCAACATTGTGTACGCGAGAGGGGTGTGGGGCAGCTCGATCTCACTCCAGCTACCCCTTCTCCTCAAGGAGTCAGCCAGGGGCCCATTGTGCACCCGTAGGGAGGAGGATCAGCAGGTGTACTCCCCGGAGCCATCCACCCAGGTGACTTTGGGAGTGTTCAGCCCATCCAAACCCCTCTTCCTGTGACCTCAGCAGCTCCAGCTCCACAGGCCAAAGAGGGTGCCACTGCCACACAGCAGGAGCCCGAAAGGAGGCCGGAGCCCTCCAGGTTTCGGCTCTCCAGAGGAAGCCCATCAAGGTCATCACAGACAAGGCGTAGCAGTCAGCAAGCTGACTGCAAGAGGAGTACATCAGGATCATGGAGCCTGGTGACCTAGCTGTATGCCTCGTGGCTTACAGAGAGCGAAGACGACGAAGGAGAGCACGACTGAGGCACCTGGCTGTGCAGAGTGGGGAGCAGCACCCTCGGGAAGAAGGGGCGGCTGGAGCTCCTGCACATGCTGCCGAAGAGCAGGGTCCATAGACACCCCCTTTCATTCCTGCAGATGACCGAGAACCAGTGTCGCTGAAGACTGCGCGTGTCTAGGGACCTGGTGGCTCACACCTACCAGCTACTGCAGGATTTGGCGCCATGGGGACATGGAGGGCATCCACTGCCAATGGCCATGAAAGTGACAGCGGTGCTCAATTCTAGGTCAGTGGCTCCTTTCAGGGCTCCACAGGTGATCTCTGTGGGATCTCACAAGTCCCCATCCACAAATGCATCCATGAGGTCACGGAGGTCACCTTCATGAGGGCACACAACTTTGTGCAATTTTCCTGGGACCAGGACAGCCAGGATGCAAGAGCAATTGATTTTGCCCAGATCTGGGGTTTCCCACAGGTGCAGGATGCCATCGACTGCACTCATGTGACGCTCAGTGCTGGCCAGCATTCCCCGGGATGCGTTAAGGGGCCTTCAGACTTGACCAAGACAGGTTCTTAGTCCACCCATGCTAACCCATGCGTCTCTCTCTTTCATCCTGCAGGAGGAGTATATATCAGGATCATGGAGCCTGGTGACCTAGCTGTATATCTCGTGTTAGTGCACTTCATGGCTGCCCGAAACCCCACCCACCTCCATCCAACCGATTGGCAGCAGCTTTGCCCACTGAACTGCATGCTGTGCTCTCAGCTCAGGCGCAGGCATTCTCCTAACCTACACTGCAAGGCTGCGCTGTTAGCTTGAAACATGGGGGAGACTAGTCCAAACCAAAATGATGATATTGCAAGGGGCTGTGAGTACCTCCAACAGTGACTGCTCCACGGCCAGTTTTAGCAAGGAGATTGTACAACGTGCACAGTTGTACAACTGCTTTGCAGTCCGCTAAAACACTCATTACTTTGCAGCTTGTGCCCGAGGGGTGAAAAGCTTTGGAGCACTTGGTGGCACTTTGATGGCTCTGCACTGCTTGAGTGGGCAGAGCAGCTGGAGGCCCGAATCCAATCATATCAATGTGGCTGTGCTTCAACTCTCTCAACTGCAGAGGAATGGTCATGTTATACAAGGTTTCCCTAATGTGTGGCTGCTTCCCTCGCCCACCAGCCCCCCCAACCCTGCGCATGCTTGTGTGGTACCTTCAACCCCAGGGCAGCCCTTGCCTCCCCACCCCAACATGCCTCAACCTTAAAGTCCAACAGGTGACCAGGGTGAGCGCTCCACAACATTACTGCGTACTCCCCTTAGAGTTTCACTCAAAGTGCAGCCCGCCAAGTGCACGCCTTTTGTATGCTGTTGTGAAGCACGACAGCGTGCAATCACCCCGATGTGGGTGGATGATCCAGCGGTGGGGTGGGGGGGCGGTGCAGGGAGACGATTCTGATGGGCTGGCCTTATGATGATGTGCAGGTGTACCACAAGGAGGTTCCCGACGTCCGGTGGCAGGAAACCCGGCCCGCCATCGGCGGCCGGAGCGGACGATCGTAAACTGGTTTCAAGGCGCCGTGAAACCGATTTTTGGCCTTCTCGCCATATTGTCCGCTCGCACCACCGACCTCGCCCGATGCCAGCGGGCACGGAGAATCCCGGCCGATCTGGCCACACATGTCAGATCTCCCAGGAGGACCAGAAATAAAGCGAAACCCATCCCCAAAGATAAAGAGAGCCAAAAGGGCACCTTTTTTGAAGCCTGATTTGTCCGTCAGGGTAACCAAACAAGAAAGTATTTAGTGATGTGAAACATACAGGATGTTACTGTTTCCACAGGAGAGCTGACCAGCTGATTCAGGAAGGGAATGATGAAGTGATCCCATATTGTATTGCTACCGGAGATGTGAAGAAACTCGTGAGCTTTTTCACCTCTCGAGGCCAGCTGAATGAAGCACTGCTTGTTACTCAGGTAACTACCAATTACCAATTGCTCGTCTTATTACACATCAGGATGAACCTCATCAATCTCAGCAGGGAAGCCAGTTGCAAAGGACGCTGATTCTCTGATCCTCGCTCCATATCAGTGCTGCTCCTTGCAGGGGATGTGGAATTAGTCCTACACAGCCAGAGTTCCTTTTATTTTAAAATATCCAACCGAGTTTGAATAAATGATTCTGGATCGGTCCTGTGCATTCCTCATTCTCATGTTATGTTCTGTCTTTTCAAAATATATACCAGTTGATTATAGCTAAAATGGTTCAGATTAACCCTTTTGTGTTCTGAGCTGGGTTAGGGTAAAGATCATGAGGGTAAGACTTAAAAGGTGTTGTCAGATTCACCTGCATCTGGCATCTCTTACGTTCTTTAACACTGTGACACTCTTTATGATGCATACTGTACTGGCTCCTCTCTCTGGTTTCCTCAGGATGCAGTTCCACATATTCCCCAACTGGTCGTCTAAGTCAGAGAGGTCACTGGGTGGCTGACATGGGGTTGTTCTTCCAGAGGTTAAGTTTGAGGTTTAAGTGCATTGCTTGGCCAGAGAAGAAGGAGCTTAACTCTGCTTTGGTCTGTGTTGGCATCTTGCATAAGCTGGCATTATCATGTATAAACAAGTGTCACGTCATCTATCTGATTGCCTGAGGCATCACAGTTTGGACCAGAAATAAAAACAGAAAATGCTGGAAAAACATACGAGGTCTGGCAGCATCTGTGGAGAGAGAAACAGAGTTAACATTTCGAGTCTGTATGACCCTTCTTCAGAGCTCTGAAGAAGAGTCGTACGGACTCGAAAGGTTAGCTCTGTTTCTCTCTCCACAGATGTTGCCAAACTTGCTGAGTTTTTCAGCATTTTCTGGCCTGTAATTTCCTGGTCTATCCCTTCCTCCCTTTTTTAACAATGGGACAATATTAGCATTCCTCCAGTTCTCTGGCACCTCACCTGTGTGTGGCCAGAGAGGATTTGAAAATGACTGCCAGGGCCCCTGATATCTCTTCCCTTGCCTCTCTCAACAGCCTGGGATACATCTCATCCGGGCCTGTAGAATTATCCACTTTTAAGGCCGCTAAACTCACTCTCTCTATGTTAATTTCCCTCTAATATTTCACAGTCCTCCACCCTGATGTCTATACCTGCATCATTCTTTACCATTGTGAAGACCAACGCAAAGTATTCATTGAGGACTGTACCCACATCTTCCAGGTCCACACACAGATTACCTCTATGGTCCCTAATTGGCCCCACTCTTTCCCTAGTTATTCTCTTGCTCTTTATCACAGACCATGAATCGAACCAGGGCTGTCCACTGGGCAGCTCTCTTCCCTGCTCTTGGTTTCCCATTTTTTTTCTGCTCACATGTGACCTCCTGGTTCACGGAACTTCCCACGGTTGCTGACAGGACACCATTAACAAAAATACTCACAGGAGACCCAACCTTTAAAAGGTGGATGTTAAAATATGGGCAGAAGAAGACGTGATCAAATGCCCAACAATGTTTACAGCTAGAGCTGTCAACCTTAATTGCACCACATGGTTTGAACTGCAATGATACCTACTTTTAATTCCACTTCGTTACAGGGCAATCATTTTCCCTGTATGTACAAGTACAGGCAGGATGCTTTGCTGGTAAAAGTCTAAAATTGAACAGATTTGGCCCATCTGCACCCACCTTGTACTGGGCAACAATTCAAATCTCAAAACTATCAGTCATTCAGAGAGGTCATACAGAGATTTCAATGGACAAAAGGGTGTTTTCCCAAAGAGAGTTGAGCTATGGTACTGAGATTTTCTCTGCATCTAACCTGAACTGGGAACACTTATTTTTTTGCATCTGGTATCAGCATCAAGTAGAAATTGTTACATTTTCAGGTGTGGTCATTCCTCACCGTTCCAGAGTTTAGCAGTTCAACTCTAACTGGGGTGTCATGTAGCCCCAGGGAGTGCCGGGTTTGTGGCAGAACCAGTCACTCAAGTCAAGGCAAAGCTGTGGGGTGAGGGTTTGCAGTGATAGTGGCTCTTCCTGGAGAAGTCTGAAGCCAAGTAGAGAGATTGTCAGTGCACAGAAATTTGAGGAACCTCAGTTGTCAGTTGCCAATTCCTGTTTTGTTTTAGGGAGATGGTCCTTTCAATTATGGTGATATAAAAGGTTATCTAACAGCCATCCCTATCCCAATCTGCAGCCAGTTAGAAATTTGGCCCTGTGATATCTTTTCCTGTTTTATCTTACATCTGTAGGCAGCGCGTGAAGGAAATATTCAAGGACCACAGATCTCAGCACCAAATGGAGCAGCGTGTGGTGATGGGAATAACAAGTCAGAAGATTACAATGAGTAAGCTACTTCCCATTTCACCCAGCCAGTTAGAAAGCAGCTAATAAAGAATTTGGTGAATAATATATAGGAATAAAGGCAAGTCGTTTTCTTTAAATTACCATTATCGGTCATGGAATCGTAAAAAGATACACCATCGAAGGAGGCCATTCAGCCCATCATACCTGTGTCAGCTGTTGGGTAGAGCTATCCAATTAATCCCACTCCTCTGCACTTTCCCCATAGCCCTGTACGTTTTTTCCCTTCAAGTGTTTGTACAATTCTCTTTCTAAAATTGCTATTGAATCTGCTTTCATCGCCCTTTCAGGCAACGCATTATAGATCACTGGGTTAAAAAATGATTTCTCATGTTGCCCCTGGTTCCTGGCATCTGTGTCCTCTGGTTACTGACCCTTCTACTGAAAGCAGTTTCTCCTTATTCCCTCTATCAAAACCGTTCATGATTTTGAACACCTCTTTCAGATCTCCTAACCTTCTCCGATCGAAGGAGAACAACTCCAATCTGAATACCCAGGCATCTTATGCATGCTGAGACCTAACATTAGGGCAAGATAATGTTCTTTTGCAAAAATAGGAACTGAAAGAATCAAAGTAATGATCTTCCTCCAAATAAAACGTGTGGCTATGGGTACCCGTATGGGCCCCAGCTATGCCTGTCTCTTTATGGGGTATGTGGAACATTCCTTGTTCCAGTCCTACTCAGGCCCCCTCCCACAACTCTTTCTCTGGTACGTCGATGATTACTTCGGTGCTGCTTCATGCCCTCGTCTGGACCTGGAAAAATTTATTAATTTTGCTTCCAATTTCCACCCCTCCATCATTTTCACATGGTCCATTTCTGATACTACCCTTGATCTTTCTGTCTCAATTTCTGGTGATAGACTGTCCATTATTATTCATTACAAGCCTACCGACTCCCACAGCTACCTCGACTACAGCTCCTCACACCCCGCTTCCTGCAAGGATACCATCCCATTCTCTCAGTTCCTTCGCCTCCGTCGCATCTGTTCTGATGATGCCACTTTCAAAAACAGTTACTCTGACATAAGAACAAAGAACAAAGAAAAGTACAGCACAGGAACAGGCCCTTCGGCCCTCCAAGCCTGCGCCAATCACATTGCCCGTCAACTAAAACATTTTGCACTTCCGGGGTCCATATCCCTCTATTCTCAACCTATTCATGTATTTGTCAAGCTGCCTCTTAAACACCACTATGGTACCTGCTTCCACCACCTCCTCTGGCAGCGAATTCCAGACACTCACTACCCTCTGCGTAAAAAACTTGCCCCGTACATCTCCTTTATAGTTTTTTCCTCCCACCTTAAATCTATGTCCCCTAGTAATTGACTCTTCCACCCTGGGAAAAAGCTTCTGACTCTCTACTCTAGTAGATATGTCTTCCTTCTTCCTTAACCGAGGTTTTCCACCCACGGTGGTTGACAGGGCCCTCAACTGTGTCCGACCCATCTCCCACACATCCGCCCTCACTCCTTCCTCTCCCAGAACCATGATAGGGTCCCCCTTGTCCTCACTTGTCACCCCACCAGCCTCCGCATTCAAAGGATCATCCTCCACTATTTCCGCCAACTCCAGCATGATGCCACCACCAAACACATCTCCCCTTCACTCCCCCTGGTGGAATTCCGCAGGGATTGTTCCTTCCAGGACACCCTGGATCACTCTTCCATCACCCCCTACACCTCAACCCCCTCCCACAGCACCTTCCCATATAACCGCAGAAGGTGCAACACCTGCCCCTTTACTTCCCCCCTCCTCACCGTCCAAGGGCCCAAACACTCCTTTCAAGTGAAGCAGTACTTCACTTACACTTCCCTCAATTTAGTCTACTGCATGCGGTTTCCTCTACATTGGAGAGACCAAACGCAGACTGGGTGACCACTTTGCAGAACACCTTCGGTCTGTCCGCAAGCATTACCCAGACCTCCCTGTCACTTGCCATTTCAACACACCACCCTGCTCTCATGCCCACACGTCTGTCCTTGGCCTGCAGCAATGTTCCAGTGAAGCTCAATGCAAACTGGAGGAACAGCACCTCATCTTCCGACTAGGCACTCTACAGCCTTCCGGACTTAACATGGAGTTCAACAACTTCAGATCATGAACTCTCTCTTCCATCCCCACCCGCTTTCCGATCCCCCTTTAACCAATTATTTATAATTTTTGAAATATATTTTTCTTTTCCCACCTATTTTTAAATTTATTTCGATCTATTGTTTTACCTCCACCTTTTAGCCCATTTTGATCCCTTCCCCCCACCCCAGCCCCACTAGGGACATCTGTCACTAGCTTGTCCTGCTTGCTACCCTTAATGTCACCATTAGCACATTCCTTAGCTAATATCACCACTGTCAACACCCCTTTGTCCTTTTGTCGATGACATCTTTGGCAATCTCTTCTTTGCCTCCGCCTATCACTGGCCCCCTATCCAGCTCTACCTGTCCCACCCCCCTCAGTCAGCTTATATTTCACCACATTTCTATATTTCCTTAGTTCTGATGAAGAGACATACGGACTTGAAACATTAACTCTGTCTTCATCTCTGCAGATGCTGTCAGACCTGCTGAGTTTTTCCAGCTATTTTTGTTTTTGTTTCAGATTTCCAGCATCCGCAGAATTTTGCTTCTGTCTTAATGACCTTACTGACTGGGTTACTAATGCCCAGGGACCTGCTACCCCTACCCAGTCTGGCCTACATCTGAATGCAGCCCACCCTGTATGGTTGACTCTTGGGGCCTTTTAGAGATCCTTAGATCAACTAGGATTGGATTGTCTTGTCTATTCTGCCTGCGTCCCAGAAGAAATAAAACGCAGCTCAACATGTTGGTGTGATGCAAGCTGTTGCTCGGTCTGAAAAACAAATTAAGTGATAAACCACTGAAGTTAAACAACTTGTCAATAAAAAGAAAATGCCCCGATTGATGCTGAGTGGCACATCAAATCACAGTATCTCCCTTGTTGTCTAATTCTTTAGAACAAATCAGTTTGACCCGAACTACTGATGACAAGTGTTGTTGTGCAGAACTTAATAAACAGGTACTGAAAGCTATGTCTTGTCCTGCAGCCTGTTACACAGAGTGAGTAAGGAGCTGGCGGAATGGTACTTCCAGGACGGACGAGCAGTGTTGGCTGCATGTTGCCACCTTGCGGTGAACGATATTGAGGTACTGCATCCCTATTCCATCACCTACAAGTCCCCGTGCTCCCAAATAGATCCAATTCTCTGCCTGTTGCATCTTTTGCCCTTTTAGCTGAAATTCATTTACTGCAAAAAGTGCATTCAAAGAGACTCCTAGATTGAAGAAAAATGGGCCACAGCCCAGGTAGTCATTTTTTTTTTAGTGAATTGAAAGCTTAGGTGATCAGCAATATAACCGCTCATTCACTTGTCTTTCACACTCACTGATCAAACAAATCAAGTTAACAATCCCTTCCGCGTACTTTGATCACTTTGACTGCATAAATCGGACATGGATTTTTGTTTTGCCTGAATGCATGCCAATGAGCTGAGAGATATTGGGAGTGCTGCCTTGCTGTAATAACTTTTCTGAACATAATCGTCAAGCATTCAAACCATCAGGGGTCGTCACCCTGTAGAGATTAGCTGATTGGTTGTATGTGGCACAGCTTTCAGTGCACCTTTGAAAGCAGAAGCCCAGAGGGAGTTAGCTAACTGACAAGCATGTAGAAGCCTAAGTTGTGCTTTAGGAATAGGTTCTTGGACTTTACAGCACTGAAGGAGGCCCTTTGGTCCATCATGTCTGTGCTGGCTGTCTGCAAAAGCAACTCAGCTAATCCCAACCCCCCCTTCGTTTCCCAGTAGCCCTGCAATTTTTTTTTCTCTTCAGGTATTCATCCAGTTCCCTTTGGAAAACCATTATTGAATCAGCTTCCACCACACTCTCAGGCTTAACCACTTGCCGCTTGAAAAACTTTCCTCATGCCGCCTCTGTTTTTTTTTCGCCAGTTACCTTAAGTCAGTGTCCTCTCGTTCTTGGCCCTTCCTCCAATGGGAACTATTTTTCTCCATCTACTCGGCCTGGACCCCTCATGATTTTGAACACTCCTATCAAATCAAAATAACCTAAAAAAATCACAAGGAGACACCAAGAATATTTCTGAGTAAACCAAATCAAAGATGCAGTTGAGGCTGCTTCCTTCAGCAAAACAAATCTTCTTTTTCGACACTCAAAAGGATCTACAGGCTTAAATTACAGGCCATCAATATTTTCTGAATTTTTTTTAAATGATTATTTTCAATTAGCTGTATCTGCAGTGGAGAGTGATGATTATTTAGGCATGTTCCTGTACTTATCTACTTTATGCTGAGTGCTACGAATGCATTAGTTGGATTACTAGCGCAACAAAACAACTCTGCATTCCTTACATTCAAAGGGCAGTATGGATGATTCCATAGATACATTTATCGTGAGTACAGTATTAGGTTAGTAAGAAAATGGTGGAGAATTTTAAAATGAAATGAATGAAAGACTTTATGTAAGATCACACAGAAGGTTTAATTTTTAATACTGATTAATGTGCTTGAATCACATTCTATTGCACGCTAATGAAAACTGTAGACAACAAGTCAAAGGAGATCATGGCTAAACTGCACAAGGCCATACCTTGAGTGCTGTATCCAGTTCTAGTTGTTAGAATGTAAGGGGGACATTTAAGAGCAGAGCAAAGTTATGAGAGCCTAGTTTCAAAGGTCTGAGTGATTGACAAAGACTGAAAAAAAAAATAGACTTTTCAGCCTGAATATTGGGTGTCTGGGAGGTGACTTTATAAGGGTAAATCAGATATTTATGGGAATGGGGAAGATCAGTTCAGAATTGAATTGAATTGTGAGGCAACACAGGTTCAAACTAGTAAAATGAGACTTTGGGACTGAAGCCAGGAAATTCATCCTCACGCAATGTTTGTGGAATACACCTCCAGGGTAGTGAAAGATAAAATCCAAGAATGATTTAGAAATTATTAGACATTGCGATGAAGGGTTTTATGATCCTGGTAGGGACCGTTAACATTTAGAGAAAAATCTGAACACCCAATAATTATCTGAAAGAACTATGCTACAACATTTCACGATTTAAACAAAGCAAACTTTATTGTATATATAAAAGAACTTAATGAAAACAAGTACTACTAACTTAACACTATAGTTCACAGCTAGTTATGCTATAAATTCAGTTTCATTTTTACTCCCCACCCACTCACCAGGCCAAGAGTTCCCTTATCTTATGAATTTTCGAAGATTCATTCCTAACTTCAGGGACCAATCCAAAGGTATGCCATAACCCTTCAGAATTCACTTTTACTTCTCTTTAGTTTCCCAATCTGGCAGTTAGACTTACAGAGCTCTTTCTCTCTGCAAGGATTCCACTGCCTTCTTGCCTTGACTTTGGACAGACAGATTGCTTTTTCCCAGTCTGCTCTAACAGCTTTTTTTACAGCTCTTTCTAAGCTAACTATTCCATCTGCTTCCTTTCTGCCACAAGGCGAATTGCCTTTCACTGTGTGGGTCATTGGAGATTTCTTCCTCTAGGTCCAAGTTTATGCCAGTCTTTCAGCTTCTTTTACCCCTCACAAATTGGAATTGAGCTGCAACCTACACAAGACCAAATCTGCAACTGCCTTCTGTGAGAAACACCCAGATAAATTAAACAAAATAACCTTCTAACCCCCTCAATCCATTTCCATGGCAATGCGGCATGCTTTGGGATGTTCCAAACAGAAATGCAAGTTAATTATCTTTACCTCAAAACAACCCATTTGCTTCTCTGACCCATTTGGATAATTTATACCTACCTCTTATCCAGAATTACCTGTCCCATCAGGTTCCCCCCGACGTCATCCCGCATTGGCGAGTGCCCCCGCTCCCTGCTCGCCGACGGCAAAATTCAGCCCCTGGTTTCTGTTTCATAACTTTTATAAGTTCCCAGCTGAATTTTTATAATTGATAAAATATCACTGTATTTGCTATATAATAGTTAATGCCTTTCCCTTTAAAACAGTTCTGAAAGATTTTATTATTGCTTAATATAATTAAGCTTAATATAATTAACCAAAAATAAAGTAAAGGCTTAGCCTGCGATGCAGCTGTTGTTTGTGTAAGTTGTCAAATGCAGAGAATACTCATCAGAAATTGGAAAATTCATTTAATAGACAGCAAACATTAGCTGGAAGGTCTTGTGGCACAGTGGGTAGCAACTCAGCCTCTGAGCCAGAAGCCCTGGGTTTGAGTCCCACTCCAGGACTTGATGGAAAGGGAGGTGTGTTCATAATGCAGCCAATCAGGTTCACTATCAACCTGCAAATCCTTCTAACATATGTCAATAGCAGGCAGCAAGAGTGGGAGAGATTCCCAGTCAGCCATGTGATGGAAAGAACATTGGAGCCTCTACCTTTACTACCCATAGTTTCAGATTACAACATGTGTGTGCACGTTGCTGCAGCAATTTGGAATTCCTGAGTGAAATGTAAAACACCACCACCAAATATTAGCCAAATAAGGACTGTATCATCCTATTGAGGGATACGTGCTTACAGTTAAGGCATCATTTTAATTTTAAGGTATGTTGCTCGACAGATTGAGGCTGGAATAACAATATACCATTTTTTCTCGAACCTTTTCCCAAAATTGTTATTAAGAACTTAAGGCGTACCGACAACTTTGACGACTCTTTCACTTTGAATACAGCTGGCAATGTCGAACTTGATCCGTGGAAATGAGCTGGAGCTGGCAGTTTGTGTGGGAACAGTGCTGGGAGATAGCGCCATGCCTGTGACAAACTATGCCCTGGAACTCCTGGCCCGCAAGTGCATGTCAACAACAACATGGTGAGTGCACAGAGCAGTTCAAAAGTAATCACTCAGGTAAAATGTATGCCAAGGATCATTGAATCGCAGTGATCATAGAATGTTATGGCACAGCTATATAAATACTGTAGCTACAAGAGCAGGTTAGAGGCTGGGAATTCTGAGGCGAGTAACTCACCCCCTGACTCCCCAAAACCTGTTCACCATCTACAAGGCACAAGTCAGGAGTGTGATGGAATAAAAGAACTTCAAGATGAATGACGGCTTAGCCTGCTTTTTAGTGGTGCTGGGTGGGGCAGGAGGGGAGGTCCTTTCTCCTTCTCTTCAAATAGTAAGGTGGAATTTTTAACATCCCCCTGCACACAGGAGCATGTGGACCCCGCTTTGGTTTGACATCTCAGGGGTGAAATTGGTCTACGACAGTTTGACTTCAATGGAAGCACTTCCCTGCACTGGAGTATCAACCTCAATTACTTCATGCTGATCATGAAGATGGGATTAAACCCAGAATCTCTTGACTCAGGAGCACGAGTGCGACCCACGGGGTGGCATTGCGGTAATGTCGCTGGGCTAGTAACCCAGAGGCCCAGGCTAATGCTCTGGGTACTTGGATTTAAATTCCACCATGGCAGCTATTGGAATTTTAATTCAGTTAATAAATCTGGAATATAAAGCTAGTCTCAGTAATAGTGGCCATGAAACTAATCATCGATTGCCATAAAAAACCCATCTGGTTCACTAATGAGCTTTACGGAAGGAAATCTGCCATCCGGGCCTGGCCTACATGTGACTCCAGACCCACAGCACAGCCACTAGCAAGCAAGGGCATTTAGGGATGGGCAACAAATGCTGCTCCTGCCAGCGACACCTGCACCCCACGAAAGGAATAAACAAATGTCAAGCTCAAACTCAGATTCTTGTATTAAACTGCCCAAGCTTTGCCATTCCAATATACGAGCTCATCTGAACTGTTTGAATGGTCATCATTCTGTAATCACCTGAAGTTATCATTCTCAAAAATTCCAGGCTGTAGAGTTGTTTGATCGTATTCGTTTTCTTCCTCCTCCAATCAACAGGCCAATGGAGTTGGGAACTATTGTGAGATGCCAAGTGTCAACCTAGTGGGAACAGCCTTACCTCCAAACTAGAAGGTTGTAGTTCAAGCCCCACTGTAGATATATGTGTAGATATGTGCAGCAAGCCTTGGATAATATCCAGGCTTGGGCTGACAAGTGGCAAGTAATATTCGTGCCACACAATTGCCAGGCAATGACCATCTCCAACAAGAGAGAATCTAACCATCGCCCCTTGACGTTCAGTGGCATTACCATCACTGAGACCCCACTATCAACATCCTGTGGGTTACCATTGACCAGAAACTGAACTAGACAAGCCATATAAATACTGTGGCTACAGGAGCAGGTCAGAGGCTAGGAATCCTGTGGCAAGTAGAAGTCCATGTGGCGTCGGTACACCCACAATGCTGTTAGGGAGGGTGTTCCAGGATTTTGAGCCAGCCTGACTCCCCAAAGACTGTCCACCATCTGCAAGGCACAAGTCAGGAGTGTGATGGAATACTCCCCATTTGCCTGGATGGGTGCAGCTCCCACAACACGCAAGAAGCTTGACACCATCCAGGGAAAAGCAGCCCACTTGATTGGCACCCCATCCACAAACATTCACTCCCTCCAACCACCGATGCATAGTAGCAGCAGCGTGCACCATCTACAAGATGCACTGCAGGAACTCCCCAAGGCTCCTTAAACAGCACCTTCCAAAACCATGACCACTACCATCCAGAAGGACAAAGGCAGCAGATATATGGGAACACCACCACCTGGAAGTTCCCCTCCAAGTCACTCACCATCCTGACTTGGAAATATATCGCCATTCCTTCACTGTCGCTGGCTCAAAATCCTGGAACTCCCTCCCTAACAGCACTGTGGGTGTACCTACACCACATGGACTGCAGCGGTTCAAGAAGGCAGCTCATTACCACCTTCTCAAGGGCAACTAGGGATGGGCAATAATTGCTGGTCTAGCCAGCAATACTCACATTTCATGAACGAATAAAAAAAATATAATCTATGTTGACACTTCAGTGCAACATTGAGGAAGTGCTGTATTGTCAGAAGTATCATCTGTCAGGCGTGATGTTGAAGCTTAGACCTGTCTTCCCTTGCAGGTAGATGCAAATGATTTCATGACACTATTTAATGAAGAGCAGGGGAGTGTTTCTGGTGCACTGCCTAAAGCTTACGTTGTAACAAACACGAAGAAAACACCCAAAAATGTATCTCGCTACTGTTTTTAGACATTGCTGTACACAAACTGACCGTTGTGTTTGTCTACATTATAGCACTGATTACACTTCAAAATCATTTAATTGCATGTGAAATGCTTTGGGACATCCTGATGATTTGGAAGGTACATTATGGGAACATACGTACATACGGACATACGAATTTAAGAGCAGGAGTAGGCCATTCGGCGCCTCAAGCCTGCTCCACCACTAATAAGTTCATGACTGGTCTGCTTGTGGCCTCAATTCCACATTCCCACCTACCCCCGATAACCTTTAACTCCCAGTTCTTCTTTTTTTGATAAAGGGTTGACTTCACCCATGATAGCATCTCCTTCCCTGTCCAGAGCTGCCATCCCAATGGCACAGCCAAGACCCGGAGCTCAATAATTTAGATTAATATCATACTTTCCATTCAATGCCGTCTCAAAGCCCTTTACAGCCAGTGAATCATTTTTGAAATGTAGTTACTATTGTAATGTAGGTAAACTGGGCAACCAAAATACAAACAGCAACAGCAGTGAGGCAGATGACCAAATCATTTGTGTTTGAAAATGCTCAAGAATAGAGTGTTGAGATGCCTTAAGAAACTCCACATTATTAATTACCTTTTGAAGTTCAGTGGCTGCTGTTATGTGCAGCTACGTATGAGGAACTACAGCCACATACTTCCATCCTGCCCATCCAAGGCACAATGTTCTGACTATCACTGGGTCACAAATTATTCAGTGTCACATGCATGGCATGAGTGTAAATTGCTCATTTCTTATTGACTTCATTTATGCTGTCATTTTAGAAAGAGTATCAATTTTTATTTACTTTTTGTTTTTAACCTTCTGCTTTTAGCTTTCCGTGTACTGGATACAGGTATTCCCACAGCTGGTAGAAGCATAAATATTAGCTGTTACCCTTGTGATTGCATGTGGACTCACTATTCTCACATTGCGATAAAGATTGCTGTTATTGCTTGGTGCTTTGGGGGTTTGCAGTGTTTTTTCAGATGTTCACAATTAAGTGTGGATCATGCAAATTTGTACTCCCGACGCAAAGATCCACATGATTGAAATGAATATTGGGAACTGTTGTGGCCAATAGTTCCTGACTAGTTTGTTAACCCTAGTGAATGAAAAATCATGCAGGGACAGTAAAGCGCTGCAGTGGAGCTGCGAAAATGTCAAGTTGACCCTGTGTAGTAAACTTGCATATTGTTCAGTTGCATGTGTTGTTGACCAATTCTGGTGTGAATAGCTGAAGGAATTGGGTACTTTCAAGTGGAATGAAATTATTGTCAGTGATGTACACGCCGAATACATTGCTGCAACTGTACAGGATTCCATGGTGCAACTTTGAACACATTTGTTACACCCAATTAAAGAACATTAATAAAACTCATCGAAGAATTTTCAATGAATGCGGAAGCACATTTGTTGCAAGCCTCACTGAAATCGATGGTGTATGCAATGGTAAAGGTGGAATTTGTTTCGGAGTGTGGGAGAAAAGTTGTACTGCATGATTTTTAATTCATGTAGGGGCAAAGGCCGAGAATGCATTATGTGACTTTGACATGACTTTGCGTGAAGCTGATTGACTTATATCTTACACGTAAAACCATTTATCCATTTTGCTTTTCAGCATTGGGGGTAGATCAATAACATGAACTCAATTCCACCAGAAGACAATAATTTTGCTTTTTTTTTATCTTAACACTTTTCTTCGAAGTAAAGCATAAGAACATCTGCACACAGTGAAAGTTGAAGCTTGTTTTAAGCCTGATTTATTTTCGTGCTGCTGTCTTCACTTTTTGTTCATTCAATGAGGTGTAACACACGTCTGTTGCCCTGTTGAATAATTCTGAAAAACAGGTGCCGCTAAATAGGAACGTTGTCAAATTTCTAAAATATCAGCTCCGTTCAAAAGATTCACTTCAATTTCCCAAATGCTCCGTAGAACACAGTAATTCCTCAAGATTATGCAGGGAAGTGGAAAAATACAATGGTGGCAACATTTTCTCAACAGAGATGGGTTCAGATATTAAGAAGTAAAGATTTTGGCAAGTTGTAAAGTAGGCAGACATTTTCCTTTCCCTAAAAGTAACAGAGAAAAGGAGCAATCATCAGAAATTTGTTTGGAGGATTATACGAACATACGAATTAGGAGCAGGAGTTGGCCACTTGGCCCCTAAAGCATGCTCCATCATTCAAGAAGATCATGGCTGACCTGAATGTAACCTCAATCCCACATTCCTGCCTACGCCTGATAACCTTTCGCCCCCTTGTCAATCAAGAACCTATCTAGCTTTGCCTTGAAAATATTCAAAGACTTTGGGCGGAATTGTCCCAGATTTGCACTGTGTGGTCGCGGGCGGGATAAAGGACGTTTTACCCGCCAGCCGCAATGGTGGCTTATCATGCCGTATCGTCCCAAGCCCGCCTCATTAATTATGCATTCCTGGGAAACAGGCTGCGTCGCTGGCTGTCAGCCTCTCATTCACCCGCCACGCCATCACACCGGGCTCCATTTTTAAACTGCAGCCCCAGGCACACCTCTCAGTGCTTCCAGCCCAGGACTGCTGCAAAGAAGACATGGCCCCGAAAGGCAAGAAGACTGCAGCCTCCTGATTCAGTTACGCATCCCTGGAATGCCTTTTGGATGCCGTGGAGGCCCTCTGTGATGTCCTCTACCCCCTGCTCTGGCTGCAGGAGCGGCAGCAACATCACCGATATGGCTTGGGACGTGGTGGCAGCGGTGGTCAGCGCCAACACCCTGCAAAAGAGGACAGCCACCCAGTGCCGAAAGAGGATGAATGACCTCCTCGGTTCTACCAGGATAAGTCACTCTTCTCATCGATCTCCACTCACATACTCACAACCCATCACACTTGCACAGGGATCTCACTCACTCCAGTTCAAGTGGCATCACGATTCACTCTCTCACATACATCTTCATTGCCCTCATCCTGTTCCTGGGACCACTTACTACCCATACATGCCAGGCAAACTTATCACCTGGCCTGGCAGGTGTTCTGCATACACTCTACCTGTATTTATGTAGGACAAGCTGGCACACAACAAGAGAGAGAGGTCACAGGCAGGTGGAGGAATGCCTGACATCAAGGCCCTCACAGACTTTGAAAATAGAGTCATATAGCCGGCGAGGATATGGACCAGTCCTGTGCTGACAGTGAGGTCGACAGTGCTCAACCAAGTGAGGATCCAGCAGTGCAATATTCATCAGACAACCATGCTGTGAGTGATGTGTCCTTTTTCACAGGACACTGCCATGAACTAATTATCTCCCCTTGCTTCCGCAGGCACATCTGGGAAACTCCTGAAGGAGTCCACGACCCAGGTCCTCAACTCAAACCCCGAAGACAACTCAGAAGAGGAATCTGCTGAAGCAGTAATTGAAGATTCATCACAGCGCTCACCCACACCCTCTACCAGCGCAGAGGCACACACTTCTGTGGGACCTAGCTTTAGAGTATCTGCGGGATCACAATCTGGTGAGCACATCGCACTGTCTGATCCACTGCAGGCGGCGGCACGAGCTTCCCAGGTCCCCGGCACTCGGAGGACTGCTGGAGGCTAGAAATCTACTGAGTCCGAGCAAGATGATGAGCCCCTGGACTCGGTCTTGTCAAAGTTGCTGGAGCTGCAAACGCAAGCTCGGGAACATCAGGAAGGGATGTTCACTGCACACCTCGGATTGCAAGGCTCGATGGAGGAATCTGTCCGTCTTCACTCTGAGGTGATAGCTCCGGCTTGCCAACGCACCGAGGTCAACACTGGCAGGATGGCGGCTGCCATGGAGACCTGGATCCAGGACATCGCTCCTGCACTGCTGCGCGGGCTGGACTCCATCGCTGATGCCATAGCTGGCCTCCAGCAGTGTGTACGTGAGGGGGGTGTTGAACGGCTCGATCTCACCCCAGCTGCCTGTTCTCCTCAAGGAGTCAACCTGGGGCCCTTGGGCGCCCATAAGGAGGAGGATCAGCAGGTGCAAACACCAGAACCATCCACCCAGGTGACTCCAGGAGTGTCCAACCCATCTGAATCTCCTCTTCCTGTGACCCCAGCAGCTCCAGCTCCACAGGCCGAGGAGGATGCCACTGCTACACAGCAGGGCCCCAAAAGCAGGCCAGGGCCCTCCGGGTCTTGGCCCTCCAGAGGACGCCCTCTGCAGTCAGCAGGCTGCCTGCACCTCCTCCGCTGTGGTTGTCGGGGGAGCACCAAGATGTATCGGCAGAGTTAGGAAGGTTAAGAAGATGTTAATCACTTGTACATAATGTTCAATTTGTTAATAAAATCCCAAGAATATCTCCTTGCCAATGGCTCCTTGTTCTGATGAGCAGTGTTCATATTGCTCAGATGTGAAACCTTGGTTTCTGCGCAAGATAAAGGCAGGTGTCTCAATCCAGGGCCTTGCCCCTGTGATTTGTGCATCCTTCCCAGCACACTGATGATGTGCCTTCACTGTCACTGGTCACAGCTGTCATGCCTGCACCTCAATGGGGCTTATTATTGCTGCCAGAATGTCCTGGTCCAGCAGTACAGAGTACTGTCATTCTCTCTGTGTGCTCTCACCTTTGAGGTGTGGCTGGCCCCTGTATCCCATCAGCCTCTGTGTCTGGTGACAGCGTGATCCTGAAGGGTTCAGCGCACGAGGATGCCACAGGATCAGGAGAAGTTAAAGTTTCCCTGCTGAATCTCCATGATATGACCCTGTTCACAGAGCGCAAGCGATCTGCCATCAGCCAGAGAGGAGTCAGACATTCACATAGCTATGTGAGGATCTATGGAGTGTTCCCTCTGCATGTCACGCTGCACCCGTGGGAAACTTGAGATCTGGGCAAATCCTAGCGCTCTTGCTTCCTGATCCCAGATGAAATGCACAAAGTTGTGCGCCTTTGCGAAGGTGGCGTCTGTGACCTCCTGGATGTATTTGAGCGTGGTGGCTTGCGATATCTCACGCAGATGTCCTGGCATAGAAATTGAGAGCCGCGGTCAGTGCCACGGCCACTGGCAGTGGATGCCCTCCATGCCCCCGTCGTGACAAATCCTGCAGCAGTTGGCTACTACGACGGACCAGTTCTCTAGACACGTGCAGTCTTCGATGACACTGGTTCTCGGTCATCAGCAGGAATGAAAGGCGGAGTCTATAGACCCTGGGTCTAGTTAGGCGCCGACCAAAGACAGCTTGCTGTGCTCTTCAGTGGCGTATGTGGGAGCCCCAGCCCTCCCTTCTCCATGAGGGTGCTGCTGCTCCCTCTGCACAGCCAGGCTCCTCTGTCACTCTCTTCTCCTTCGTCTCCACTCCCTGTATGCCATGAGGCATGCAGTTAGGTCACCAGGCTCCATGTCCCTGATGTACTCCTCATGCAGGATGAAAGAGACAGACATGTGGGTTAGCTTGCGTGTACTAAGAACATGTCTTGGTTAAGTTTAAAGGCCCCTTAATGCCTCCTGGAGAGTGCTGGCCACCACTTGGATGGCCAGAGTTTAGTGCACTGCATGGCTGCCCAAGACCCCACCCAACTCCACCCCACTCCACCTGACCGATTGGCGGCAGCTTTGCCCATTGGACTGCATGCTGTGCTCTCAGCTCAGGTGCAGGCATTCTCCTAATCCACACTGCAAGGCTGCACTGTTAGCTTGAACCATGGGGGAGACTGGTCCAAACTGGAATGATGACATTGCAAGGGGCTGTGAGCACCTCCACCAGTGACTGCTCCATGGCCAACTTTAGCAAGGAGATTGTACAACGTGCCCAGTCATCCAACTGTTCTGCAGTCCATTAAAATGCTCATTAGGTTACAGTCTGTGCCCGAGAGGTGAAAAACTCTGCAGCATTTGGTGGCTCTTTCAGGCCTCTGCATTGCTTGAGTGGGCAGGTAAGCTAGAGACCCGACTTCAAGTCTGTCAGTGTGGCTGCACCTGAACTGTCTCAGCTCCCCACAACTCACCTCAACCGCAGTGCAGCCCTTGCCCCGGCACCACACTGTCAGCCAGCCAGGAAAATGTGATTTGCCTGTGCCCTCGCCTGAATGCCCAACACCTCAACCTTGAGGTCTAACAGGCAATCCAAGCGAGCACTGTGCAGCATTACTGTGCAATCACCCCTGAGTTCCCCTCGAAGTGCAGCTCGCCAGCTGCACGCCTTATAAATGCTGTTGCCGACGCACTCGGATAATCCAGCATGGGGGGGATGATTCAGGCTAGCTGGGCTTACAATGATATGCAGATATATTACAATGAAGTTCCTGACGCGTGGTGGCGAGAAACCTCGACTGCCATTGATGAGAGGAGCGGATGATTGCAAACTGCTTTCATAACTTCATAACACTGATTTTTGGCCTTCCCGCCATATTGTCTGCTCAGGCCCGCCATGATGCCCAACACCAGCGGGCACAGAAAGTTCCACTCTCTGCTTGCACCGCCTTTTGAAGAAGAGAGTTCCAAAGCCTCATGACCTTCTGAGGGAAAAAATTTCTGCTCATCTCTGTCTTAAATGAGTGACCCCTTATTTTAAAACAGTTACCTCTAGTTCTAAATTCTCCCACGAGTGGAAACATCCTCTCCACATCCACCCTGTCAAGACCCCTCAGGATCTTAAAGGTTTCAATCAAGTCAACTCTTATTCTTCTAAACTCCAGTGGATACAAGCCTAACCTGTCAAACTTTTCCTCATAAGACAACCCGCCCATTCCTTGTATTAGTCTAGTAAACCTCCTCTGCAGTGCTTTTAAAGCATTTACATCTTTCCTTAAATAAGGAGACCAGTACTGTACACAATACTCCAGGTGTGGTCTCACCAGTGCCCTGTACAACTGAAGCATAACCTCCCTACTTATGTAATCAATTCCCCACACAATAAATGATAACATTCTATTAGCTTTCCTAATCACTTGCTATACCTGCATACTAACCTTTTGTGATTCATGCACCAGGAACCCCAGATCCCTCTGAATCTCAGAGCTTTGTAATCTCTCACCATTTAAACAATAAGCTTTTTCTTCCTTCCAAAATGGACAATTTCACATTTTCCCCTACTATACTCCATTTACTGGCTCTTCGCCCACTCACTTACCCAATCTATGTCCCTTTGTTGCCTCCTTATGTGTCCTCTTCACAATTTACTTTCCTGCCTATCTTTGTGTCATCAGCAAATTTAGCGACCATTCCTTCAGTTCCTTCATCCAAGTCATTTATATAAATAGTAAAAATTTGAGGCCCCAGCACTGATCCCTGTGGCACACCACATCCTGCCAACCAGAAAAAGACCCATTTATGCCAACTCCTTGCTTCCTGTTCAAAATTCTATCCATGCCTATGCCCCTACACCATGAGCTTTTATTTTCCGCAATAACTTTTCATGTGGCACTTCATCAAATGCCTTCTGGAAATCTAATTAGAATGCATCCGCTGGTTTCCCTTTATCCACAGTACATGTGACTCCATCAAAGAGCTCCAGTTAACTGATTAAACATAATTTCCCTTTCACAAAACCATGTTGACTCTGCCTGATTACCTTGAATTTTTCTAAGTGTCCTGCTATAACATCTTTAATAATAGTGCCTACCATTCTCTCTTGGACAGATGTTAGGCTAACTGACCTGTAGTTTCCTGCTTTCTGTTTCCCTTCCTTTTTGAATAAAGGAGTTACATTTGCTATTTTTCAATCTAATGGAACCTTCCCCGAATCTAGGGAATTTTGGAAAATTAAAACCAATGCATCAACTATCTCACTAGCCACTTTTTTCAAGACCTTAGAGTGAAGTCCAGCCAGACCTGGGGATTTGTCAGCTGCAGCCCCAACAATTTGCTCAATACCACTTCCCTGGTGATTGTAATTTTCCTGAGTTCCTCCCTCCCTTCCATCTGCTAATTTACAGCTATTAGTGGGATGTTACTTGTGTCTTCTATAGTGAAGACCGAAGCAAAATACCTGTTTAACTCATCCGCCATCTACTTTCCATTATCAATTCCCCAGATGCAGTTTCTATAGGACCAACGCTCACTTTGTTGACTCTTTTCTGTTTTAAATATCTGTAGAAACCCTTACTATCTGTCTTTATATTGCTAGCTAGCTTTATCTCATACTCTAATTTTTCACTCCTTATTAATCTTATTGTCAATCTTTACTGTTCTTTATATTCTTTCCAACCTTCTGACCTGCCGCCTGACTTTGTGCAATTATACGCTTTTTCTTTAATTTTGATACTCTCTTTAATTTTTTTAGCTAACCACGGATAGTGGGCCCTCCCCTTGGAATTTTTCTTTCTCATTCTGTGTATTCTGAAATATCCTTTTAAATGTCTGCCACTAAACATCTATTGACCTATCCCGTAATCTAATTTACCAGTTCACTTTAGCTGGCTCCCCCTTTCACGCCCTCATAATTACTAGTCTTGGACTGTGATAATCTGATGTGTAATATACCTTTAAAAAGAATGTTATGATGAAAGATCACATGATCTTAGTACCCAATAGCAGAGTAGCGCAGGCTACCTTAGTAGTCAAGTAGTCAATGGTCAGTAGGAGTAGTTTAGCGTTAGAGTATGCAATATAGAGACAGGGTTTGAGTTGTGAGCACACAAGTGTAGCTGTTGAGTCCCTTTGTAAATAAATAGAATGTGTTCAAAGGACCTGTCTGCTGATCTACCCTGTCTATGGTACCAGCTCGGTCATCCGAAAACAAGCGTGCAACCCGGATCCATTAGTCCAACCAAACTAGTGACCAGGATCCAACATGGATGCACTTGTTTCTTCCTCAAGATGAATGTAAAATTCAATCATATTATGACCGCTGCTTCCTAGGGATGCCTTCACTATGAGGTTATCGATTAATCCTATCTCGTTGCTCGATACCAGGTCTAGTATAGCCTGCTCTCTGGTTGGCTCTAGAACGTGCTGTTCTAAGAAACTATCCCAAAAATATTCAATGAGCTCCTCATCTACATTACCTTTGGCAATCAGATTTTTCCAGTCTATATGTAGATTAAAATCCCCCATGATTATTGTTGTACCTTTCGGACAGGCTCTTCTTTTATACTCTATCATGTAGTTACAATTAGGGGGCCTGTCCACCACTCCCACAAGTGATTTCTTGTCTTTATCTTTTTTCATCTCAACCCAAACCACTTCTACATCCTGGTTTCCTGAATTTAGGTAACCCCTCTCTAATGTGCTAATTCCATCATTAATTAACAGAGCCACCCCTCAACCTATTCCTAACTTCCTCTCCTTCCTAAGTATCACCTCCCCTTCAATACTTAGGCCCCAATCTATGTCATCCTATAGCCATGCCTCTGTAATGGGTATCAAACCATACTTAACTATTTCTATTTGTGCTATCAGTTCATCTGTTTTGTTTCAAATGCTATATGCATTTAGATACAGAGCCTTTAGTCTTGTCCTTTTATTATTTTTGTAGTATCTTTCCTTTTCTGCTGATTTACTCTTTAATTTGTACTCTCTGCCCCTTCCTGTCACAATCTGCTTATCATTTCCTATATTAGTGCCTTACTCCCTTGCCTTGTCCCTATCCTTTAGGTTACCATATCTTCCCAAATTTTATCCCTTGCCCCCACTATTCAGTTTAAAACCCACTCTACTTCCCTAGTTATTGCAGCTCGCGAGCTCACCAGCCCCAGCACGGTTCAGGTGTAGATCGTCCCAACGTTATAGATCCTACCTTTCCCCGATTCTGATGCCAGTGCCCCATGAATCGGAACCCACTTCTCCTGCACCCGTCTTTGAGCCACGCATTCATTGCACGTGGCTCCGGTAATAATCCAGAAATTATTACCTTTGAGATACTGCTTCTTAATTTGGTGCCTAGCTCCTCATACTGACTATGTAGAACCTCCTTCCGCCTCCTACCTATGTCGTTGGTACCTACATGGACCACGACCACTGGATCCTCCCCCTCCCACTGCAAGTTCCTCTCCAACCCTGAGCAAATGCCCTGAAGCCTGGCACCAGGCAGGCAACATAGCCTTCTGGACTTTCGTTCCTTGCTACAGAAAACAGTGTCAATCCCCCTCACTATACTGTCCCCTACTACTAATACGTTCCTTTTTGTTCCCCCAACTTATCCCGATAGTTCCTTTGTTCTTCAGGTAACTTTATATCTATTAGAATTTCGCTAAATGTTTTCCACGCCATGTTTTTAAAGGGGAAAGATTGCATATTATAGAAGGGAATAATATGGAAAATTCTGCTATGAGACTAAACTATAGGCTTGTTACAACGAAAAACAAGCGTCTCTGCATGTTTCCCAGGAAAAGCAGTTGCGGTATAGACGATTAACTGCAGTAAAAATGAACTGACTGGTTCACGGTTTGGTGACTTAGGTGCAGACTGAGAGATGATCAGCACTCTACAGATCCCAGCAAGTCTTGTACTAACAGAGCAAGAGGGGGATCCTGACTGGAGGCAGCAGACCTGGATAGAGACATGAGGATTGATGAATAGAGTTTTACTTGGTTACACTTGGAGGTCAGATAGAATTTTCCTTCCAGATATTAAATGGGTAGGGTGAAGTCCATTATAGAGTCAATGGCCTGTCTTAATGGCATTTTCCCAATCCGTACTTTGTTTTTGTCCTTGTATGTGGTTTTTGAAAATTGTGAAGAAGCATTATTGTTATTCAAGTTAATGTATATAAAAGGGCAATTATGTACAATTACCAGCCTCATAAATAATGCAGGTTGTATAGTTAAGGAACCATACATATTTATATGAAGGGCATGATGCAATGCCTAGCAAAATATCTCAGTGATTAAACACTGTGGTGTGGTGGTGTTTGTTGCTGGGAGTGCCTAATTACAGCCAGGCTGCCTGACAAGTCTCTTAGAGAAAGAAAATCAGAACTGTCAAAATTCTGCTGGAGACTGGTTCCTCAGGGTTGAGGCCTTGCATCAAGTCAACTCCCCACCTGCTCAGTCAGATTGGTACATGGCTTGCAAGGACTTAAAGGAGAGTGAGAAACAATAGAGGGTGATGAACAAGAGGCTTGCAGGCACTTATTAATGTAAACATTTACCAGGGTTGAAGTAACGACAGACGACAATGGAAGTATTCAGCAGGATCAGGCAGCAACTGCCGAGAACAGAATTGTGTTTCAAAATGAAAGGTCACTGACCTGAAATGTTGGTCTGAATTTACCCAGCCATCTGGGGACAGGAGTTGGAAGTGGAGGAGACCAGGAAAGTAGCAGGGAGCAATATATACGGTATATATATATGGTATAGCTCCCTAATGCATTCCTACCGCTGGGGAGGTTTCCCAAAGGGTGGGAAGGAATGTGGACCAGCTGCTCACACCAGAGAGCAGGGCAGTCAATTTACATTTTGCTGATGATGGAGCAGCCAGCAACCACCCCCCTATAGCGTGTGGAGGTCAGCAGCTTAACGGAGAAGGCCTCCCTGCAGCAGTCCAGGGACCCACTTGAGCCAGAGGCACCAGTCTCCAAAGAGGGAACCATGGGCATCAGCGGAAGCACCTCCAGCCCCAACAAGACCATATTGAAGGATTTTTTCACCAGTCCGAGGGGAATCAACTAGAGAGCAGGTTATATTAGACTTGGTATTGTGTAGTGTGACAGGATTAATTAACGACCTCAGGGTAAAGGCACCTCAGGGTAGCAGCGACCACAATATGATTGAATTTTACACCCAGTATGAAAGGGAGAAGAGTGGGTCTGAGACTAGTATTTTAAACTTAAGTAAGGACAACTATGCGGGCATGAAAGCTGAGCTAGCTGAAGTGAACTGGGATACTAGGTTAGGGTATAGATCAATAGAGAAACAGTGGCAGACATTTAAGGAGAATATTTCAGAATACTCAGAATAAGTATATCCCTACTATAAATAAAAATTCTAAAGGGAGGACCCTCCATCCATGGTTAACTAAAGTCAGAGAAAGCATCAAACTTAAGGAAAAAGCATGTAATTGTGCAAAGTTGAGTGACAGTCAGATGATTTGTCAGAATATAAAGAACGCCAGGGAATGACTGAAAGGTTAATCAGGAGAAAGAAATTAGAGTATGAGAGGAAGCTAGCTACAAAAGTCAAAACAGATGGCAAGAATTTCTACAGGTACTTAAACAGGTAATTTGAGTGTTTGTCCTCTAGAGACTGAAAATGGGAAGTTAATAATAGATAATAAGGAAATGGCAGATGAAATGAACAAATATTTTGCTTCTGTCTTCACAATAGAGGATATAAAAAACATTCCAGTAAAAACTGTAGATCACGAGGTGGAGGAACAACCACTAGGGAAGCAGTACTGAGCAAACTGATGGAGCTGCGGGCGGACAAGTCTCTGTGTCCTGATGGACTTCATCTTAGGGTCTTAAAAGAGGTGGTTAATAAGGTAGTAGGTGGGTTGGTGTTAATTTTCTAAAATTCCCTAGATTCTAGAAAGGTTCTATCAGACTGGGAAGTTGCAAATATAATCCCTCTAGTCAAGAAGGGAGGGAGGCAGAAAACAGGGAACTATAGGTCAGTTAGCTTGGTATCTGCCATGGGGAAGGTGTTAGAGTCGATCGTTAAAAAGGTTACAGCTGGGCACTTAGAAAAACACAAGGTAATTGGAAAGAGTCAGCATGGTTTCGTGAAAGGGAAATCATGTTTAACCAATTTATTAGAGTTCTTTTGAAGGTGTAACATGTGCTGTGGATAAAGGGGAGCTTGTAGAGGTACTGTACTTGGATTTCCAGAAGGCATTTGATAAGGTGCCACATCAAAGGTTATTGCATAAATAAAAGCTCAAGGTGTAGGGGGTAACATGTTAGCCTGGATAGAGGATTGGCTAGCTGGAGGAAAAAGGAGAGTATGCATCAATAGGTCTTTGTCTGATTGGCAGGATGTCACTAGTAGAATCCCGCAGAGGCCTATGCTGGGGCCACAACCTTTTACAATTTACATCAATAACTTAGATGAGGAGAGCGAGGCATGTTACCCAAATTTGCAGATGACACAAAGATAGGTAGGGAAGTATGTTGTAAAGAAGACAAGGAGTTTGCAGACGTTATAGATAAGTTCAATGAGTGGGCAAAAATCTGGCAGATGAAATATAATGTGGGAAAATGTGAAGTCGTTCACTTTGGCAGGAAGAATAAAAAAGCAGAGTATTACTTAAACAAAGAATGACTGCAGAATTCTGAAGTTCAGATGGATCTAGGTGTTCTTGTGCATGAGTCATAAAAGGTTAGTATGCAGGTACAGTATGTAATCAAGAGTTTCAGATTTCCAGCATCCACAGTATTTTGCTTTTAATTTAGGCTAAAGGAATGTTATCCTTTATTACAAGATGAATTGAACATAAAAGTAAGGATGTCATGCTCCAGTTATACAGGGCATTGGTGAGACCTTATCTCAAATACTGTGTGCAGTTTTTGTCTCCTTATTTAGGGAAGGATGTAAGTGCATTGGTGGCGGTTCAGAGGAGGTTCACTAGATTGATAAAAGTAAAATACTGCGGATGCTGGAACTCTGTAAAAAGAACAGAAAATGCTGGAAAGACTCAGCAGGTCTGACAGCATCTGTGGAGAGAGAAAAACAAAGGTAATGTCTGTAGTCATACGGACTCGAAATGTTAACTTTGTTTTTCTCTCTCCACAGATGCTGTCAGACCTGCTGAGTCTTTCCAGCATTTTCTGTTTTTGTTACTAGATTGATATCTGGATTGAGTGGGTCGTTTTATGAGGATAGGTTGGACAGGTTGGGCTTGGAGTTTAGAAGAGTGAGGGGTGATTTGATTGAAGTGTATAAGATCCTGAAAGGTCTTGACACGATGGATGTGGAAAGGATGTTTCCTTTTGTGGGTGAATACAGAACTCGGGGATACTGTTTTAAAATTAGGGGTCGCCCTTTTAGGACAGAGATTAGGAGAATTTTTTTTCTCTGAGGGTTGTGTGACTTTGGAACTCTCTACCTCAGAAGGCGGCAGAAGCAGGATCATTGAATATTTTTAAGGCAGAAGTAGATAGATTCTTGTTCGTCAAGGGAATCAAAGGTTATCTGGGGTAGATGGGAATGTGGAATTCAAACCACAAATAGATCAGCCATGATCTTATTGAATGGTGGAGCAGGTTTGAGCGGCTGAATAACCCACTTCTGTTCCTATTTCGTACGTTTGAGGCCACCCGCTGTCCTTAATAGGCCAGTGAGCACTGAGGTAACCAATAGGAGAGACCGCCTCCTGGAAAATAGCTCCTCCAGTTGGCTCCTGACAAGTACAGGCTCGGGACCCCCCCTTTGGTCCCCATGCTGGGCTCCTGAAACCTGTGCAAAAAATCCTGCCCTTTAGCTCTCTCTCCACAGATACTGCCGGACCTGCTGAGAATTTCAAGCATTTTCTGTTTTTATTTCAGATTTTCAGCATCTGCAGTGTTTTGCTCTTGTTTACTCATGATGGAATGACTCTGGTCCAATAGATCCATTCTGTCTCTCTTGTTAGGTTCATTTTAATTATTGTGATATGTTTTTGCAGGGATCTAGCGGCTGACTTGTTGACTATGATACCTGACAGTGAGCCTCTGTTGGTCAAGCTGTGTGCGCTTTATCCAGGAAGCACTGCAGAGATGAATGATCTTCATGAGAAGGTAAAGTTTGGGAGTTGTGAGGGGGCATTGTACGATTTTTCAGAACAGTTTATGCAATAAACTGCAGCAGGAGGTTCACAGGGAACAGCATTTCCTTACGTCTGCTACAGTTGCCGGCCCAAACTTCTCCAGAGACTTTTTTTTTCTTTCCTTTCCCTCCTCGCTTTCCCCCTCCCTCAGTTCTCTTTACCTCCCTCCATCCTCTTTTTCACCCCTCGCCTCTCTTTGCCCCCTCTCAATCCTCTCTTTAACTCTCTCGTTTCTTTAACCCCTTGCCTCTTTTACACCCCCTTTGCGTCTCTTCCCTCTTCTTTTCTCTTTAACGCCTGCCTCTTCACCCACTCTCACCTCTCTTTTCCCTTTCAGTTCTCTTTACCCCTCCCCTCTCTTTACCCCCTTCTGTTTACTCTCCTCCCTTAACCCCTTCCCTTTAACCAACCCCGCCACCCTTTCCTCTCTTTGCCACCCTCTTTAATTTCCTATTTATACTAACTAGCCAGCTTGATCAGTTTGACAAGGCAACCAATACCCTGGCACCAATAATACAGTACATAGCAATGAGGCAGTAAATGCAAATAGTGGACATGAGCCTGTCCCTTTGGAGAACAGGCTATCATGTATTGTAACTGTTTCTTTGCTCTTTTTCTACCCATCCCCCTTAAGCCAATAGTTTATGAACCCCCCAACTCAAGGAGGCATCCATATGCCTATAATCTCATCCCACCCTCAGCTGACCATATTTAACCTGTATGTGGAAATGCATCCAATTTGTTCTTCCCTGACTCTTTGCAGCTGCTTTCCCGCACGCACAACGTGAAAGCAAACAGCAGTAAAGCAGTTTAGGATTGTGTTTTGCATAACTGCTATTCCAATATGGGATATTGCGTGTTGGGGTGGGGTGGCGGGGAACTGCTGCTGTGTTGAAGCAGGTTAATGTCGTTTGATTTTAATAGAATTTTATTGCTTGGGTTTTTGAGTATTTTTCGGGTACAAGACATAGAATCAGAGGCACGGTGCTGCGGATGGATGGGAATGACACTATGCTGTGCCTTTGGGAGTGTGAGATATCAGGATGTTAAATATACTATTTCCCCGCATGGTGGGTTGTCAAACTCATTGGGAGGGAGGCCAGACTTCAGGAGCGTGCCTATCACAGACAAAGTGGAAGAGAGGGGCAGACAGTCAGTCCCTTTGTTGTTTGGCACAATCAAGGGGAGTCCAGAGAAGGAGAGGGGGAGAAACAGTTTAAAAAGAAGGGCTTTCCCCTCATTTCTCAGTGGGTCAGAAATTAGTCTCGGCCAGAACACGGAGGCCTGAGGACATCTTGAAATTTTCACTTTGGTTCTTGGCTGCATCTTTAATCCTCAGGCAGTTTCTGGTTGAGGGTTGGATGGGGTCAGGGGTCAGATCGGATGAAGCACCCTTGCCCCATCTTGACCCACAAAAAGAATTAAAAGTCTTACCATCTGTTGGTGCCCTGTGGGTGTTGTGCTGACGGAGGTTGGGGTGGGGTAATGGGGCGGCAGAAGAATCCCAAACATAGTAGGTCTTTTTTAAATGTTATTATACGGAGAAAAAGGAAACTAGAGTAAAGATTTTAAGGTTGATCAGCATCTAAAAACAGAGCGGTAACTTCTCTTCATCCAGCCTAAGCTGTAGGCAGCAAAGGAGCTGTGCAAGGCATGATAAAAGCCAACTAAAAATGAATTGACCATGTGTATCGCATCCAAGTTTGCTGACAATACAAAACCAAGTGGGAAAGTAAACTGTGAGGAGGATGCAACTTGTCTTCAAAGGGGTACAGGTAGATTAACTGAGTGAGCAAGAAGGTGGCAACCTCGTGAAGAATAGGAAAGCAGAATTTTTAAAGGTGAGAACCTAGCAATTGCTGGTATTTGGATGGATTTGGGCGTCTTTGTACATGAGTCACAAAAGATTAACATGCAAGTACAACGAGCAACTAGGATGGCAAATTGTATTCCAGCCTTTATGGGAAGAGGATGGTTATATAAGATTCAGGAATTCTTGCTGCAATTATATAGGGCTTTGGTGAGACCAAAATCTGGAGTACACTGAAAAGTTTTGGCCTCCTCAGCGAAGGAAGGATATACTTACCTTGGAGCAGGTGAAACAAGTGCTCACTGGATTGAATCCTGTGATGACAGGGCTGTCCTATGAGGATAGACAGTGTCGAATGGATCTGTATTCCCTGGAGTTTAGAACGAGAGGTAACTTCATTCCCCTGGCTGGAGAGTCCAGAACTAGCGGTCATTGTTCATGATAAGGGATCAGACATTTAGAACTGAGATGAGGAGAAATTTCTTCACTTCAGGATTGTGAATTTTTGGAATTCTTTACCTTTAGATGCTCAGGTGATGAGTGTATTCAAGACAGAGATCAATAGGTTTTTGGGTACTAAGGGATATTGGATAGTCCAGGAGTTGATGTAGATGTCCACCATGATCTTATGGAGCAGAGCAGTCTCGAGAGGCTGAATGGCTAACTCCAGCATTTTTTATGCTCTTTATAATGGTGAATTATTTTATACTTAGTTTACTAATGCTGTGATTGACATGTGTAAAATTCTCCTCACAGTGTCACTTACCAACCTTGGAAGAATGTTTACAAATCGCGGAAACGTATCACAATGAAGGGGAGACATTCCAAGCAGTAAAATATTATTTATTGAGTCCTGTGCCAGAAAAAGCACTTCCAATTGGCCTTCTTTACGTTAAAGGTAATCTCACTGATTACAGTTGCCTTACTGATTGTTCTGTAATTAAAATATTTTGTGTTTTAAAATTAATGAGGGTGCAGTATTTTCTTGATTGCTGTTTTAATTCATTTTCTGGATGTGGCTTACACTGACAAGGTTACCGTAGTGTTCTGTTGTTCTGTGTTTGATTATTTGAGTCGGTTTGCTATTGATGCCCAGTGTGCTTGATTGGTTAAGCCTGGGTGTGGACTCAGAGTAAAGTAAACACACTGTAGAAAGACTTGAAAGCTAGAGCTGAAGCATGGAGTAGACTTGTTAAGGCACTGTAAATAAAACCTGGTGCACACATAGAAACCAGTGTCATCTCAGCATAGATCCAAGATATAAAATATACAACAAACCACGTTTATTGGCCATTGTAGAAGGCCTAAGAAAGTACAGGGACCTTTTCCTTGTTTATAGCTAATGGGCTTACTGGACCAGTGGCTGCCAACCAGTAGCCATGTGTAGGTGCAGGCCTGGAAGGGAGGCATATTCCCTTCCTTAAAGGACACAGCGAAAAGCAGGGGGGATCTTACCATCTGGCATCTTCTTTCACTCTGGTGTTAGCTCAGAATTCAGGTTCAGAACTTTCCCTGAAGCCAATGGAAATAAAATTGTACAAAGATGTTAAATGGATTGTTTTACACTGTGCCCTAAGTCAACCCCATCGAATTCAATAAGTTTCTGCCCTTGATTTATTTTTAGTTTCAAACATACAACATTGACTGGTAACCCAACTGGTCCATCAAGTCAACCTGTGCCACAATGGCTCGACCCTCATGGCTAAACAATCCTTCACTCCCCAGCAGCTCCCCTGACGTCCAGGTGACCTTTGAACTCCAGGGAAAGGTGAAAAAATCCAGACCTAATATGGGAAAAAAAGTACTTTGTAAAGTTCCTCCCTGACCCTCTAAAGTGATCAAACTAGGCCCTTGAGATGACGTGGACCAAGTATTATCTGTAAAGACATTTACTTTCTATTCAAAGCAGCCTATGTCCCAGCCAGGGACCAGCCCAGCTCCCTTCTATCTCCGGTTTTCTGGCTTTTTCCTCTGTGGCTTGTTTAGAACCCTGTTGTTACTGTCTAATATAACGCCTGTTGCAACATATGTTTGAAAATCATATCAATGTTTTCTCTGCCGCTTGGAAAGATGGCAGCTGACTGACTCTTGCTTCTTCCTACCTGACAGAACAGCTAAGTAGCTGTGATTGGACCTTGGACTCCGTCCATGGGATCCTGGACCTGCTCAGCTACATCCGCACTGATCGGCTGATGCTACACAAGTGTAGTGAGTAAGTTAGAATGCAAGTATTGCTGCCTATTTAAATGAAAAGCACCCTTCTTGGCTTAAAGGTCATCAGGTTTAATTTGCTCTGTAACAAGGCATTTGTTGAACCATCACAGTCGCTTGAAAGGGTAGTAAACCGACCTGCTGCATCACACACTGTCCATGTAGAAACATTATTCCACAGTGCTAGCCTGCGTACCGACATGCCATTCCACAGTGCTTTTATACATATGTTATGGGTGGGAGAGCACAAGTCTTGTGTACCAACATTGTGTGTGTCACCAAGCTCATTTAGCAGCAACCTCAGCTACCATTCCTGTATCTCAACAAGCCATGTGATGGTGCCGCTCTATGTAAACCGTACCACAGTGCTGCCAGCTCCAGTCAGTAGCAGCACTGTTATACCTAAGTCTGATGGTCATGGGTTCAAGCTCCAGTCCAGGACTTGACCACATGATCAAGGTTGTCACTTCAGCAACAACTTTTATTTATATGTAAATATAATGTAATAAAACGCTGCAAGGCACCTCACGGGAGCCTTAGCAAACAAAACTCGACACCAAGCCACATAAAGAGATATTAGGGCAGATGACCAAAAGCTTGACTGCAGAGGTAGGTTTTAAGGAGCGTCTTAAAGGAAGAAAGAGAAGAGAGGTGGAATGGAGGGAATTCCAGAGCTTAAGGCCTTGGCAGCTGATGGCACAGCCACTAATGGTGAAGTGACTAAAATTGGGGATGTTCAAGAGGTCAGAATTAGATGAGCACAGATATCTCGGAGGGCTATGGGGGCTTAACTCTGTCTCTCTCTGGTAGTGCATCCTGTGTCAAGAGGAGTATTTTTTAGCATGGGGAGGCTGTTGAACTGCAGCTACCACACAGTTCTGGCTGACCTGAAGATTCTCCGCCTGCCGTAGGCAAATTGGAAGGATTTGCAGGTTGATAATTAACCTGCCTGACCACATTTTGAACACACCTTCTGTGGCCATCAGGTCCCATTGTGGGACTCAAACCTGGAGCTTCTGGCTCAGAGACAGGGAGGCTACCCACTGCACCACAAGACCTCCCTCATGATGTTAATTATACATCAATTGGATGTTTAATTGTGTTCAGGTATTGGATATTAACTCAGGACTCACTTGTGCTCACGTATATAGGAGCAGGCTTAAGGAAGGGTTGTTGGTTAAAGGTCCACGATATGTGATGGCTGTCTCTGTCAAGATAAGTTACATAAGTGTATAAAGACCAGGTGTCAGGGGTCTACCCTTAACCTCACAGTTTTTCGAGATCAGACATGGGACTGGAGGATATTGCAGAGACAGGGAGAGGCAAAACCATGGAGGGATTTGAAAACAAGGATTTTAAAATTGAGTTCTTATTCAACTGGTAGCCAATGCAGGCCAATAAACATGGGGGTGATGGGTGAATGGGACTTGGTGCTAATAAGGTCACAGGCAGCAGAGTTTTGAATGACATCAAGATTACACAGGACAGAACATGGGAGGCTGGCCAAGAGTGTGTTAGAATAGGCAAGTATAGGTAGAGGTAACAAAGGAATGAATGAGGGTTTCAGCAGCAGAAGAGTTGAAGCACTTCAGTTCACTATTGAAGGAGTGCTGCACTGATGGGTAATGATCAGCAAGATTTTCTGTTATGATCAGGTGAGGAGGGGTAGAATAGCTCCCCTCTTTTCCCACTCTTTGTTTGACGACAACAGGTTTTTTTTTAAAGGATATGCTTGCCAATTCAGTGAGTGTTTAACTGTTTATTTCCTGTGGCTGTAAAAGACACAGGAAGACGAGTTTCCTCATAGGCTTTCTTAAGATAAAAGAGAATGGTATTTATTGTGATTAAACTGATCTAAAAAAATAATCAAAACGGCCTGACTTTCATGCACATGTGCACTCCAAGTTTCGTGCACACACACACACATAAATAAGTCACAAAGTGGGAGGATGGATTATGCAGTATTTTTACAATGCAATAAGAGTTAAAAGTATACGGATCTTGTAGACTGCTGACTTGAATGGATTCATAGTTGAATGGTTTTTAAGACAGAAAACAAGGAGTAGGAATAAACGGGTCTTTTTCCGAACGGCAGGTAATGACTAGTGGGGTACCACAGGGATCGGTGCTGGGACCCCAGCTATTCACAATATATATTAATGATTTAAATGAGGGAGCTAAATGTAATATCTCCAAATTTGCAGATGACACAAAGCTGGGTGGGAGGGTGAGCTGTGAGGATGCAGAGATGCTTCAGTGTGATTTGGACAAGCTGAGTGAGTGGGAAAATGCATGGCAGATGCAGTATAATGTGGATAAATGTGAGGTTATCCACTTTGGTAGCAAAAACAGGAAGGCAGATTTTTATCTGAATGGCTACAAAGTGAGAGAGGGGAATGTGCAACGAGACCTGGGTGTCCTCATACACCAGTCGCTGAAGGTAAGCATGCAGGTGCAGCAGGCGGTAAAGAAGGCAAATGGTATGTTGGCCTTCATAGTGAGAGGATTCGAGTACAGGAGCAGGGATGTCTTGCTGCAATTGTACAAGGCCTTGGTGAGACCACACCTGGAATATTGTGTGCAGTTTTGGTCTCCTTATCTGAGGAAGGATGTTCTTGCTATAGAGGGAGTGCAGCGAAGGTTTACCCGACTGATTCCTGGGATGGTGGGACTGATGTATGAGGAGAGATTGAGTCTGTTAGGATTATATTTGCTGGAGTTCAGAAGAATGAGGGGGGAATCTCATAGAAACCTATAAAATTCTAACAGGACTAGACACGATAGATGCAGGAAGGATGTTCCCGATGGTGGGGGAGTCCAGAACCTGGAGGGTCACAGTCTGAGGATACAGGATAGGCCATTTAGGACTGAGATGAGGAGAACTTTCTTCACCCAGAGAGTGGTGAGTCTGTGGAATTCACTACCACAGAAAATAGTTGAGGCCAAAACATTGTATGTTTTCAAGAAGGAGTTGGATATAGCTCTTGGGGCGAAAGGGATCAAACGATATTTTAAAAACTCAACCAGTGGTTTTCAGCCTGGTAAATATATCAAGTCATTTTTGATATAAAGCATAGCTTCATAACATTGCATTTAGAAAGCAAGTTTCAATCAAAGAATTTTGTAACGCACTGACAGTTATGTGGGTAAAGACTGTTATTAAGGTAAAGACTTGTTAAATGTCCTGGATAAACCCAGCGGAATATTGGATGAGGCCAGCAGGACCCACTGGGATGTTTCACTCTTTAACTCATGGATGTGAGGGCCAGTGTTATTCTTTTAGTGTCACCTGTGGCTCATACTCACCCTTGAATCACAAGGTTCCGGGTTCAAGTCCCTGTCCAGGGCTTGAGAACAAAAATCAGGGTAGACTGTCAGGGACACATGCCTGCTCAGGTGGATGTAAAAGACCCCATAGCGTTATGTTGAAGAAGCGCAGGGGAGTAATGCCCAGAGTCTGGGCCAATATTTATCCTTCTATCAGCATCACAACAAACAGATTATCTGGTTATCATCACATTGTCATTTGCAGGAGTTTGCTGTGTGAAAATTAGCCACCACATCTCCTAGATTACAACAGTCACAACCCCTCAAAAACAGTACTTAATCAGCTGTAAAGTGCTTTTGAGATGTCCAGTGGCCATGAAAAGTGCTACATAAATGCAAGTCTTCCTTTTATTTCATTTTTATGCCCTTCCACCTGGGAACCATATTTAAGAAGTATTTGGATGTGCACTTGCGATGCCATGGCATACAAGACTATGGGCCTAGTGCTGGAAAATGGGATTAGAATAGTTAGGCACCTGTTTGACCGGCACGGACTCGATGGGCCGAAGGGCCTTTTTCTGTGCTGTAGGCCTTTATGACTCTATAGCTCACAGGCCGATCATCACAGGAAGGTTCAGGAGTATCTGTGATGGACTCTCTGCAATCTGTCCTTAAATGTGGTGTCATCAGGACTGAGATGAGGAGAAATTTATGAATCTTTGGAATTCTCTACCCCACAGGGCTGTGGATGCTCCATTGTTGAATGCATTCAAAGCTGACAGACAGATTTTTGGTCACTCAGGGAATTAAGGGATAGGGGGATCTGGTGGGAAAATGGAGTTGAAACCCAAGATCAGCCATGAACATATTGAATGGGGGAGCAGGCTTGACAGACCATATGGTCTACTCCTGCTCGTGCTTCTTGTAATCTTGATAGCTTTAAACTATTTTTAGCCTGATCGAGCCATTTGGTATGTTCTTGAAAAGGAATTGTAAGCAAAGAGCAGGGGAGTGTGGCTAATTGAGTAGCTCTTTCAAAGAGTTGGCACCAAACGATGGGCGAATGGCTTATTTGTGCATGATTCTGCGATTCCCTTGACAGTGTGAGAGAAATTCACATGGACTTATAAAGTGTAGACAAACCAAATGTATAAATTATGAGACATAGAGCGGATGGGAAGGACCTATTTCCCTGAGCAGAGAGGTCAATAACCAGGGAGAATAGATTTACAGTAATTGGAAGAATGATTTTCAGGAGAATTTTTTTCACCCAGAGGGTGGTGGGGATCTGCAACTCGCTGCCTGAAAGGGTAGTAAAGGCAGAAACCTTCATTGCATTTAAAAAGCTCTTGAATATGCACTTGAAGTACCATAAGCAAAAAGAGTGCAGGCCAAGAACTGGGAAATGGGATTAGTTTACATCACACTGCCTCAGCCAGTCAGATAGACAGATCATTTATTGAAAAAAAATCATCGCGGTGGCAGATGCCAAATTGTGATGATGATATGAATAAAACAAGTAATCATAATTTATGACATAGTTAGAAACAACGATTAAAATAAAAGTAATATATAAAATAATATAATGATTGCACAATTTAGATCATTTCAGCGTACAAATAATCACAATATGTTGCAAAATACAGGTCTCCTTAATTTACAAAATAGAAATGAAAGGTCTACTGCAATCTGCATTCTGCTTTAAAATCCATAGGTCAGATGTTGTCAGTTTGAGTTTATTGAATTTTCAGTCAGTTACGTACTATTTATGAGTTTTATAAGGTAGGAGGATTGGGCTGTTTCATAGTCTACTTGTCTTTTCTCCTTAATTCCATCACGCATTTACTTTCGTCTATTTGTGGCAAGAGACAGTGGCAGTGGGAGGTAGGAATCAGGAGTTTTCTAGTCAAGTTCAGACAGAGCGTATGACTTCACTAAAAGAAACAATAGGAAATATACAATCTTAATTTTGTTGTGCGACATGATGTGAACTCCATTCTTGCCTTTCAGATTTCGAAACGAGCTGCTTATATTCTGTGGCTACATTGCTGCATTACTGGCCATCAGAAGACATTACAACAGCATTGTACCTGCACTTTATGAATACACCAGGTGAGGGCAGTATATACCGAAACATTCCTGCCAGAATTAAGACAAGTAATTATTATAAATCTTCAACTAAAGTATAGATTTTGCGAAATATGTTAATGCCAATTTGATTGATGCATTATAGGGAGTAAATATTTATCCTGTGAAAGGTTTAGATTTTAGAAACACCGATCACTGAGTAAATTTGCTTACCCAAAATGCCTAGAAAGTCAAAATGTGGTCCGAAGTTAAAGAAAAACTCTCGGTGCGGGATAGTTAATGCGCTGAGCCACACATAGTAACAAAGCCCCAGGCTGAACGGCTGCTAGCTGTGGACTTTGTCAGTATCAGCCTGGACAATGATAGGGTACAGCAATTTTTTGTGTTCATTCATGAGATGTGGATGTTGCTGGCTAGTCCAACATTTATTATTGCTCATCCCTAATTGCCCTTGAGAAGGTGGTGGTGAGCTGCCTTCTTGAACCGCTGCAGTCCATGTGGCATAGGTACACCCACAATGCTGTTAGGAAGGGAGTTTCAGGATTTTGACCCAGCGACAGTGAAGGAACGGCGATATATTTCCAAGCCAGGCTGGCGAGTGGCTTGGAGGGGAACTTCCAGTTGGCGGTGTTCCCATGTGTCTACTGCCCTTGTCCTTCTAGATGGTAGCAGTCATAGATTTGGAAGGTGCTGTCAAAGGAGCCTTGGTGAGTTTCTGCAGTGCACCTTGTAGATGGTACACACTGCTGACACTGTGCGTCGGTGGTGGAGGAAGTGAATGTTTGTGAATGCTCCAAGCAAGCAGGCTGCTTTGCCCTGGATGGTGTCGAGCTTCTTGAGTGTCAACCTCTCAACCTCTTACCATTTACGAAATATTCTGCCTTTCTGTTTTTTTTTACCAAAGTGGATAACTTCACACTCATTCACGTTAAATTCCAGCTACCATGTTCTTGCCCATTCATTTAGACTGAGGCCTGACCTGTTCTGTCTGAAAGGGTAACGGAAGTAGATTCACTTGGGAATTGGATAAACACTTGAAAAGGAAAAGTTTTCTGTGTTATGGGGAAAGAGCAAGAGCAAGCGATGACACTGATTGGAAGGGGAGAGAAAATGGGAAATTTAACTTGAAGGCTGATGGTCAAAAGTGCACTACTCGGTTCTGAATGGGACAGCTCTACAGCGACTTTCAAGTTCAAAGAGGAAAAAGTGTTTTAAAAAAACACTCTATAAAAAAAAACTAACAACTCTTCCAAAGAGCCAGCACAGTCATGGTGAGCTGAATGGCCTCCTGCTATGCTGATACCACAATTGGACTCACTGAGTTGGGGATGATGAAGAGGCACAAATAAGCCTGAATTGCTTTGACCTTGAGGTCTAAATTAACAGGATGCCCAGAATTCTCATTCCCAATTGTTAGCTAGTGAAATAAACACAGGAAATGTAGGAACCACTCTGCAGAACCTGCAGAGAGACAAACACAAGAGTTTAACATTTCAGGTTGTTGGCCTTTTGTTCTGCTTTTGTTTTAATGCTAACTATTCAGCCTTGTTGTCCTGAGGCCTGATAGGCTATTGGGATAGGGGAGGTTTTAAATGGCTTGCCCCAGATGTAAGTGTGTGATTCGTCCCTGAGACCCTGCTCTAGTCCAAGGCAGAGCAGGGCTGGAGGGTGAGGGAAGCGGCCATGCACTTGGAAAAGCTTGTCAAAAGTCAACATCCTTCCGCAGCTGCAGTTCCATTGACATGCCTGGAGTTGGGCCTCTGAAGCTTTACTGTACCCAGTCAAGCAACGCAAAAGCATGAAAATGCCACCAAATGCCCCTGAACTTTTCACCCCTCGGGCACAGACTGTAAATTAATGTACGTTTTAGGGGGGCAGCCAAACAATTGGACAAGTTGTAGAATCCCCGTGTGAAAGGTGGCCATGGCGCAGTCACTGGTGGAGGCGCTCACAGCCCCTTGCAATGTCTTTATTAAGGTTTGGACCAGTATCCACCATGGTTCAAGCTAACTGTGCCGCCTTGCTGTGCGGGTTAGGAGAATGCCTGCGCCTCAGCTGAGAGCACAGCATGCAGTACATTGGCCGGAGCTGTTGCCAGTCGGTCAAGTGGAGTGGGGCGGAGGTGGGTGGAGTTTCGGACAGCCAATGAGCACACTACATACAGGCCATCCAAGTGGTGGCCAGCACACTCTGGCATGCATGAAGGGGCATTGAAACTTAACCAAGAGAGGTCCTTAGGACACATAGGCTAACCCACGCGTCTCTCTCTTTCATTCTGCAGGAGGAGAACATTGGGATTATGGAGACTGCTGATTTAGTGGTATAGCTTATGGCTTACAGAGAGCAGAGAAGAAGGAGAAGAAAAGTGAAGGAGACGCCTGTGTCACCAACGGGAGGAGCACCTCCCTCTGTATGAAGGAGTGGCAGGGCCTCCTGTGCACGCAGCTGAAGGTCCACAGTGATCCGTCACTCGTAGGTGCCTTGCTAGACTGAGAACCAGTGTCACCGAAGACTGTACATGTCGATGGAACTGGTCGGTCACACACCCTACCTGCTGCAGGATTTGGCGCCACAGAGATGTGGACGGGATCCACTGCCAGTGGCCGTGAAAGTGACTGCGGCGGTCAATCTTTACGCCAGTGCCTCCTTCCAGGGCTCCACAGATGGCCTGTGCAGGATCTCACAAGCCTCCACGCACAAGTGCATGCAGGAGGTCAAGGATGCCACATTCACGAAGGCACTGGGTTTTGTGCATTTTGCCTGGGATCAGGAAAGCCAGGAAGCAAGAGCGCTGGGATTTGCGCAGATCTTTGATTTTCCACAGGTCCAGGGTGCCATTGACTGCACTAGCATGGTGCTTAGATCTCCATGGCAACAAGCAGTCAACTAAGTCAATCACAAGGGCTTCCACTCGCTGAATGTTCAGCTGGTGTGCGACCACCACAAATGCGTCCTACAGGTCTGTGCACGATTCCCAGGGAGGGTCCACGACTCCTACATCCTTAGCAGGTCTCAGATCACTGACATCTTTCAGGGTCCAGAAAGGCTGCAGGGTTGGCTCCTTGGGGACAAGGCTACCCACAGATGACACCCGTACAGTGGCCTCAGACTACAGCAAAGTAACAGTATAATGAGGCTCATACCGCAACCCAGACTTTAGTGGAGGAAATGATAGACATGTTGAAAATGAGGTTCCAGTGCCTTGACAAGTCTGGAGGAGCACTGCAATACGGTCCCCAGAGAGTGTCATGCATCATCATAGCTTGCTATGTGCTACACAACCTGGCGCTGCAACAGTGGGGGGGAGGAACTGGCTGAGGGGGGAATGGAAGAGCTTCACATCTCCTCCGATAATGAGGACGTCAAAGGGAATGAGGGTGATGAGGTCCTCGAAGGCGAGGATGCTGACGATGAGGCCATTGCACTGGCCAGACGAGGAAGGCGCACTCATGAGGCCCTAATAGCTGTGAGGTTCATGGGGGATGATGAGATGCAGTGAGGACAGTCCTGACATCCTCACCTTGCATCTGTGAAAGTTTGACTCCTGTGTGGCTGATGGCAGCGCACATAGCCTCAGTGCTCAGGATCATGTCATGGAGATCCAGCGGAGGCCCTAATAGTCTCTAGATTCCAGGGGGATGATGACAACATGCAGTGAGGACACTCCATAGATCTTCACATAGCCTCTGTGAGTGTCCGACTCCTGTCTAGTTGAGGGCAGCTCGCTTGTGCTCTGTGATCAGGGTCATATCGTGGAGAAACAGCCATGAAATTTTAAGTACACCTGATCCTTTGTCAGCCTTCAGCACCTGAGCCCTTCAGGAGCACAGGGTCACTGGTCACAGATGCTGAAGAGATGGGATCCAGCCCCACCTCAAAGGTGCTGAGAGCACACAGAGAGAATGACTGAACTCTGTGACGCCTGTCCATGACATTCTGGCAGCAATGACAAGCATCATCGAGGTTCAGGCATCACTGATGTGTCCAGTGAGTGTGAAGCCGGACCATCACTTTGGACTGAAGGTTACACATTGCACAGAGAAGAGGCCCTGGACTGAGACACGGCAGATGGTGAAATTTGAATCAAATAAAAATCTGGAATTAAAAGTCACGAAACTATTGTCGATTGTTTTGAAAATCCATTTGGTACACCAGTGCCCTTTAGGGAAGGAAATCTGCTGTCCTCACCTGATCTGGCCTACATGTGGTTCTTAAATGCCCTCTGAAATTGCCTAGCAAGCTACTCAGTTGTATTCAACCATTAAAAAGTCAATAAAAAGTAATGAAACCGAGCGGACCACCCGGCATCAACCTGGGCACTGGAAACAACAACGGAAAACCCAGCCCTGTCATCCCTGCAAAATCCTGCTGGGGGTTTGTGCCAAAACTGGGAGAGCTGTCTCACAGACTAGTCAAGCAACAGCCTGACATAGTCATACTCACGGAATCATACCTTACAGATAATGTCCCAGACTCCACCATCACCATCCCTGGGCATGTCCAGTCCAACCAGCAGGACAGACCCAGCAGAGGAGGCAGCACAGTGATGTGCACTCGGGAGGGAGTTGCCCTGGGAGTCCTCAACATTGACTCCGAACCCCATGAATTCTCATGGCATTAGGTCAAACATGGGCAAAGTAACCTCCTGCTGATTACCATGCACTGGCATCCCTCAGCTGATGAATCAGTGCTATGTTGACCACTTGGAGGAAGTATTGACCACTTGGAGGAAGTACTGAGGTTGGCAATGGCACAGAATGTACTCTGGGTGGGGGACTTCAATGTCCATCACCAAGAGTACATTCTGCACCCTTGCCACCACAGACCGAGCTGGCCGAGTCCTAACTGACATAGCTGCTAGACTGGCTCTGTGGCCAGTGGTGAGGGAACCAACAAGAGGGAAAAACATACTTGACCTCATCCTCACCAACCTGCCTGCCGCAGATGCATCTGTCCATGACAGTTTCGGTAGGGGTGACCACCGCACAGTCCTTGTGGAGACGAAGTCCCGCCTTCATATTGAGGATACCCTCCATCGTGTTGTGTGGCACTACCACTGTGCTAAATGGGATAGATTTTCAACGGATCTAGCAACTCGAGACTGGGCAATCGTGAGACGCTGACGGCCATCAGCAGCAGCAGAATTGTACCCAAACACAATCTTACCTCATAACTCACATATCCCCCACGCTACCATTACCACCATGCCAGGCGATCAACCCTGGTTCAATGAAGAGTGCAGGAGGGCATGCCAGAAGCAGCACCAGGCATACCTGAAAATGAGATGTCAACTTGGTGAAGCTACAACACAGGACGACTTGCATGTCAAACAGCATAAGCAGCAAGTGATAGACAGAGCTAAGCAATTCCACAACCAACGGATCAGTTTTAAGCTCTGCAGTCCTGCTACATCCAGTCATGAATGGTGGTGGACAATTAAACAGCTCTCCTTGACCTCTGGAGCTGGAGATGATGGAGTCACCGGAAGAGGGGATTTGGATCATTCAGAAATTCCCAGAGTCACTTGGGTGGATGGCCCCAGGGTGTCGAGATGCTGGTCCTCCTCCCTATGGGTACCCAACGGCCCCTGGCTGGGTCCATGAGGTGAAGGGGAAGCTGGAATGAGATCGAACTGCCTGCACCCCACTCACGTTGACACTGTTGGAGAACAACTGTGGCATCAGCGATGGAGCTCAGCCCGCACAGCATTGCAGGACCCAGGTCCTGGCCCAAGGTCTGGATGGCAGCTGCCATCCTGCCAGTGTTGACCTCGGTGCATCAGCATGCCCGCGCTATCACCTCGGACTGAAGGCAGATGGACTCCTCCGTCTTCTCTTGCAATCTGAGGAGTGCACCAGACATCCCTTCCTGATGTTCCTGTGATTGCCTTTGCAGGTCCAACAACTGATTGAGGATCGAGTCCAGAGGCTCATCGTCTGACTCAGACTCAGCAGATCCTTTGCCTCCAGCAGTCCTCCGAGTGCCAGTGACCTCGGATGTCCCTGCCTCCACCTGCAGTGGGACAGATTGTATGCTGTGATCACTGGATTGCGATCCAGAGGCTGCTCTGCAGCTAGGTCCCACCGAGGTGTATGTCAGTGTGCTAGTGGAGGGTATGGGTGAGCATCGTGACGAGTCTTCAATGGTGCTGCCCCCGAGGGTCCTCATCCGAGGCTATCTCGGTGCTAGGGTCAGGGTCAAGTTTGCCAGAGGATGACGTCTCATATGTGTCTAGGAGAGAAAATGGAGATTATTAGTGCTTGGCAGTCACGCTGAACACAGGACAGTGGACTCAGAGTAGCGTTGAGAGAGGGATGATCTGGTGCTGAATCCTCATGTGGCTGCTTGGCACTGACCTCGCCATCGCCGCAGGAATGGTCGACATCCTTTCTGGCCAGCTCTAACGCGCGATTCTCGAACAGAGTGTGGACATTGATATCTGGCACTCCACCCCCCGGTTCGGGACCTCTCCCATTGATTGTGCGCCATCTTGTCATGCATGAAGACAGGTGGAGAGAATGTGAGCAAGATGCATGCCAGGCCAAATGAGAAGGATGCCAGGTGTGCATGTGTGCTGAGTGGATGGATGAGGATGCAGTCTCCAGAGGAGAGGAGGCCAGATGGAGAAGTGAGGGTGTGTGTGACAGAGTGAGTGTTGATGTCCTTTTGAGCCGGCAGTGAGTGAAATGCCAGTGAACGAGTGATGGGCTTGTGAGTGGGTGAGTTGAGATTGGTGAGATGGTTGACTTACCCTGGTGACACGGATGAGATCATTCATCCTCTTTCTGCACTAGACGGCCGACCTGTGTGCAGCATTGGCACTGACCACCTTTGCCACCGCCTCCCAAACCAGAGTGGTGAGTCTAATGGGCCTCCTGCAGTCAGACCTGGGGTAGAGGACATCCCGGTGGGCCTCCAAGGGGCCCAAAAGGCGTCCCAGGGATGCATCACTGAATCAGGGGGCCGCACTCTTCCTGGCTTTTGGGGCCATGTCTTCACTGGAGCAGCCCTAGGCTAAACATTGAGAACTGTGTGTATGGAGTGAGAAAGCAGTGAGGTAACAGTGTGACGGGCAAATCATAAGCTGGCCACCAGCGATCTAGTGTGTTTCCTGTGACTGAGTCATTTATGAGGCAGAAAGGGGATGATACAACGTGAAAATCTGCCATTGCAGCCAGCGGATAAAATGTCTTTTCTCACACCCGCTGGTGCACTTAGTGCAAATCTGGGACAATACCGCCCTGTGTCCTCTAGTGCTAGTCTCTCCCACAACAAGAAACATCCTTTCCGCATCCACCCTGTCAAGTCCCCTCAGGATCTTATATGTTTCAATAAGCTCACCCCTCAACCTTCTGAACTCCAATGGATACAGGCCCAGCCTGTCCAACATTTCCTCGTAAGATAACCACCCCCCCCATCACAGATATCAGTCAATTGAGCCTTCTCTGAACTGCTTCTGACACACTTGTGTCCTTCCTTCAATAAGGAGGCCAAAGCTGCACAGAATACTTCAGATGTGATCTCACCAATGCCCTGTGCAGCTGTAGCAAAACATGCCTACTTTTATATTCCATTCCCCTCGCAATAAATGACAACATTCCATTTGCCTTCCTAATCACTTGCTGTACCTGCATACTAATTTTTTGTGATTTATGTACCAGGACACTCAGATCCTTCTGTACCTCAGAGTTCTGCAACCTATCTCCATTGAAAAAATATACTGCTTTACTATTCTTCCTGTCAAAGTGGACAAGCTGACATTTTCCCATTTTATACTCCATCTGCCAAATTTTTGCCCACTCACTTAAACTATTTATACCCCTTTGCCGACTCCTCATGTCATCTTCATAACTTATTTTCCTACCTATCTTTGTGTCATTAGCAGATTTAGCAACCATACATTTGGCCCCTCCATCCAAGTCATTGATATATATTGTAAATGGTTGGGGCCCCAGCAGTGGGGCCTCTGCCTCTGCCTGTAGCAGTCCACTCGTCATGTCTTGCCAACCCAATAATAACCCATTTATGCCTACTCCCTGGTTCCTGTTAGCTAATCAATCCTCTTTCCATGTTAATATGTTATGCCCTAAATGATGAGATCTTATTTTGTGTAGTAACCTTTGATGTAGCACCTTGTCAACTGCCTTTTGGAAATTTAAGTACACTACATCCACAGGTTCCCCTTCATCCATTTTGCTTGTTACTTCCTCAAAGAACTCCAATAAATTAGTCATTATTCCCCTTTCACAAAACCATGTTGATTCTGCATAACTACATAGAAAATTTCTAAGTACCCCGCTATAACCCCCTTAATAATAGATTCCAGCATTTCCCCAATGTCAGATGTTAAGCTAACTGGCCTGTAGTTTCCTGCTTTCTGTCTTTCTCCTTTCTTAAATAAAGGAGTCATATTCACTATTTTTCAATCCGATGTGACCTATCCAGAATTTGGGAATTTTGGAAAATTAAAACCAATGCATCTACTAACTCAGCAACAACTTTTAAGACTCTACGATGAAGTCCATCAGAATCTGGGAACTTATCCAATTTTAGTTCTAATAATTTTCTCAGTACCCTTTCCCTGGTGATTGTAATTGTTTTAAACTCCTCCCTCCCTTTCACCTCCTGATTAATTATTTCTGGGATGTTATTTGTATCCTCTATGGTGATGACAAACACAAAATATCTATTCAATTCATCTTCCATTTCCATGTTTTCTATTATTAATTCCCCAGGCTCACTCTCTAGAGGACCAATGTTCACTTTATAAACTTTTCCTTTTTAAATACCTGTAGAAACTCCGACTATCTGTTTTTATATTTCTAGCTAGCTTTCTCTCGTACTCTAATTTCTTCCTCTTCATTAATCTTTTAGTCATTCTTTACTGTTCTTTATATTCTGTCCAATCTTCTGACCTGCCACTCATCTTTGTGGGATTATACATTTTTTTTTTCAATTTGACTCCTTTAGTTAGCCACGGATAGTGTGTCCTTCCCTTAGTCTTTCTTTCTCACTGGAATGTATCTTTTCTGAGTATTCTGAAATATCTCCTTAAATGCCTGTCACTTCATCTCTATTGACCTGTCCCTTAACCTAATTTCCCAGTTCACTTTAGCCAACTCTGTCTTCATGCCCTCATAATTGCCCTTATTTAAGTTTAAAACAGTAGTCTTAGAGCCACTCTTCTCTCCCTCAAACTGAATGTGAAATTCAATCATATTATGATCGCTGACACTAAGGGCACCATCACTATCAGGTCATTAATTAATCCTGTGATATTGTACATTACCGGATTTAATATAGCCTCCCCTCTGGTTGGCTCTAGAATGTGCTGCTCTAAGAAACTATCCCAAAAACACTCTATGAACTCATCATCCAGGCTACCTTTGCCAATCTGATTTGTCCAATCTTTATATGTAGATTAAAATCATCCATGATTATTGCCATAACTTTCTTACAAACCCCCATTATTTCTACCTGTATACTCCATCCTACAGTGTGGCAACTGTTAGGGGGCCTATAAACCACTCCCAAAAGTGACTTCTTACCTTTTCACCTGTACCCAAACTGATTCTAGCTTTTGATCTCCAAAACTAAGGTCATCACTCTCTATACTAATGTCATCCTTAATTATCAGAACTATTCCTCTATCTTTTCCAAGTTTCCTGTCCTCCCTAAATGTCATGCACCCTTGAACATTCACAGCCCAGTGTTATGCCCACAGCTGGTGTTAATTGCTGTGCAAACCAAATCACAGAGGGAATCTTGGCTTACAGGCCATAATCTTTTTTTCTGTATTCGGAAACTGAGAAGACAACGTATCGATCTCAGCCGTAAAAGGTCCAGTAACACTTATGGGATTTTAAAAATTAAATTAAATGTTTTATTAACAAAAATAAAAGGAAACTTAAGCACACAAGGTTACAGTTACACAATTAAGGTTAGCCTTACAAAACATTCCCCCAAAACACTCTATTTGATCAGATACCCACCTATAGAAGTCTACTATGAAATCCAGTAATATTACACAAGGCAAACTGCTGTAGCTTCGATAAAGGTGTACCACATGACCCTTACCCTCTTCGACTCTGCGGTGGAATCCACTTCAGTATAAAAGTGCTTGCTGCAGCCCAAGATTTCTCTGACTTGATTGGTGATTCAAACTGCATCCTCTCCCAGCCCAGAGCTCCATCTATAGCTCAACAGCTCAAACAGCTCCAGCTATCTCCAGCCACCTCTAGCTCAATATCTATATCCAACTATCCACTGTAACTCTAATATACCCCTTTCCCCTGTCACCTCCATTTCATTGTTCGCATATCTCTTTGAAGCTCCAACCCTTCCAAATATAAGATCTTTCATGTTTCCATCTTGTCTTTGCTTTTGGGAGAATAAAATATAATATCCCCACTACTATTTACTTATGGAACTCCTGCAAGATGCAAATATGTTTCTTTCAACCACCGACTCCCTTTTGATATTCAAACAAATTCTCAACTTGTCTAAAAATGCTAACTTTAGATCTAACCTATTTACTTGCACCTCAAACTTATCACTTTTACCCTTTTCATGTTTCCAACCCCCCAGACAACCTGACTGCTATCAACCTCTTGCCCAGTGTAATTAAATCATACACAGATATTACTATTTAGTTTAAAGCCCCAGTTATACAACTTGACAGAGCACTCGTTCCAGCATGGTTCAGGTGAAGACCACCCCAACTGTACAGCTCTCCACCAGTACTGGTGCCGTGCCCCATGAATCAAAACCCATTTCTCCCACACCAATCTTTGAGTCACGTGTTTACCTCCCTAATCTTGTGTATCCTTTGCCAGAGATAATTATCTTTGAAGTCCTGCTTTTCCACTTAGCCCCAGCTGCTCATTCTCCCTCAGCAGAATCTCTTTCCTACTTCTACTTATGTCATTAGTACCTACATGGACAATGACCCAAGGATCCTCCCCCTCCCACTGTAAGTTCCTCTCCAGCCAGAGCAGATGTCCCAAATCCTGGCACCAGGCAGGCAACATGGCCACCTGGACTCACGCTTTCTACTGCAGAGATCTATGTCTATACCCCTGACTATACTGTCCCCCTACTACTAACTCCCTCTGCTTGAATGGCTTCCTGTACCATGGTTCCACGGTCAGTTTGCTCATCCACCCTGCAGCCATCATTTTCATCCATACAGTTTGCAAGAACCTCGAACCTGTTGGACAATTGCAAAGGCTGAGGCTCCACCACTTCTACCCTCTGGGTCCCCATACCTGCCTCACTTGCAGTCACACCCTCCTGTCCCTAATCACTGACCAAATCAGAAGACCCTATTCTAAGGGGTGTGACTGCCTCCTGGAATAAATAGTCCAGTTAACTTTTCCCCTCATTGATGTATCGCAGTGTCCGCAGCTCTGCCGAACCACTCCGCCAGCGCCCCCCCCCCCCTCCGACCTTTATAAGCGGAGTCGTGTTTCCCAACCCCTCTGTTTTGGTGTGATGCAATTTTCTATTAACAACTCCACAGCAAACTCAAGATAGGATGAACTCAAAGGCTTAGTTTATTTGCACACTCTCAAACCGTGGGAGGAGGGTTGCCACTTTGCCTCCTGTGTACTCATACTGTAAAAGAGGGATAGAAAAAAGAAAGATTTACAGGGCAAAGACCACAGAGAAAAGAATTATTGTTTCACAGGGGTCCAGAATCTAGAATCAAAGTCCAATGAAGTATTCCTTCACAGAGTCAGCAAGTTGAAAATTGATGCTCTATAATTCACATTTCGAGTAGAGTTGACTTCCGCGATGAAATTGCTTCATCTCTGTGTGCCTGTCTTGTAGGCAATGGTATAGAAGTTCCAGCATAGATGTAGTTGTGGCCAAATATTTAATCTGGAAAGAGCTCCTTTCTCATGAGGCTGCTTGTAGTTGATTAAATGGCAAACTGAGCTTTGCAGTTCCACAAGACAATATTACTGATTCCACAAGCTAGGTCCATGTCACATGACTCACACCTCTCCACTCTGGCTTTGACAGAGGGTGTGCAAGCCTTTGTCTGGGTCCCTGAGATTGTTAAATATTCCAACCGTTAAGAATTGGAAGGATGATTGTGGGGTCCTTTGTCCTGGCACACAAATAGGCTCCAGTTGGCCAGCTTGGCTTATGAAATGCAGATGGCCTTTGTATAGTTCTCTTTGAATTTGTTCTCTGCAGCCCACGGGGGCCGTTAGTGCCTCTTCAGAGATAATGAGGAGCAAGTTTCTACGATACTACTATGATGTCTCCTTTTGTTCGAGGGTCACAGACAGACATAGCTTTAGCCATTTAAAAGGTATTTGTCCAGTTTTTTAAATTTTAGAAATAGCCATGAGGATATTTATATCTATTTCATAAAAATATATAGGGTGAGGTCTTAGTCCCCTCACACTAAAGAATTAAGCAGTCACCTCTTTACAGTCTGGCTGGTGAATTATTCCACCGTCTCCCCCTCCATAGTAATTGCAATGCTGTTAGCAATACTAATGGATCAGTAGTATTCAATATCCACTTGGACTGTCAGTAGAAAGACTACAGGAACAGGAGGAGGCCATTCAGCCCCTCAAGTCTGTTCTGTTATTTTCTGTATCTATCGAATTCCATTAACTAGTCTGCTTTCTTAAGTTATTTTTTAAACGATGGTGGCTCAATTAGAGTCAGGTCTCACTTCATCTCACACTTTACTTGCCCATTGGACTTTCAGTTGTGCCTCAAAGATTTGCCCTGTTTGTTACAGCCAACTCTTGAAATGCAGAGAGGTGACAGTCCCGACACAGATCGAGCAGTTATCGGCCGAGCTAGATGGATGGAGAGCATGCACGCACTCAGCCAGCAAGTAAGTGTGTAACCGCTGAATCGAACCAAACTTATTGCACTTGTTTAATTGTACAAGCTGGCAAAATTCCTCTCAGCTGCTCCTGCTTTGGAGTGTTACGCCATGACTTTATGGTGAGGTCACCAAGGAGGTCTGGGAGCAGTGCCAAGGAATTTAGCATGTTTTTTTTCTTAAAATAAAAGGAATTAATTTTGAAGTCGTCACACCAGACAGCTGCAGCTGTTTACCCACTGGCATTGGAGGATGAAGGGGTGGGAAAGGACAGTTATTGGTAACATCTCCTTGCATCACCAAAAGGAGCAAAATACTCCTCATTTATTTTCTACCAACAAGGTCAGGGCTGCCACCAGTAGTACTTCAAGCTAAATGTGGAATCAAGTTAGCACTGCATTACAATAACTACCAATTGACCTCATCTTGTTGTGGATGAAAAGCTGAAGGATAAGTAGCCATTTCAGGGGGCTGTTAAGAGTCACCACATTGCTGGGCCTGGAGTCACATAGAGACCAGACTGGGTAAGGACGGTAGATTTTGTTCCCCCAAGGATGTTAGTGGACTGGCTTTTATGATAATTGATGATAATTTTCATAGTTATCAATACTGAGTCTAGCCTTATATTCCGGATTTATTAATTAATTGAATTTAAATTCTACCAGCTGCCATGGTGGGATTTGAACCCATTCCCCCAGATCATTAGCCTGGGCCCCTGGATTACCAGCCCAGTGGCATTGCCATTACACCACCATCTGCCCCCCTCATAGCAATTAAAGAGGTAGGTTTTAAGGAGTGTCTTAAAGGAGGAAAGTAACATAGAGAGGTGTCGAGAGGGAATTCCAAAGCTTAGGATCTGGGCAGCTGAAGCACAGCGACCAATGGTGGAGTGATGAAAATTGGGGGTGCTCAAGAGACCGGAATTAGAGGAGCGCAGAAATCTCAGAGGTTTGTGGGGCTGGAGGAGAATATTGAGATAGGGAGAGGTGAGGCCATAGAGGGGTCTGCAAACAACCATGAGCCATCAAGGTATTGTTTGACTGGGAACCAAAGTAGGTCAGTGAGCACAAGGGTGATAGGGAAACAGGACTTGCTGCGAGTTATGACACTGGCAGCAGAATTTTGGATGGCCTTACGTTTATGGTGGGTGTGGGGGACCAGCCATGGGCGCATTGAAATAGTAAAATCCCGAGGTAATGAAGGCATGAACGAGGATTTAAGCGCAGTTAAGCTGAGGCAGGGATGAAGTCGGCTGATGTTATGGAGGTTGAAAAAGGCAGTCTTAGCGATGGTGTGAATATGTGGTTGGAAGCTTATCTCAAGGTCAAATATGACACCAAGGTTGCAAACAGACTGTTTTAGTCTCTGACAGTTGCCAGGGAGAGGGATGAAGTCAGTAGTGAGAAAACGAGGTTTGGAGTGAGTACCAAAGATAAGTGCTTCAGTCTTCCCAATATTTAATTGGAGAAAATTTAAGCTTCTCCAGAACTGGATGACAGATAAGCAGTCGGATAACTTAGGAGGAATCAAGAGAGATGGTGGCGAGGTAGAGCTGGGTTTTGTCAGTGTACTAGTGCAAACTGACACGGGCGTTGCCAAGGGGCAGCATGTAGATGAGAAATAGGAGGAGGCCATGGATAAGTCCTTGGGGCCATCAGAGGTAACAGTGTGGGAGCAGGAAGAGAAGCCATTGCAAGTGGTACTCAGACTAGGATTCGATAGAATGGGAACCAAGTGAGAGCAGTCCCACCCTGCTGGACGACAATGGAGAGGCACTGGAGGAGGATAGTGTGGTCAACCATGCCAAAGCCTGCAGGCAGGTTGAGAAGGACGAGGAGGGGAAGTTTACCTTTGTCATAGTCACATTGGATGTCATTTGTGACTTTGATAAGAGCCGTTTTGGTACTGTGGCAGGGGCGGAAACCTGGTTAGAGGGATTCAAACGTGGAGTTCCAGGAAGGATTGGCATGGATTCGGAGGTGACAACACATTCAAGGACTTCAATAACAGTTATAAGTGGTCAAGGCAATAATGTCAAGGTACTCACATTGTACTTATGGCCTAGGAATCCCTCAACTCCTGCACCAACATTGGAAAGCATGGTGAGGAGGGACTCGCAGCTGCCAGTCTGGACTAGTGGCTGCCAGTCTGGACTAGCACTAGGTACAGGGTCATTTATATAAAGAGCACATGGTGCAGGTTAATGTTTCAGGCATTGGTCTTCATGCTTAGATTCCCAATATGCCGGTCTGTCAGGCTGAATTAATGCCTATCTTAGTAACTGGACAGCTAGACCTTATGTAAATCTGTCTACTTGACCTGATAAAGATCTACTTTTCAATTATTTTGTTTGCCCAGCAGTGATGATGATGAATTCATCACCTTTATTCTGCCTCAGTTGTGTTCTAAATTATTCATCACTTGCTCTACAGTGTTGATTATAACGTTCAGACTCATGATTTACAATGTTAACTGCAGAGTTGATTTCCAAATTATGCAGGTCATTTGAGGACTTACCATATACACCTCCTTCTGAATCTCAAAGAGAGGTGTACGGCATTTTGCTAAATAGGATTAGGGAGGAACCCATCGAAGGACTGATCGGCCCTGATTATGTCACAGGTTCTAATCTTCCCAGTCACTCTGATGTCCATACCTCCTGCCTCACAGGTTTACGAATACAGGTATATGCCTATTTTTATTTTAATATTAGTTGAAATTAATTTGCCTTTGATGTAATACCAATTTTATTTGCATAATTTGTACTGATATTCAGGTGTATAAGATTGTCTATCAGCACAGCCGAGCAGTTAGAGTTTATTTTGTATAGCTGATAGACATGGAATTTCATTGAAGTACCTAAGATTTACAGCACAGAAACAGGCCATTCATCCAACTGGTCTACATAAGAAAACGAGACCATACAGCCCCTTGAACCTGCTCCGCCATTCAATATGATCAAGGCTGATCTTCAGCTTCAACTCCACTTCCCACCTTCTCCCCATATCCCTTGGTTCCGTGAGAGACCAAAAATCTGTCTACTCCAGCCTTAAATATACTCCACGATGGAGCACCCACAACTCCCTGGGCTAGAGAAGGCCAAAGATTCACAACCCTTTGAGTGAAGAAATTTCTCCTGACCTAAATGATTGGCCCCTTATCCTGAACTGTGGCCCATGTTCTAGATTCCCCAGCCAGGGTAAACAACCTCTCAGTGTCTACCCTTCAGAATCTCACACGTTTTAATGATATCACCTCTCGTTCTTCTAAACTCTAGAGAATATACACCTAATTTACTTAGCCTCTCATCATAGGGCAACATTCTCATCCGGACACCAGTCTAATAGAATCTTGGCTGTGCCACCTCCAGTGCAAGTGTATCCTATGGTCTATGCCATTGTTTATGCTGCACACACATATCCTATAGTGCAACATGATGTGCCTTTCACTGGCCTCACACATGACATCTGAAAGTGTCACACTTCAGGGTGCCAAATCAATGGGGCAAAGATTTGTGAATGGCTGAAATGAGGATATAACCTATTAAATTACCAATCCAAAATCCAATTGACTGAATATGAACAAATCAAAAGTAGTTTGCTTTTGGTCAGTGAGGAATGACCAAGCAGCAGAAGTTGAGTAATCAAATTGCTTCAGAAGCTTAATGAAATGAGTTTGAGACATCACCTTGAATTGTTTACCAAGCCGAACATTCCCGTGAAACTATTCAGAGTAAAATGCTTATTCCTACTCACCAAGCTCCCTGTATATCACTGGAAAATGTTTCCTCAGAGAGGTATACTCTTGTCTTTTGGATAAACAACAACAATAATTATTTATATTTATGCGGGTGCCTTTACTGTATTAAGACATCCCAAAGTGCCTCACAGGAGCATTTTAAAACAAAATATGATGCTTTTTCACATAAGGGGATTTTAGGTCAGAAGGTCATAAGCTTGGTCAAACAGTTATGTTTTAAGATAAAGGCAAAATACTGTAAAATACTGTGGATGCTAGAAATCTGAAACAAAAACAAAAAAAACTGCTGGAAAAGCTTAGCAGGTCTGACAGCATCTGTGGAGAGAAAGAAAAAGTTAACGTTTCGAGTTCATGTGACTCTTCTTCAGAGCTAAAGGGAAGTAGAAATGCGGGGAAATAATATACTGTTTAAGGTTATGTTTTAAGGGGTGTCTTAAAGCTCAAAGCAAGTTAGGGAGGTGAAGAGGTGTAGGGAGGGAATTCCAGAGCTTAGGGCCTAGGCAACCAAAGGCACAGCCAATGGTGGAGTGATTAAAATCAAGGATGCTCAAGAGGCCAGAATTGGAGGAGCACAGATATCTTGGAGAGGTTCTAGGGCCGGAGGAGATTGGAGATATGAAAGAGTGAGGCCAACGAGTGATTTGAAAACAATGATGAGAATTTTAAGCTCAAGATATTGCTTGTTTGGGAGTCAATGTAACCCAGCAAGAACAGGATTTGGCAAGAGTTAAGACACAGGCAGCAGAGTTTTGGATGACTTCAAGGTTACAGAGAGTAGAATGTGGAAGACCAACTAGGAGTGCATTGGAATAGTTGAGAATAGAGGTAATGAAGGTATGAATATGGGGTTCAGCAGCTGATGAGCTGAGACAGAGGCAAATGTTGCATAGGTGGAAATAGACAGTCATAATAATGACATGAATATGTGTTCAGAAGTTCATCTTGGGGTCAAATATGACACCAAGATTGCGAACAGACAGGTTTAGTCTCATTAAAGTAAGGCCCCATCAGCCTCCCAGATCCCATGTACAGAACCCATGACTATTTCAAAGAAGGGTTGTGGGGAGTATCCTGCCTAACAATTGCCTAGAACTCAACTTATCTAGAAAAAGCTGAAATTCCAAATAGAGGCCAAAGCTCTTGAAAAAACGACTTGTATTAACACACTACCGTTCATGTCCCAAAGCAGTTTACAAAGTGTAGTCACTGTTCTAACGTAGGAAATATGGCAGCCAATTTGTGCACAGGAAGGACCAACAAACAGCAATGCTACAAAGAGCAGATAGTGTAATATAGCTATGTTGGTTGAGGGATAAATACTGACCAGGGCAGCAGGGAGAACTACCCTGCTCATCTTCCAATATGGGATCACTTACAGCTGCCAGATAGACAGAGAGGCCGATGTATTAACATCTCATCCATAAAATAGCACCTCTGATTGTGTGGTACTCCCGCAAGATCAACCTGGGTTCTCAAGTTCCCGGATTGGGACTTGAACCCGTGACCTTCTGCCTCAGCCATTGAGCTTCAGCCTGCCCACTGCCATTGTATCCAGCTTAATTGTTTCCTGCTTGATTGGTATACTTGCTGGCACACTTGCTTGCTGCCCTCTCCTGGATGCTTTGCAGCCTACCATCTTGGCTAGCCACCTGCCCTGATTGCTTCCTCGACATTCTGCTCATCCCAAATTGCTCCCGAATCATTTGACCCATGTGCTCACCCGGCCATTGTCTCACTCCGAATGTTCCCCGATTCCCTCACTCTATTGGTTGCTTCCTGCCCTACTGGGACATGAAAGAGGAGAATGACAGAGTGCAGGAGGAAAATGAGGGAAAGAGCTGATTATCAGGGAATGAGAAGTCTGAGTGAGAGAGAGAGAGATGACCGTACAAGAGATTGAAAAATAAAAGAGGGAGACAGAATTAGCAGAGGAAAAAAACAACTTGCATTTATATAGTGCCTTTTATGACCTCAGTATGTTCCAGAGGGCTTCACAGCTCTTTGAAGTGTCGTAACCATTGTAATTCAGTGAAACATGTCAGCCAACTCACACACAGCAAAGTCCCACAAAGAGCAGGTTGTTTTTGTGGTGTTGATTGAAAGATAAATATTAGTCAGGAGAAAGAGAGAGAAGAAAAGTGGAGGAAGAGCAAAAACTGAAGTGAGGGGAAGAGGCAGTGGAGGACAAGGTGCTGAAAGGACACTGAAGTTTCCATTCCACTTGAATTCCTCTTCTTGATACTGGTCAAACTCGAGACGACTGAAATTTCTCAACCTAACACATCTTTTGAGAAAAGAAATCTGGGTGCGAAGACTTCATATGCAGATCTCTGCCTCATTTGTGCTTGACATGTATTTTTTTAATAATCCTTGGTGAATGCAAGATTCAAATCTGTACCTCACACTGACATTGACTCTCAACCGGTAATTCTATCTGGCAGTAACCCAAATTATTGCAAAACTAAGCTCAACCGTGGTTGAATCAATGAACATAAAAGACATAAAAACAAAAAACATTGGACTCGAAACATCAAAGCTTTTCTTCTCCACCGATGCTGCCAGACCTGCTGAGTTTTTCCAGGTAATTCTGTTTTTGTTTTGAACATAAAAGACATGACAGTTGTGGGGGAAGGTTCGGAGTTAGAGAGGGTGTGTGGCGGTGATGTGGAAACAAAAATCCATCCCCATGTGTCATGGTCAAGTGCCAAAATAATCTCTTTAAAAGTTTTAAAAAGTTGAAAATCTTGTATTTCCTTTCAGGAGTGTATTCTTTAATCTAATTGCATTGAAAATCTGTACAGTAGTGAAATGACATATATGAGATGTGATCACACCGTACAACACTCAAATGAACAGATTAGCACCTCCATTAGAGCAGTGGTTTTCAACAGTGTGGTGCGCAGACGACTGGTGGCCCGTGAGGGTCCTCCACATGGTCTGAGGGCTGGTCAGAAGTGCAAGTCACTGAAAGTTGGATTTGGCTAGAAAGTTTGATGGTGTTTTGGCTCCATGTATGGTCCCTGTACCCTGGACTCATTGGGCATAATCGTCCCAGATTTGCAATAAGTGTGGCAGTGAGCATGAGAAAAGCCGTTTTACCCACCGGCCATGATGGCGGGTTTTCGTGTCATATCGTCCCATCCCGCGCCATATCGTACCCCCCCCCCCTCCCATGACGCCTGATGCCAATGGGACCAGATGATTCCGCCCATTGACTCAGCTCTGAAGTACCTGCTGCAATTCCCAACAGCTGCAAGATCAGGTCTTCAACATTCATGGGGCTGAAAACAAAGAAGAGGAAACAGCGGAACATGGAGCCCGACATGAGACTGAAGCTCTCCAGATATCACCTCACTGGTCTTTCGTCAGAAGCAGCTCTATTCATCCTATGACTTCTGATGAGTTTTTTGTGGTGCCAAGCCAAAAGGGATGGGGTGGGACTAGTAGGTGGTCCACAGGGTCTTTTGTCCCATCGAAGTGGTCCATGACCAACAGTATTTGAGAACCACTGCATTAATGTAGCAGAATTTCATGGCAGCACATGCTGGTGTATAGAAAAACTGCACAGCAGAATAACTATTGTATAATTAATAACTTATTAATTATTAAATGTTTTATTAAATCATTTAATTTGTTTATTAATGATTTATTAAATCATTAAATTATTAATAAATGATCACACAAGTGATTAATTATTAATTAATAATTAATCGCTTATGTATAGTTCCATTTCTTACATTTAGTATACATTTAAAATTAAAGTTGGGTGCAGTCAAAACAGCAGGAGTGTCCGATCTAAACGACCCCCATATGGACTGCCTTTTAGGGTTAAGAGTTTATCCGATATAAGTATAGTGTTGATGTACATGACATGCCTCATATCACAGCAAACAAAATCCAGATTTGGCACTTAATTAATTTTACCACTTGGTACAATGTCGACACCTCAAAATATTCCTTCATCTGCTGAAAGGAATGATCCAATTCTGAAAACATTTGCGAATAATTTATCGTCCAGAGTCAGCTAAATAAAAGATGCATGGTGATTGCTGCTACCAAGCTCACAAAGCAAACCAGAAAAGCAATGAGACTCACTTGCAAATGCAATGTCTGATAGTTTAATCAGCTATTAACAGTCAATATATGGATGCTACTTACAGCTGTTGGTCAGCTGGCCAATGGTTAACGCTGAAACAATTAAATAATCATATCATTTAGATTTTATAAAGTAAATTTTGAAAGGTTACAATTATGTCCAACTTAGCATTATCAAAATTAGAGCGAAACGTTTATTAATATTATGGACTTTTTAAAACTATGAGCTCTGTGAAATGCTGTTAGGTCAGCATAATTACTGAGGTATGGTGCATCTTTTAATCACTTATATTTTAATTTTGCTTTCAGGGACCAGTGTATTTCCTTGAGGATGGAAAGTCAGCAATCTCTCTTAACGATGCATTAATGTGGGCAAAGGTCAACCCATTTTCCCCCTTAGGAACAGGAATACGTCTGAATCCATTCTGATAGGAACAGTATTATAAAGAGATGACTTTTTTTTAGTACTTTTATATTGGTGGCTATTGCTAAGGTTGGTGGTGTACTGACTATAGAGGATGAGTGACTGGAGTATGGCATCACACAATGACACTGTATATTCTACAATACATTCTTTGTAATAGCACAATGATGAGGAACTGCCCCCACCCCCCCACTTGACTGGTTCTCCAAAGTTCAGCGCTAGATAATTGACATATAGACCTGCTGACAGAGTAAATTATCCCTGATGCCAGGAAAGGATATTTCTTTGAGATACAAAATAGAGAGAAGTTGTAGTTACCATAGTAACTAGGAACATGACATGCCTCATACCGCAGCAAACAAAATCTAGCTTTAGCACTTTGTACGTTTTGTCACCTCTTGCAATTTTGACGCCTCGGAATATTTTTTCACCTACTGAAGGGAATGATCCGATTCTGGAAAAAAAAATGTTTGCAAGTAATTTATCATCCAATAGTCAGCATAAGTGAAAGATGCATGGTGATTACTGACAAAGTTCACAAAATAACCCAGAGAAACGCTAAGACTCCCTTGCAAATATGATATTTGATAGTATGGTCTGCTATTAACAACCAATCTATGGATGCTACTTACAGCTACTGGTCAGCTGGTCAATGATATAAGCTAAAACGGTAGAATGATTGTTTCATTTAGATTTTATAAATCAAATTTTGAAAGGTTATGATCATGTGCTACTTAGCACTATGTGCATGCATCAAAATAAAAAGAAAACTTTATTAGTAGAATGGGCTTTTTTTAAACCACGGGCAGGCACTGTAAATGTTTTTAGATCAGAATAATTACTGAATTATGGCAAATTAACTAAACTGCAGAAAACGTAACACATTTTTATTTAAAACATCAGATCAGCCCATTGCCAAATACCTCTTTAATCTTAAGTTTACATCTGTAGATTTATTTTTTTAAAACAACTGCAAAGCGCAATTCACACAGGTGAAGTAACTGCGCTGCTGCCTCTTGGTAAAGTACAATGATTTTGGAGTTATATCACAGTGATTCTCTTTATGAAGACCTGAACTGACTGTGTCTCCTGGTATGATATTGTTTGTCTTTTAACAGTTAGTTAAGTTCATTATGGAAGCCATGCCTTAATATAGGTGAGATAGATCCAATTCCTTCTTTAAAATTTCAGTTCTTTTTTTTTGCAGGGTTGCATTTTCTCTTCCCTATAGACCTGAGTAAAATTGACTGACACAAACCCTCAAAATTGAATGCCACCCTAGTTAATGAATAATTGGAGGAAATACAGTGCTATTTTCTTAATGCAAGGGGTGATTCCATAATGGGAGTCACAGACATGCATGCCCATTATCTTCCTTCCATTAAAATGAGTGAATGGATGGAAATTCATGGGCATCTCACTTGAAATACCCTCCCTTTTGAGCAACGCTCCACTGGGTCATGGAGTCACCTCTTCAGTTTACCGGCATTTTGTCTGCAAATCAGGTGGGAAGTTACACCGTGTGTTCTAAAATATTGCTGAAAAGCATTCATCAGGGCAAATGCAAAAATGCCAAGTTTCAAACGATCACAGTTTATATTACAGGACAAAAGGGGTGCTGATTGGTTGGCAAGTTGACTTTGATTGGCTGAGGCATTGCCATGAAGAAACCAATGGGGCTTCCTAGGCTTCCAGGTAATCCAAGAAAGATGCAAGGCTTGAAGATATATTCTTTATGTTTACAAAGAATGGGTCCTGTCGTATGAATGTATGTCGCTTATAACATGCGTAAATGAACCACACTACGAGCTCAACTGCTTATCTTAAATTGGTTGTTAGCGTAGCTATTAGCATACTCAGGATTGTTCAGCAAGTGCTGCCCAATCACAGAATCATATCTAACAGAGACATTTGATTTTGTGTTTTGCAAGCACAGGCTGGTTGAGTATGGCCTATACTCTGCCTATTATGAACAATCCTAATTGTTAGGATAATAGCTACACGACCAACCAATTTAAAATATTCAGTTGAGCTCATAATGTGGTTACACATGCTAGAAATGGCATACATTGTCTCTCTTTTCATCAATATTGAAGTTTTGTGCTACCAGGTGACTGGGCATTATTATGTACACATCTTTATGGCGCTCATCTGAAATCACTCTCCTACTATTGTTTATTCCGTATTTTCATCTTTTTCCCTTTGGGGAATGGTTGGAAGAATTAGCAGGTTGATTATCAACCTGTTCAACTACACCATGGAAGTTCATTCTGTGGTCAACAAGTCCTGGAATGGGACTTGAACCCAGAGTTTCTGCCTTAGAAACATAGGCGCTACCTCCTCTCCCCACCCCCACTATGGCATAGAGGAACAAAGGGGCCAAGTGATACATGTTTGCAATCATTAAATGTAGCAAGGTCTTAGAAAGCTCAAACAAAGCACTGAAGTTCATTTCCAGAGTAACAGAATTGAAAAGCAGAGAACCTTGGTTAGATCAAACTTAGAGCACTGCGTACAGTTCTGGTCTCCATTACAAAAAGGATGTAAAGGATTTCTGATATATGGAGGTTCAAGAAGATTTGCAAGGATGAGACCTTGTGCTGGGAGAACTGGGAGACTACGATCAGGAAAGATTGTGCAAACTGGTGCTCTTTACTATAGAAAAGAAAAAGCTGAGGGCGGACCAAATAGAGGTCTTTAAAATCATGAAAGGGGTTTGATAGTAAAGACATATAGAAAACAAGTTTCTACTTATGGGAAGTTAATTTGCTACCACATGGAGTTGTTGAGGCGAATAGTATAGATGTCTCTAAGGGGAAGCTGGATAGATATATAAGGGAGAAAGGATAGAAGGATATGCTGATAGGGTTAGATGAAATAGGGTGGGAGGAGGCTCATACAGAGCATAAGCACTGGTACGGAGCAGTTGGGTCTGTTTCTGTGCTGTAAATACTGTGGAATTCTTATATTAGCAGTCGTATAACCAGTTTAAAATAAATGGGATAACACCCCCAATAACATAATAGGTAGAGGAATTTAACCCTTCTGGTTCACTAATGTCCTTGAGGGAAGGAAATCTGCCACCCTTACCTGGTCTGGCCTACAAGTGACTCCAGACCCGGAGCAATGCGGTTGACTCTTAACTGCCCCCTGAACAAGGGCAATTAGGGATGGGCAATAAATGCTGGTCTAGCCAGCGATGCCTACATCCCATGAATGAAAAAAAATTCAGGCAAAAGCATTAAGCATTCATCCATCAGTGTCGCATGTTGCAATTTCAGCAGCATGGTTCATTTAGAACTATTAGGAATTGATGAGTTGCACTTTTCATTAAATGTATCAAACCAAAGATTTTGCAGTGTTTCAGTCCAATGGAAAGAGGAAGGGTCTGCGTGTATAGAACAAGCAGGGCAGCTTTGTCTATTCTTTACATCTCTCATTCACATGTCAAGTACAGTATAAAATAAGACCACCAAACCAATGGGTTTCTGAACTGTTCCCCCCCCCCCCCCCAACATTTTTCCTTCATAGCACAGAAATAAGGAGGACAATAATCATTGGAGTGCCCCTCATGGTCTGCAGAGGCCTGGTGCCTAGAGCTGCTCGGTTTCTTTAGAATCCCATGTAGGAACTATCTCCTGATTTAGGCGAATCAAGATCAAATATAGCACAGTTACCGCCAGAGTTTTAGTTGCCTGAGGTGGCTTTTGAATGGGTTGACCACAAAGAACCGGACATTCAGTAATCAACTTTGACAACACATTTGGCCTTTAAAAGCCGAAAGGCTGTAAATTGCAGGTTTTTTGTGTTAAGCAGAAATACTCCCTTTACCAGTAATGATCACCCTAGGTCCAGTTTCCTACTGATTCTCTGCTAGCTACAGATACTGCAAGAGAAAGGGCTCCTTCAAGAAATTTGGAAGTGCATTTTTTTTAATCAGAAATTATTACTCCATTTCCGAGTGACTGAGGGAGCCTCTTGTAGCACTGAGGATGCCTTTTCTACCTACATTAAAAAATTACCATCGTCCATGACTGGCCCATGAGGCCATGCTGAGCAAAGAGACCATTGGGATGATTGAATGATGCACCAAACTGGTTTCTTTTCAAATTCTTAGATTTTAGTTTAATAAGGAAGTCTTACCCTTGGTAAGTTAATGGCAGTTGCCCACTAAAAATGTATTGATAATGAATCGACTAATTTTAATAGAATAGTTTGTGCAATTTTGGGTATGCTAACTTCAGAAGCTCACAAAAGCATTAGCAGCAGATGAGAGAAGTTTGACAAAGATGAGTCCAGGCTATGGGGTTGTGATTTATGAGAGAAGCTAACAATTCAAATTGGAGACAAGAGTGAGGGGAAATACACCTGTTTTAAAATCTGAGAAGAAGATGTAGATACAATTAGCTTGATGTGGAGGAAGTGAGGAGTGTATAAAATTATCTCCGTAGTCAATGGACTACCATCTAAATTGATGCTGATTAACGCCTTTAGTAAAGAGCTAGATGAACATATGGGATTGGAATTATGAGTCATATGGGTAAATGCAAATGGTGATGATCACATGCTCTTTAGAACATAGTTGGAAATATCACAGCAAGAAAGCCAACCAATCATAAATGGCAAGTGAGGTTAGATTGATATTTTGGTGAGTTTTTAAAAATCTATTTTTGAAAACTTTTCTCACAGTGGGGTTAATCGATTAGATAGTGCCTGCAATAAGGTAAATTGTACGAGCTTTGTGAAAGGAAAGGGTTTGGAGGGGATGAATGTCTTTTTCTTCTCATCCCATGTTCTTGTCTGCTCTTATCATACGAGTTCACGTATAAGGAATGGGGAGGAGGTAAGGAGAGAGAAACATCATCAGTCTTATCTAGCACCAAGTATGTCTCTGGCAAGATGATTCTAGCGGTAAAGTTAAGGAATATGGTAAGCAATCTCACGGTTTTAAACTGAATACAAGAAATTTAAAGACATTTATTATTTTTCATCACCCTTTGCAGACAATTTGTCTCATCAACGTAAATAATCTGATTTGTACCATTTCATCATGCATTGATGATTATTGGTCTAATTTTTCTTCAAGACAATGTCCCAAGTTACTTGTATGCATGCAGACCGCTGTCTTGGTAAGAATACTGAGGATAAAGTGAAATCTGCTTGCAAGTATCCATATTCTTTTTTGCAAGTATTGACAATCCCTTTTGAAATGAACAATCATAGTGTTGAAATGTCATTGTGTTGAGTTAATGTGATCTTACAGGATTGTGTTTTACTCCAAACTATGTAACGTTACACCAAATTAGTCGACAAAGTCCCTGTGATTGTTTCTTTAGTCTAAATGTCTTTGTATTAATGTGGTACTGTACAGACTGCCATTTCTGTGTTCTACCTGTTCCACTGAAGAATGTATTTTATTCGGGTTGTGTTGTATAATAAACTCATTTAAAACATAATTGCTGATTCATTGGATGGAAAAATTTCTCTCAGAAGGAATATATATCTCATGTAAGAAAAACAATATATTGTGAGGAAAAACCATAGCTGTAAAATAAGCAAATTTAAAAAAATACAGTTGTGAATATTAAAGGCCAAATGTTTGACACATTTGCAAGACATCCTTATGCTGCTGATGTTAACATATCATGTTTTAGTCCCTCAGATGTTTTTCTGAAGAGTAACTCATCTTAGTATGACATTTCCTGTCCTGCACAATAGCAATGGATTCCACTCAAAGGTCCAATGGATCAGCCACACATTTACGTTGTCTGTTGGATAAATGGACTTCAGGTTTTATTAAATGGAATGATCTGCCACATAAAGAAAAACTTACAGTCACATAGTGCCTTTCACGACCTCAGGACATCCTGAAGCATTTTACACCAATGAAATGCTTTTGAAGTGTAGCCATTATTGTAATGTAGGAAAGGCAACAGCCAATTTGCACACAGCAAGGTCCCGAAAACAGCAATATGATAATGACCAGATAATTTGTTTCAGTGATGTGATTGATGGAGAAATATTAGACCTCAAAAGACATACCATCTGTTCAACAAGCACTAGCATTTATATAGAACCTTATGTGTAGCCAATACCCCAAGGTGCTTCAGAGGAAGGAAGGAGTGGATGTGGTATCTTTTTCAGGAACTAAGAGAAGTGATCAGCAGCTTGATTTAAGGGATGGATTTTGAGGAGATTTTTAAGAGCAAAGAGGGATGGAAGCTTTTAGAACGGGAGATCATGAGGCTGTGATTGAGATGTCTGAAGGCTGTGCCCCCAGAAGCAGAGCAGGAAGTGGAATACATTGGAAGCAGGTATGGATAGGAGTCTGAAGAAGTGCAGCATTAATAAAGACAGAAAGTGCTGGAAAAACTCAGCAGGTCTGTTAACGTCTGTGGAGAGAGAAAAGGAATTAATGTTTTGAGTTCAATATGACTTCTTCAGAAGAGAGGCAGAGATGTGATGGGGTTCACGCAGTTGAAAAAGTGGGGAGGGGCAAATGGGGATAATCTGCAGGGCAATTATGAATAGGTAAACTGCATGTCACTTCTCTACAATGTCCAAAATGAACCAACTTCAGTAAAATGAGCTGTTATTAAAAACTCGCTTCAAAGTGTCATCCATTGTGCAATCTTTTTCCAGTATGAAAATGATACTGCTATGCTTAGAAGTATAGCTAACGCTTCAGGAAGCAGTACAATGAGTACACCATTTTAATTTAAAATAATCGCATTGTTATTATAAATAAAAACATAGCATTAGCGATTTGCTTTTCAAACAAAAATATCTAATTGCAAATTCAGAGGATGAGAATATAAACAGGATAGCTGACTTTAACAAAATAAATATTAATAGTTATGTGACCTTCAGTGTTCTGCATCAGGGTACCTTTGCTGAATCATTTACGTTATTATGATTCCTGTAGAGACTGATAACTATTTCTTTAAAAATTGAAATCCCAGTGACAATCTTAAAAGAATTACACAACAAGATTTCAAGTTTTAGGAGTTTTACTCCAACAAACAAACTAAAATCAACATTGACTACTCATTACTTAGCACAAAATGAATACTCTAAACAAGAGAACAGATAACGCTTATTAGTATCTTAACATCACCAATAAGCTCACACTGCATATATGCTTACAGCAAACACTCCACAGAATTGCAACCTTTACAGGAAACAGTCCCAAGTCATCTCCCTGTTTCACTGAGTCATAATGTCCAGTGACCATCAAAGGTCATTTCCCTCAATCTTCTGAGACTCCCCAAACCGGCTTCTAGCCATATGGCTCATTCCAATGACTCCTTCCCCAGGCCACACCAGGATGAATTTACCAGAGTTCTTAAATTTCCGCAGGTTCCATTTCTCCAGGCAGAGAACACCTTCTGACCCACATTCTGTCTGCTAGCCAACAGCGAAAACACCCATCACCTACTGCTGACCACAGCAGCTGTTCCCTGTCCCTCGGTCTCTCTCCGGGGGTCTCCCTCTCTGTCCAAAGTCTCTGAGGTAGTATGCCTGCAATAGCAAAAATATCTGCTTCTTGCTTTCTTTAGGTGTTAAACCTAGCATTTCAATATCACTCGACCTGGGCCCCCGGTCTCCATAGTAACCAAGCTACACAGGTTTGTCATTGGGCAGAACTTGTAGCAGGTCACATTATCCACTCCATTACCCCATTTTAACTTGAAATAAAGGGACAATTTAAAACATAACCTTAGAGCAAAGGATTAATGTTTATGTTAATTAGAAAATTATGTTAATGATGATGTAAGCATGACATCAGGTTTAGATGACCAAGAGGCTCCAAGAGAGTAAGACACAGAATAGTCTATGTGCTTACCATCAGGTCTTTGTAAATAGTGTGAATAAATAGTTTTAAGAAAAAGACTATGCACTGACTATCTCCAAGTCACAGGAAGCTATAGGCCAGTTAGCCTAATATCTGTCATAGGGAAAATGTGAGAAGCTATTATTAAAGATGCTATAGCAGGGCATTTGGAAAAATCCAAGGCAATCAGGCAGAGTCAACATGGCTTTGTAAAAGGGAAATCATGTTTAACCAACTTATTGGAGTTCTTTGAAGGAGTCACATGTGCTGTGGATAAAAGAGAACTGGTGGATGTACTGTACTTAGATTTTCAGGAGGCATTTGATAAAGTGCCACATCAAAGGTTATTGTAGAACATAAAAGCACATGGTGTAGGGGGTAACATATTGGCATGGGTAGAAGATTGGCTAGCTAACAGGAAGCAGAGAGTTATCATTAATAGGTTTTCTCTGGTTGGCAGGATGTGACGAGTGGTGTGCCACAGGGATCAGTGCTGGGGAATATAATGTGGGCAAATGTGAAATTGTTCATTTTGGCAGGAAGAGTAAAAAAGAAGCTTATTATCTAAACTGTGAGAAATTGCAGAGCTCTGAGATTCAGGGGCATCTGGGTGTCCTAGTGCATGAATCACAAAAGGTTAGAATACAGGTACAGCAGGTAATTAGGAAAGCTAATAGAATGTTATCATTTATTGTGAGGCGAATTGATTACAAAAGTTGGGTGGCTATGTTTCAGTCATACATGGCATTACTGAGACCACATCTAGAATTTTGTGTATGGTACTGGTCTCCTTACCTAAAGAAAGATGTAAATGCGTTAAAAGCAGTTCAGAGAAGGTTTACTAGACTAATACCAGGAATGGGCTGGTTGTCTTATGAGGAAAGGCTGGACAGGTTAGGGTTGTATCCATTGGAATTTAGAAGAGTAAGAGTTGAAGTAATTGAAACCTTTAAGATCCTGAGGGGTCTTGACAGGGTGGTTGTGGAGAGGATGTTTCTTCTTGTGGGAGAATCTAGAACTAGGGGTCACTGTTTAAAATAAGGAGTCGCTCATTTAAGACAGAGATGAGGATAATTTTTTTTCTCTCAAGAGTGTTGTGAGTCTTTGGAACTCTCCTCCTCAAAAGGCAATGGAAGCAGGGTCTTTGAATATTTTTAAGGCAGAGCGAGATAGATTCTTGATTAACAAGGGGGTGAAAGATTATTGTGGGTAGGCAGGAATGTGGGGTTGAGGTTACAATCAGATCAGCCATGATCTTATTGAATGGCAGAGCAGACTCAAGGGGCCTATTTCTGCTCCTAATTCGTATGTTCATACAATCCCCAGGACAAAGCAGCCTATTTGATTGGTACCTTATCCACCACCTTAAACATTCCCTCCCTCCACCACCCATACACAGTGGCAGCAGTGTGTATCACCTAGGAGATGGACTGCAGCAACTGTGGATGTACCTCCACCACATGGGCTGCAGCGGTTCAAGGTAGGGGCTCACCACCAACTTCTCAAAGGCATTTAGGGATGGCCAAATGCTGGCCTAGCCAGTGACATTCACATCCAATGAAAGAATATAAAAAAAACTCACCAAAAAACTCAACAGCACCTTCCAAACCTGCGACCTCTACCACCTAGAAGGACAAGGCGTCAGCAGCTCTCCACTGTCTTTTCAGGCTAATTAGGAATTAGCCAACAAATGCTGACTTGAGGGGCTGAGTGGCCTATTCCTGCTTCTAATTCATATGTTTGTATGTTCACTCTGAGTGAGGGAAACATCATTAATACATGGTGGCAGTGCTGGAGGTCTCAGTTTAATAAACTAAGACCACAGGTTGATAACCCATGGGTGAAAACCTTGGAACAGCTCACCTATCCAACGAAGAAGAACAAACTAACACGTACCTTGATAGGGTACAGTGAACCAGACATGATGTCAGAAAGCCATTGAACAGTCACTACCCCTTCCACAGCCCTTCCAGCACATTGAGGATCTGCAGCAAGGGCAACAATGGGAGTTCTGGAGACGACAGTTTGAAAGGTGCTGAACAGCTTCAGGCTTACAAGAAAAGGCACAAAAACATGAGGTTTGTACCCTTCTACATGCAATTGGGGCCAAAGCTGATGATGTCCTGGCAAGACAAGGAGGCCTCAGCATCCTAAGAAGAGGTTATGAGTCCCTTCAATAATTGCTTCAGCCCTAAGGTCATTGAACGAACAAGATTCAACCAAAAGAGCCAAAAGCTGGGTGAATCCATATATTAACAACCTTGTATCAATTGGCCAGTAGTTGCAGCTACAGAGCTTTAAAGCATGAGTTAATTTGTGATTATATCGTAGCCAGTGCGCTTGACAACATGTTGTCAGACTTTTTACAAACCAAAGAGAATTTAACATTAGAGAAGGCTGAACAGTTTGCAAGGCAGGTAGAGCTTTGACAGCAGAAGCAGGGTGTACTTTGGGAAGAGGTCCTGGCTCGGGAGGGGTCCATCCAATATATAGGCCCAAAGCCAGGAGCCCTGCCCACCGATAATCTCATTAAAAAGCCCACTAAAACCATCAAAGTGGTGGGAAGAGCCCTTCCATCTATTTTAAAATGTTCCCGATGTGGTGCCAAAAGCAGCATCACCACAGAGAACACCCAGCTGGGGAAGCCGAATGCTTTCTCTGCAGCAAAACCAGACATTTTAAATAATTCTGTAGATCTAAAGCACAATTGAAGGGAAGAAAGTGGGAACAGGCTTCTCACCATTCTAAAGTACAGCAAATTGTAAATAAAGGCATTCAGGATGAAGATTTCCTGGGGGAAATAAAAGATCCCAATAAACTGTTCTGGTCTTTGGAACTGGGAGTCAAAGGACACAGGCAGAATTTAAATTGAACCCTGGGGCTGTGGTCACAGTCTTATCAGGTAAATTGGACTGGCTTAATAATGTTGAGATCCAGCAATCAAAAATAAAGCCACAATGGCCAGGAGGCACAGACTTCAAAGTGAGGTGCCAGGTCACTACAACCCTTAGACATAAAGATAAAGAAATGAATGAAACTCTTTATATCCTCCAGAATCAGCAGTTTTTTTTCTGCTTAGCAGGACACCGTGTTCAGAACTTGGTCTTCCACAAAAGGCCGATGAGGGTGACAGGGAGAAGCTGTATTTAGGAATGAATTTCCTAGGTTGTTCTGGGGACTGGGAAAGTTCAAAAAGTGAGTATCACATCACTCTACGCCCAGGTTCCAAACCCGTCTGCTTATTTACCCCTAGGAGGGTGCCAAACACGCTGATTGAGGAAGTCAAATAGCAATCTGGCAGGATGCTGCATCAGGGATGATCTCTCCTGTCACAGTGCCCACAAAACGGACCTCAGGTCGAGTGACAGTCCCTACACCTAATGACGAACTCAGGCTCTGCCTTGACCTGACACAGCTAAATAAAGCCGTTCAAAAAGAAATACACCCAATGTCTTCTATTGATGACAGTCTGGCAAAGTTGTCCAAAAGCGTTCTCTTTACAAAGCTGGATGCCAACAGTGGTTTTTTGGCAGGTTCCCCTTGAGCAAGAATCAAGGTTGTTTACCACTCCCTTCAGTCACTTTTGTTTCAATCAACTTCCCTTTGGCATATCCTCTGTGCCAGAAATCTTTCACTGCGTTATGTCCAATATCCTTGAAGGCAAAGAGGGCATTATTCGCCACTTAGACAATCTGTTCATCCACGCGTCTACCAAAGAAGAACATGATCACAGAATCCTGGAGGTTTTAAAAGTGCTTGCACAAGCAGGTTTCACTCTGAATGAACAGTGCGAGTTAGGGAAGACTGCCATCAGATTCTTAGGGCATGTGACCAAGGCAATTAAAGAATTTCATCCCAAAACTGTCTGCTATCAACCAATCTTTACGAGACCTGCTGAGGGAAGGGGAGTCGAGCAGAAAGAATGCCTTTGACAAGATTAAGGAGCTGCTCATCTCTTCGGATGTGCTTTCACAGTATGACCCCAATCTCCCAACAATATTGGCAGCTGATGCAGCAGCGATGGGGCTTGGAGACTTTCTTTTACAGATGCAGGACAATAGCAGGAAAAAAATGATTTACTCTGCCTCCGGGTCATTGACAGAGACTGAAAAACATTATGCAACGATTGAAAAGGAAGCACTAGTGGCGAAACGGGCCTGTGAAAAATTTTCAGATTACTGAATGGGCTTACAATTCAGTGAACTCCTGAACTGCAAGGAAATTGCTAAGATTCCTCCAAGGATACTGCTTTTCTGGCTAAGACTCATGCGCTATGACTCTACAACAGAGTACACGCCAGGGAAAAGTCAGACAACTGCCAACACAATGCTGAGAGCTACAGTCGGCCAGGCTACAGGACATCACTTGACACTCACCTCTGAGGTGAAAGAATATTCTTTATCTATAACAAGTCACCTACTGGCCTCTCAGGGAGAATAGGCAAGCCCAGCTGAAGGACACAGAATTCAGTCAGCTCAGAAGATACTGCCAAGACAGCTGGCCTGAATATATCCCCAAAAAAATCAGGTGTTAAAACAATACCACAAACAACGTAAATATTGGACGATGGTTGATGACTTTCTAGTCTTCAAAAACAGGCTATTAAACCCGAGAGTGATGTGAGAAGACATTCTCCAAAAACTCCACTGCGGTCATTTGGGCATTACCAAATGCAAAGCATGGGCACAATAATCAGTATGGTGGCTGGGAATTCTGGAATCTATTGAAGAGTTTATTTTGGTGTGCCATACTTGTGCCATCAACAGCGAAGAACCAACAGAATGATTACTACCATCAACATTCCCGTCCCGACCTTGCCAAAGGCTAGGAATGGATCTGTTTGATTTCAGAAGAAAAATCTACCTTATAGTCATTGACTATTACTCTTGCTGGTTGCAAATCAGCAGAGTCCATTCCACAAGCGCAGAAGCTGTGATAAAAGCTTTGAGGCACATTTACTCTATCCATGGCATCCCAGGTGAGGTTGCCTCGGACAACGGTCCACAGTTTATGAATGAAAATTTCCGGCCATTCACAGCAGAATATGAATTTCACCATGTGACCAGTTGACCACACCGTCCGCAGGTGAATGGTGAAACAGAGAGATGGGTAAAAACGATCAAAAATGTTGATCAAACAGAACAATAACCTCGAGTTAGCCTTACTCAATTACAGGACAATGCTGTTAAGTAATGGCTTTTCACCAGCAGAACTACTGGTGGGGAGAAGGCTGAATACCCAACTCCCTTAATTGCAACATCAACTCAAACTCAGCATCTCCTTCCAAGACCATGACCGAGTAACGAGTCACAAACAAACACACAAAGATAAATGGTCCAGCTGGTATAATCGCCGGCATAGAGCAAGACCACGACCCACGTGAGAGCCTGGGCAAAAAGTGTGGATAAGAGTCCGTCAAGCAGAAGGTATAGTCGTACAGGAAACTCGGCAGCCGCAATCACACCTCGGTAAAACACGACTTGGGGTGAAGAAACAGAAAGGCTCTGATACCCTTAGAAGCTGCAAGGAGACAATCATTCCAGTATTACCATGATGGGACTGATGAGATGGCCTCTGCTGCAAACACCCCCAGAAATGACGGCTCAAGTCCAGGAACATAGGAACAGGAGTAGTCCATTCAGCCCGTCGAGCCTGCTCCACCATTCAATTAGATCATGGCTAATTATCTACCTCAATGCCACTTTCCTGCACGATCTCCATATCCCTTGATGTCATTAGTCTTCAGACGTTTATTGATTTCTGTCTTTAACTTGCTCAATGATTGAGGTTCCACAGCCCTCTGGGGTAGAGAATGAGATCACATCTCATTCTTCGAAACTCTAGAGAATACAGGCCCAGTTTCTTCAATCTCTCCTCATAAGACAATCCTGCCATCCCAGGGATTAATCTGATGAACCTCCTTTGCACTCCCTCTGTGGCAAGTATATCCTTCCTTAGATAAGGAAACCAAAACTGTAAACGGATGAACCGTGCGTAGACCAGCACCCTCAACCAAGAATACTCAAGATGAGATCAGGGAGAGTTGTTAAAGCACCAGACAGGCTCAACTTGTGAGGTTATGACTTTGTGGGGAGATGGTGGGAATGCAATTAGTTTTACAAAACAATTTAACAGTTTCGAGACTATACTTGGGGGGGAAATGTAAAGGGTTAATGGTTAGGTTTATTAGACAATGATGTTAATGATGTAAGCATAATGAAGGGTCAAATAACTAAGAGGCTCCAAGAGATCAAGTCTGTGCCCAGAGAGTAATGCACTTACCATGAGGCCTTTGTAAATAGTGTAAATAAATATTTTCAAGAAAAACTATATATCGACTATTTCTAAGTCACTCATAGAGTAAGGGGAACCTCGTCAAAACAATAACCATCTCATAAAACCTCACATTCGTAACACCACTTAAGCAAAATAAATTGAGGCTGCTTATTTTTTTTTTTAACTGAAATGCTGATTATGTCTATGCAAAGGAGCAGAAATTGTGAACATTGCTTGTTTGTGGTTTGCCCTCTGAGAATTCACTGAAATTGAATGAGATAAACACTGGTGTTGTCGCTTCATAAAGTTTGTAGTTATTTGCTGCCTTTTAGGGGAAGCAATAGGATTGGTAACATTGAGCTGAATCTTCTGGTCGGCGTGCGGGGGTGGGCCTGACACGCCAACACATAAAATGACGCGCGATGACGTCGGGCACGCGTCTTGATGTCATCGTGCATCATTTCGATATTTTGTTCGGCGGGCGCCTGCCAAAGGCGGCTGCGCACCCGCCAAACTATTAAGGCCATTTAAAAAGTAATTACACTTGTTAAGAACACTGCGCATCCAACCTTAAGGTTGGCGGGCAGGCGAAGAGCCCAAGCGGCCTTCGTGTTTTTCAGGAAATCTCATCCACGGGGTGGGATTAGGTTTCCTGAAGCTTTTATAAAATAAATAAATAAATTTGGCTAACTTCACAAACATGTCCCAGCTCATGTGACACTGTCACATGAGGGGACATGTTTAAATAAATTTTTACTTTATTTATTAAGAAGTTCTCTAATCCATTCAATCTCCCTGAAGCAGCTCTGTGCCTCGGGGAGATTGTTGCGCTCTTTCACGCCCATGCACGGAAGAGCGCAGGCCCCGATTCTCCCCACCCCGCACAGGTACCGCTGAGCGCTACTGACCGTGCGTTATGCTGGGCAGGCCTTAACTGGCCTACCCGCGTAAAATGGCAGTGCGCAGCCGATCGCCTGCTCCCGCCCACCTGCCTGCCACAGAAAAAATTCTCCCCATAGTCACCTAACTATACACTAGCATGTGTACCAACATTAGGGCTACCATCTCTCACTATGTGTGTTAACATAAAATGCCTGTGGGACATTTTGACCTCACGTAATTTTTAACAAACAGCCTTCCTAACGGATTAAAGAGCATTGCCTCATTCGCTTGCTCATTGCCAAACTCAGCCTAACACAGGGCGCTGAACCACTTGCTTACCTCATACGGCTAATTAACATTCACTTCTCAACAAATGCATCAATTAGATAGATTTTGCATTCATGGCAACTATTAACATAGCATATCACCAAAATCAGTAAATTTATTCAGTAACCCAGCTTTTACTTTCACACACACAATGAAATACTGAGACACAAATCAAGGTTGTTTGAAGGAATTTTTAGGCTGATACCAGCTTGTAATTAAAATAGTCATACAAAATAAACATCTCGCTGAATGATTTCCTCAATGCTGCTGCTCTGTTTCATTTCAAAGACTCAAGCACCAAGAAATGTTCTGAAACAATGCCTGTAGAGAGAAGTGGCTCATGGTTCAGTAAAAACGAGTAATAAGTCAGAAATCCTAATTACATTAAAATCCAAAAGATTCAATTAAAATGGTGTTCAACCTAAGGCATGGGAGAGCTGATTTCTCAACTATTGTACATTTTTATTCAGGAGAAATGAATTATTGGTTAGCGTTGTACTGGAGATATAACTATGCAAACTCCCTCCTCAGTTCATAAAACAACTACGAAGAATAGAAAGAGCTATGTATAATGCATGACAAAATTGCATTATGTCACTCTGAATGCTCACGTTTATTTGAGAACAGGATATCCAAGTTGGGCAATTCCAAATCGAAGGATTACAAATGTGGCGCTTGCTTTCCAAAAGCATTTTAAGTTAGCAGTGTAATAAGGATTATAAATCCTAGGGAGAAATCTTGTGCCCTCCCCCACGGCGAGTCTGGTGGCCGGGTGGCATTTAATTGGGCAGGAGGAAGGCAGGTGGGGAGTCCGCCATGTTTCTGCCTCCACCCTCATTAAATCTGTGGTGAGAAAGCCTGCAAATGGCCTTCGTGCTCTGCCAATTGAGGCCCTTAAGTGGCCAATTAATGCCCACTTAACGGCCTAATCCCACATTGCTGGTATTGACCTAGTAGGGGACAGGGGATTTGCCATGCAGGGAGCATGACCTGCAGACCCTAGGCGTGTTTGCTTGCGGGCTCCCGGTGTGGGGCAGTGGGGGGGGTGGGTGGGGGCCTCATCAAAAGGCACACAAAACTCAGAGCCTGATCAAGGGAGCTAGCATTGGGAAGGGGGAACCCACTGAAAGTCACTCCTTGCTCTTGCTGCCGCATCCCTTCACCACCCCTCTCGGCGACCCCCTGCTGCCATCACTCCCAGTGGCGCTGCTGAGTATAGAACTGCTGCCGGCCTCTGATTGGTTGCCAGCTCTCGGCGGGCACGACTTCCACCCCCAGGGCCCTTGATCCCAGGGAAGGCCCACCACAGGCTTGTTAAGTGTCAAGAGTTGTACAAGATGCAGGTCTTCCTGAAAATAAGCGACGCGGGAGTCTCATCAACCTCACCAGCTCAACCAAGAACTCCATTGCCTCCACAAGATTCCACCCCTAATTTCTGCATACCCTTCCTCTACACATGTTTGAAGAGTGGAGGAGTGAGAAACCTCTTCTGAATGACTCTGTAAATTTTCAGCGCAATTCCAGGCTTTGAGAGAGGTGAGAGGTTCATGAGCTACTGTTTGCTCTTTTCTCTGATAGCTCTAAGTATTTCAAGTTCCAAGGTTCACTATGGATTTGCAGGTTCTGTTGGAAACCAAGGCAGTTTGTCCAAAATGTTCCCCAGGGCAAAGTTTGCTGAAGTATTTATAAGTTTATGAAAGTTTTTTAAAGTGATTTTAGGTTTTCAAAAGACTTCACCAGGATTATGCCTCACCACTCCTTTCATCAGTCAATGATGCTGCAGCCAACAAACTAGGTAAGTTCGCATCTCTCAGTTCAGTCAGCAGCAAACACTGGCGCTTCCCCGCTGACTGCAAAATACTGCCGCAAATTGTAAACCACTAGCTTGAGACCTGATGCATAAAATACAAGCCCAGTTTAAGTAGGCGCGGGGCCAAGGTAAATATCACAATGAGACAGAAAGAATTCCTAGCCTTTATTTCTTCTTCATTGACCAGCAGAGAAGTGGCAAATAGTGAGGATGATACCGATCAGCTACAACAGGGTGTAGATAGGCTAGCAGACAGGGCAGGCGACTGACAGATGGCATTTAATACAGAGAAGTGTAGGTGATACATTTTGAGCAGGAGGTATAGGAAGAGGCAATATAAATTTAATGGCATCATTCTAAAGAGTGTGCAGGGACCTGGGGATGCATGTGCATTGATTGAAGGTAGCGGGACATACGGAGAAAGTGGAACAGAAGCCGGATATTGCAGTTGCTGGAAATCTGAAATAAAAGTTCCAAAGAGTAATCAAATTGGACTTGAAACATCAACTCTGTTTCTCTCACCACAGACGCTGCCAGACCTGAATTTTTCCAGCATTTTCTGTTTTTATATTGAGAAAGTGTTTAGCAAAGCATATGGGATTGTGGGCTACTTTGAGGCATTGAGTGCACAAGCAGGGAAGTTATGCTGAATCTTTATAAAACTCTGGTTAGGCCACAACTGCAGTATTGCATCCAGTTCTGCTTGTCCCACTTTAGGAAGGATGTGAGAGTCCTTGTGTGGATGGAGAGGAGATTTACCAGAATGGTTTCAGGAATGGGGTGGGGTAGCTACAGGGTTAGGTTGGAAAAGATGGGATTGCTCTCCTTGGAGCAAAGGAGATAGAGGGGAGATCTGATAGAAGTGTACAAGATCATGACAGGTTTGGGCAAGTTAGACAAGGAAAAACTGTTCCCATTAGCTGATGGTACAAAGACTAGGGGACACAGATTTAAGGTTTTGGGCAAGAAGTACGGGGTAAATGTGAGGAACAGTTTTCTCATGTAGCAAGCCTTATGAGCTGTAACTCATTGCCTGCAACACTCAATGATTTCAAAAGGAAACTGGCTAGGCACTTAAAGGAAATAAACTTTCAAGGCTACAGGAATGGAGCAAGGAAATGGGACTGATTGGTTTACTCAATAGAGAGCCGACATGGACTCGATGGGATGAATGGCCTCCTTCTGTGCTGTAAATGGCTATGATTCCAAGTGGGTTTGCACCAAGATCCTCTGTGGACCCAAAATCTGCACGGGTCTCGAGAGCAAAATGAAGTTAGTTCCAGAAAAAAGAATATTCTTTTTCTTAGGGCTCTGTTCCTCCGCACGCCCACCCCTCTGGCTGCCTTGGAACGCTCAATACTCAGTGCCATACGACTACCGACCACTAAACTGTGACCTTGTTGGAACGTGTGCTGGATTGGATATATAGCTATTGAATGAGGTAAGGATCATGAGGATAGGATCGTACCCCTATGCTTAAGTGGCTGATCGATATAAATATCTAGGTTCAAGCATGAAGGTTGCCATCTTGGATGAGGTACTGAAGGTGGATGATGCATTGACAAAATACACAAAAGTCCAGCTGTTCGGGGAGAGGGAAAGAACTTAAATACAATTTTAAAAAGATTGCCAGGCACCATTATGCGGTAAAGAATTTTATTTATTCTAAAATAACAGTGAAAGACCTAGCTTTAGCAATGGCTGAAATGCTGGTAATACTGCCATGCCAGGCTTTGGCAAATTGTTGACATAATTTAATTGAGTAACGTACAGTTAATGGTATTCCATAGTAATATGTTTAACATACATCTTTAAAAAAAACACTGCAGTTCAGTTTTATTGTTGAACTGAATATCAACATCATTAACTCCATTTCAGACCCTTTTTACTGTCCAAAGTTGCACCTTTGATGGTTTGCAGACAGTAACTGTGAATCTCTAACCACCTGTTTCACATTGATCTCCTTAAAGTGAACATTGCTCTTACTCCGGATTTCTGAGCTGGTGGATTCTGAAACAAGAGCGAATGAAATAAATAGGAGAAATAATGTACCACCCCCAAATAATAACACACTTGTTACTAAACAGGCTTAATCGGATTTAGAAATTAAGATTATAGGTCACTAACTCTTAATGGTATGAGGTTAAGGACGCAAGTTAACACTTTATCAGAAAATACATTTTAAGCTATAAGGGAGAGATGTTCTTTGTTGAGGGAGAGATATAAGAAATTAGTTGAATTGGAAATCACATACATAAACATTTTGTTTTAATGTCAGGTTACAGAATCTTCTCTAATCCTCTAGGATATATCTTTGCCTGACTTAGAATTCCCTTCAATTAAACTTTACTAGCCCTCAGAAAGTCTGGAAGGGGATGACGAGTGGAACAAAGAAAAGATGAATCAGAGGTGTTCAGAAAGTGACAGGGCACAAATATCAGGATATGTGAAGGTACACATATCACTGACCCAGCAAGAAACCTTACCTTAGTAGGTGCCAAAATAAACCACACAGAATATTCTGCAAACTGCTATCTGACATAACAGGAAAAGCAATTATAATGCATAGGCTGTTTGGATTATAAGGGACATTAGATCAGGCTTGGTTTGAATGGCCCTCAAAATCAAACAGGTCAACACAACACCCACAGCTCACTCAGGACGAACAGAAATACCAGGGAGCTGGCTTCACTGCCACCCAGAAAGAGACCATGGCTTCAGAACAAAAAGGGAAAAACTGAAGGGAGTCAAGGAACCTGTTTAAAATAACCCAAAATACCAAAAGACCGAGGCAAGGAGTTTTAGCGCCATAAGGAAACAGTAGAAGATTTTCAGAGTGAGATAGAAATAGGAGAGTTTGACCTTACTTGATTCAGTTGTCTGTGCTCTTTTGCTGTCAGGGTACAGGCACTCATATTGATATTGAGGGAGTGGAAGTCTTGTTGCTCGCTCGCCCAGTGTGGGTTTCAAATTATAACGCTCTTATAAAAAAAAAGTGATGTTTAGAATCAATAAAAGTATGCACTAGATACATGTAAACCGTGCTATCAAACATTGAGAAATATGAGACACGTGAGACATATGAGACATGCCTTTATTGGGAGAAAAAGTTCAATCAAAGGAAATTAAGGTAACCTTCTCCGAAAGGAAATTGCGGCCGCAGTTACCATGCCAAATCGGAAATTAAGCGATGCTTCTTAAATTTCAGAAGGGTTTGTTTAGTGCAAAGTGACATGTATTTAGAAAAAGAAAAAAATATCCCAACATTCCTCCAGATTCTGGAGCCTAGATTTCATGACACAGACACATAGGAATGCACAGGACGAGAGAGATAAAAAAAACTGCAGTCCATCTGTCAGGTTGCTGAGTCTAGAAAATGATCTCGCTGTTGTGACATCTGAAGAGTATAGCTGATGATACTGTTGGGAAATGAGATCCAGTGAAACATCCACAAGCCAGTAAAGTAACCAGTTGTACTGACCCAATACTGGGTTACAATGACCAACTTATCAGTATATCAGCACACAGCAAACCTCCATGTTCTCACATTGGTTCTGATTTTAACGAGAGATGGGATCAGGCGATGCGAGGGGCCTGTGCGAATAACTAAGTTATGTCAAGGCCTGGAGAGGTTTTAAATACCAGGCTTAACCTCCAAATCTCGACTGAACCGGGAAGTATTCTTCATGGAAAAATATTTGACGATTTCTTTTACCATTGAAAACCATATACAAATAGCGCTGAACTAGATTTAGTTCAAGCATAAAAAGATGACCCACAATTTTTACTTAACACAGCATGCTTCAAACAGGGCCAGAACCTATATTGAACAATGGTATTGTACAAAAATTTAGCATGCTCATACTAAATTCTTGTGTCTGCTAGTAATTAATTGGCATTGATCCAGTAATTCTAAATGAGTAAAATCTCTGCTAAAACAGCAAAGGAATATCATGTGACCATTTTAAACATTCTTCTGCTAATGTAAGATTTCTAAAGCTTGCATATGGTACTTCTGTGTTTGATGGCAAACCACATCTTCCTATTGTGGTTTTAACAATGGACACAGAATCACAGAATATCACAGTGCAGAAGAGGCCCTTCAGCCCATCGAGTCTGCACCGACACGTGATAAACACCTGACCTATCTACCTAATCCCAATTACCAGCACTTGGCCCATAGGCTTGAATGTTATGACGTGGCAAGTGCTCATCCAGGTACATTTTGAAGGATGTGAGGCAACCCGACTCCACCACCCTCCCAGGCAGTGCATTCCAGACCATCACCATCCTCTGGGTAAAAATGTTTTTCCTCATATCCCCCCTAAACCTCCTGCCCCTCACCTTGAATTTATGTCCCCTCATGGCTGACCCTTCAACTAAGGGGAACAGCTGCTCCCTATCCACCCTGTCCATGCCCCTAATAATCTTGTACACCTCGATCAGGTCGCCCCTCAGTCTTCTTTGCTTCAACGAAAACAACCCAAATCTATCCAACTTCTCTTCATAACTTAAATGTTTCATCCCAGGCAACATCCTGGTGAATCTCCTCTGCACCCCCTCCAGTGCAATCACATCCTTCCTATGATGTGGCGACCAGAACTGCGCACAGTACTCCAGCTGTGGCCTCACCAAGGTTCTATACAACTCCAACATGACCTCCCTACTTTTGTAATCTATGCCTCGATTGATAAAGGCAAGTGTCCCATGTGCCTTTTTCACCACCCCACTAACATGCCCTCTGCCTTCAGAGATCTATGGACACACACGCCAAGGTCCCTTTATTCCTCAGGACTTCCTAGTGTCATGCCGTTCATTGAATACTTCCTTGTCAAATTACTCCTTCCAAAGTGTATCACCTCACTTTTCAGGGTTAAATTCCATCTGCCACTTATCTGCCCATTTGAGCATCCCGTCTATACCTTCCTGTAGCCCAAGACACTCAACCTCACTATTAACCACCCGGCCAATCTTTGTGTCATCCGCAAACTTACTAATCCTACCCCCCACATAGTCATCTCTGTCGTTTATATAAATGACGAATAATAGGGGACCCAGCACAGATCCCTGCGGTACGCCACTGGACACTGGCTTCCAGTCACTAAAGCATTCTTCTGTCATCACCCTCTGTCTTCTACAGCGAAGCCAATTTTGAATCCACCTTATCAAATTACCCTGTATCCCATGTGCATTTGCCTTCTTTATAAGTCTCCCATGTGGGACCTTGTCAAAGGCTTTGCTGAAATCCATATAAACTACATCAACTGCACTACCCTCACCTACACACCTGGTCACCTCCTCAAAAAATTCAATCAAATTTGTTAGGCATGGCCTCCCTCTGACAAAGCCATGCTGACTATCCCTGATCAAACCTTGTCTCTCCAAGTGGAGATAGATTCTCTCCTTCAGAACTTTCTCCAATAGTTTCCCTACCACTGACGTGAGACTCACTGGCCTGTAGTTCCCTGGCTTATCTCTACAACCCTTCTTAAATAGCAGAACCACATTAGCTGTTAGTAGACACGTTAGTAGTAAGAGGTAATCAATATACTGTTAAGAACTTAACCTGAGACTTCACTTTGACTGAATGTAATTAAATCAGCTTGATTTGCAGAAGATTGCAAAATGATGTCAGCCAAGACTAATTGCTGAAAGAAGACAAAAAAGATGGAAAGGTTGGAAATCTGAAATCAGAGATATGAGCAGGTTTATAAATTTCCTCGGCCCATGCTCCGGAAATACCCCCCTAAACCTCTCCGCCAGTCCACATCTCTTTTCTCCTCTAAGATGCTCCTTAAAACCAAACTGTAATGTCTCCTTCTTTGGCTCTATGTCATTTTTTCTGTTTGATAATGTTCCTGTGATGCATCTTGGGACTTTTTATGACATTAAAGGCACTATTTGAATGCAAGTGTTCATTGTTAAGCATCAGGAAAGAGACAGGGTGTCTCCCAAAAATATTAACGTATTTTTTCTCTTTTGAGGTGCGGTGGGGGTGGCAGTGGTGGTGATGAGCCAAATGGCCTTCTCCTGTGCCATACATCTTATCATATTTTTATCCCGGTGCACCTATTTATTTCTGTCCTAACTGATCATTTCTGATTAGTTAATACCTTCTAACTAACAACTTCTGACAAATTGATGATGTAAGATAGGGAATCTAAAACAAATCAAGATTAGCCCAATGCTGCATTGCAATACGTGAAACAAGTTAAGATAGATACCGATAGAAAGCCAGATTAAGACATGAAATGTGTGGAAATTAAATTCTGTTATTTATTACACATTGGACTACTTTCCGCTTTAAATATTTTGAATGCATTTAGTCAATTATATTTGGGTTTTGTCTGTTTACTCACTTGGATGTTCCAATCTTGCTAATTGCCTGTTTTGCATGTGCATGTTGATAATCGCCAGAGCTTTCTGGTTGATTGTGTAGATATCAGGGTCTTCCAACAGCTCAGTTAATCTCAGGTTAGTTCGAATAGCATTGGTGGCAGTTGCCCTGGCAATCAAAGGCAGCCTCAACTGGTAGCCATGGTCCCTAAAGTCCATTTCATCATCAAGGATGAGCTTTGCTCTAAAAGCAAATTAACATGTCATTAGGACACAGTGAGATAGCAGGGAAGTGATTAAGTGTTTTTTGGCCCTAATGGCTTTTTTATGCTCTTACCCTAATCAATGTTAGAAATAGGAAAATTATGTTTTCCCCTAAGCGCCAGCTTCTTTTATTTCAACCTCACCTTCCTGTCTCTCTCACCATTTGGGAGGGGAGGGATATTTATTCTGATTGCTCGAGCAGCGTCGTGCACACACAGAAGATTTCATCAATGACATTTCTAGTAAGATTACAAGTGTTTTCTTTTAGAATAAATTTGTAATTTCACTGGGCATAATGAACACAGGAAATCTTCTTGTCATGTATGCAAAGTCATCATCGTACAACAGGCAGAGGAAATTTGTCCTTTAAACCCCTCTTCAGAACCATGTCTATAGGTGTTTCTTGAGACCCTCTCTATTATTTAGTTTAATGGTCTTCCTTGGGAACTTACTCAAATCTATATTTCCTTTCCATTTTCAAACACCAAAAACAAATTTTAAAAGAAAACCATAGAAGTTACAATTACAGACATCTAGCTGACAATGTGGAAAATTGACTAGGTATGTCCTGTCCACAAAAAGCAGAACAAGTCCAATCCAACCATCAGTCTACTCTCATTCATCAGCAAAGTGATGGAAGGGGTCATCAACAGTGCTGTCAAGCAGCACTTACATAGAAATAACCTGCTCAACGATGCTCAGTTTGGGCTCCGACAGGGCCACTTGGCTCCTGACCTCATTACAGTCTTGGTCCAAACATGAACAAAAGGGCTGAAATTAAGAGGTGAGGTGAGAGTGACTGCCCTTGATATCAAGGCAGCATTTGACCGAGTGTGGCATCAAGGAGACCTAGCAAACCTGGCGTCAATGAAAATCAGGAGAAAACTCACCACTGATTAGAGTTATTAGAGTTATACCTAGCACAAAGGAAGATGGTTGTGATTGTTGGAGGCCACACACCTCAGCCCCATGACATCACTGCAGGAGTTCCTCAGGATAGTGTCTGCATCAATGAACTTCCCTCCATCAAAAAGTCAGAAGTGGGGATTTTCGCTGATGATTGCACAATGTTCAGCACCATTCGCAACTCCTCAGATACTGAAGCAGTCCATGTCCAAATACAGGAAGACCTGGACAATATTCAGGCTTGGGCTGATAAGGGGCAAGTAACGTTCGCACTACACTAGTACCAGGCAATGACCACCTCCGACAAGAGAGAATCTAATGACCTCCCCTTGACATTCAATGGCATTACCATCGCTCAATCCCCCACTATGAACATCCTGGGGTTACCACTGACCAGAAACTTAACTGGGCCAGCTATATAAATGCTGTAGCTACAAGGGCAGGTAAGAGGCCGGGGATTCTGCATCGAGTAACTCAGCTCCTGACTTCCCAAAGCCTGCCACCATCTACAAGGGACAAGTCAGGAGTGTGATGGAATACTCCACTTGACTCAATGAGTGCAGCTCCAACAAAGCTCAAGAAACTTGAAAAGAGAGAGATGTAAATTCATTAAAAGCAGTTCAGAGAAGGTTTACTAGACTAATACCAGGGGCAGAATCTTCGGCTCGGTGAGCAGGGGTAGGGCCTGCTCACCGAGGTGTAAAATCAGGCGCGGTGACATTGGGTGTCCGTCCCAACGTCACCGCGTGTCATTTAGATTTTCAGTTCGGCGAGCATGGAGCCGACTCGGCTGCACACCCACCGCACTGTCGAAGGCCTATTAAACCATTTAAAAAGCCAATAATGCAATTAGCTGAGCTGCCCGTCCAACCTTAAGGTTGGCGGGCAGGCGGAGAGCCCAGGCGGCCTTCGCATTTTTCATGGAACCTCATCGACAGGCAGGATGAGGTTTCATGAACGTTTTTTTAAGTGTTTGCAAAATTTTTAATAAAATTAAATGGTCATGTCCCAGGTCATGTGACAGTTTCACATGAGGGGACATGTCTTCAAAATTTATTTTTTTTTAACCTTTCTTCAATGTTTTATAAGTGAAAGTAATCTCCCTCAGGCACCTCTGTACCTCAGGGAGATTTCTGTGCTCTTTCATGCACACACTCGAAAGAGCACACTCTCCGACTCAGGCAACCCCCCACCCGCCTGCACAGGGTGCGCTCAGTGCTTCCGGACGTGCGTCACGCTGGGCGGGCCTTAATTGGTCCGCCCACATAAAATGCCGGCGCCCAGCCGATCAGGGGTACCGATCAGCTGCACGCCACCGCCCCCCGCTCCCCCCACCCCCACCACACCCCGACCCCCACCCCTCTCCCCCACCACCCCCCGACCGGGAGAAAATTCTCCCCCAGGAATGGGCGGGTTGTCTTATGAGGAAAGGCTGGACAGGTTAGGCTAGTATTCACTGGAATTTAGAAGAGTAAGAGGTGACTTAATTGAAACCTTTATGATCCTGAGGGGTCTTGACAGGGTGGATGTGGAGAGGATGTTTCTTCTTGTGGGAGAATCTAGAACTAGGGGTCACTGTTTAAAAATAAGGGGTCGCTCATTTAAGACAGAGATGAGGAGAATTTTTTTCTCTCAGGGGGTTGAGAGCCTTTGGAACTCTCCTCCTCAAAAGGCAGTGGAAGCAGAGTCTTTGGATATTTTTAAGGCAGAGCTAGATAGATTCTTGATTAGCAAGGGGGTTGAGGTTGTCAAGGGAGGCATGAATGTGGGGTTGAGGTTAAATTCAGATCAGTCATGATCTTATTGAATGGCAGAGGAGGCTAGAGGGGCCTTCTCCTGCTCCTAATTCATATGTTTGTACAATCCAGGACAAAGCAGCCCGTTTGATTGGTACCTTATCCACCACCTTAAACATTATCTCCCTCCATCACCCATACATAGTGGCAGCAGTGTGTATCACCTAGGAGATGGACTGCAGCAACTGTGGATGTGCCTGTACCACATGGACTGCAGCGGTTCAACACGGGGACTCACCACCAAATTCTTAAGGACATTTAGGGATGGGGAATAAATGCTCAATCTCTGTTCTTTGCTGAGCCAATTAGAATAGTTTGAGAGAACAATGAGTTAGCCAGGACTCAGCAGAGAACAGAGGTTGAGCCTGGACCTTCCTGTTCCCATTTTCACAGCAATGTGGCAATACTTACCCAATAAACCCCAAAGAATACACAATTTACACTTTCATGAATAACAATGCACTCCAGCCTGCAGACATTTTGCATGCAGCCAGTGCTGTCAGCAGTGGGCTGAGTAATTAGCAACAAAATTTCCCATATCTGAGCATCCCCAGTGTAATGACTGCATGCCTTTAATAAGTTATATTATAATATAGAATAAAAATACTTACTGCCTATTTGTCAGCAAGGTGTATATGTGTTGTATCAAATACTCTGCTCCCCCAGGTTTTGAATGCATTGTAGCATAAATTAGTTCCTTGGGAATATTCAAATTTTTCCTGAAAAAAAACTTGGAAGGAAAAGTACAGCAAAAAGAATTAATTGTTAAGAACACATGCTTCAAAAGGCTGCACAGTTCTCGAGGTATAAGTGTCTATCTGGGTTATTATGTCAACTACAGTGTCATCGGTAGTATTTAATTGTTGTTGTTCCCCCAATCTGAAAAGGGTTTTTCTTTGTGACAGATGTAGGAATACTCCATTATTGTGTTGCCTATGATCTCTTTCCAAGTGCTCATCCTATTTCCTTTTGAAATCATTGATTGTTTCCACCCTCATGGGCAGCGGGTTCCAGGTCATTACCACTCGCTGGGCAACAAAATGCTTCCTCACATTCCCCCTGCATCTCTTGCCCAAAATCTTAAATCTGTGCCCCTAGTCCTTGTATCAACAGCTAATGGGAAGAGTTTTTCCTTGTCTACCTTATTCAAACTTGTCATAATATCGTTCACTCCTATCAAATCTCCTCTCAATTTCCTTTCCTCCAAGGAGAATAACCCCAGCTTCTCCAACCTAACCTTGTTACTAAAATCCACCATCCCTGAAACCATTCTGGTAAATCTCTTCTGCGCCCTCTCATCCTTCCTAAAGTCTGGTCACCAGAACTGGACACAATACTCGAGTTGGGGCATAAAGGGAGCTTTATATAGGTTCAGCATGACTTTCTTGCTTTTGTACTCAGTCCTCTACTTATGAAGTCCAAGATCCCATATGCTTTACTAACCACTCTCTCAATATGTCTGGCCACAACATCAATGCAGATACACCCCCTAGTCCCTCTGTTCCTGCATATTTTCTAGAACTATGCCACTAAGTTTATATTGCCTCTTCCCATCCCTTCTGTCAAAATGCAACACCTCACACTTATTAAGTTCCATCTGCTACTTGTCTGTCCGTTCTGCTAGCCCCTGTTGCAGGAAATTTGCATCACCCTCACTATTTGCCACTCCTCCAAATTTGGTATCATCACCAAATGTTGAAATTTTGCTCCGTATTTCAAGATTCAAGTCATTTACATATAGCAAAAAAAAAAGCAATGGATCCTTGGGGAACACCACTGTCTACCATCCTCCAGTCCGAAAAACTACTATCTACCATGATTCACTGCTTTCTATCCTTTAGCCATTTTTTAAATCCAATCGCACAATGGCCCTCCTATTCCAAGAGCCACAATTTTGTTAGCCAGCCTTTTATGTGGTACCTAGTCAAGCACTTTCTTAAAATCCAGCTGGACAACATTCGCCACATTCCTGTTATCAACCTTCTCTGTTACTTCATCAAAAAATTCAAATAAAATGAGAGGGTGCAAGAACAAGAACGAAAGGGCCCAGATCTAAAATGATTTGCAAAGAAGCAAGTGTGACAGGAGAAAAAACTTTCACACACAACGAATGGTTCGGGTCTGGAATTCACTGCCTGGAAATGTGGTGGAGGCAGGTTCAATTGAGGCATTCAAGAGGGCATTAGAAGATTATTTGAATAGAAAAAATGTTCAAGGCTACTGGGAAAAGGCAGGGCAATGGCACCAGGTCATAATGCTCATCTGGAGAACCGGTGCAGACACGATGGGCCTTCTGTGCCATTAAAATTTTGTGATTCTGAGGTTCATCAAGCACCAGTTTGCACTGTCAGTCATCTGAATGCTCCTGCTCTCATGCCTCAGTGGTGTGGTCTCGTTCTATCAGGGTAACTTGCTTCCCTGTTCTGTATTCTTCTCACCAAACATTTTACACATATATTACTCTTAATGTTTGGGAGTAAAAGGATCTATTTTAACAGGTATGTCTAAATCATGTTATTTCAAATTTTAAAAATACCTGTCACCTCTATGGGCCAAATGCCCTCCTTCTGCACTGTAGAGATACTGTATTCTGTATTTAAATACATGGTAAAACAGTCTCGCTGCTTGGAGACTGGATTTATAAAAGATTAACAAAGGCAGTTTTGGGGATAAAATACAAGCCAGTTAAAAACAGGTTCTGCTTAAAGGGTCTGGACATTAAAGTTCTAAAGATTTCACTTGTAGGTGTCTTTGAATCAAGACCACTGATTGTAGCCTGCACCTGAAAACATTTTTGTACCAAATTGTATTACCTTCAAAACCAGTTTTTTTTTTAAACTGTATCTCAATTTAGGTGCAACTGTTGCTATTGTGACCAAGTTTATGGGGTTGGGAAGTATTTATCTAAGTGCTACCCAAGGCAGAGTGTAAGACTACATAATACATTCCCTGCATTAACTGTGCAAAAGGAATGCAAATGAACACACAGGAGGAATTATTTAATCTGATGCAGATTCACTTAAAACAAACTCTCAAGAGCGTTTACTCACGTGCTCCAGTTGTGACCAGTTCTTCAGTTTGGAAGGGAATGAGACTCCATTGTTAAAAACTTTGATATCAACATCTTGAGGATAGTACCAGGAGAAGATTTCAGCCACAAGATAACCATTACAAAAGGCTCTGTGAAATACAACGGACAAGGCAATTTCCGACAACATTAAACATTGGGGAGAACATTTTTTGCATAATTATGAAACAATGTTGTCAGCAAGTGCAGGCTCCTATTACGTTTGTGATGGGTTCTCAATTGCTGTGCTTCCCCCAGCCTGTGACCTTTTGCACATTCACCTAATGGACTGACAACTACAGAGTGCAAATGCAGAAAATTCCAGCCTATATGTACTGAAGCCATTGCAAACAGCAAAGCGTATTAACATAAACTGAGGAATAATTCTACTACTAGGCTTTCAATTCCATCTTCTCATCACTGAGATGCGCTGCAGAACTGAGCAAGTCTTCTTTGACAGCATCTCCAAAACTCACGACCTCCACCATCTAGAAGAACAAGGACAGCAAGGTGCAAGGGAACAGCATCATCTCCAGATCACACAACATCCCGACTTGTGCATATATCACCATTTCTTCATCGTTGTTGGACCAAATTCCCAGAATTTTCTGCTTAACTTCACTGTGGGAGCATCTTCACCAGAGGCAGCAGTTCGTGAAGGCAGTCCATCACCAACATCTCAAAAGGCAACTAGAGATGTGCAATATATGCTGACCTTGTCAGTGGCAGCCACAACCCAAGAATGAATGGAAAAAGAATTCCAGTAGTACAGTCACAGGACAGGCTACAGACAGCAGTGCAAATTTTATTTGTAAAATGTAACTGTCAGGGTAAATGCACAGCGATTTCATCCTCAACACTTAATAGCATTTCTTGCTGCTCTGTTTACACTAGCTTCTGTATCTCATCTGGGATAGACATTTCCAACACAACAGCATATATAAAACTTCTGTTATGATAATTTAAAGACAAATAACTACACTTGGAATGTCATTGGTAACTATAATCCTTTGTTGTCGCAACAGCCTCTACAACAGTTGAATACAAAACCCCAGGATCATTTAACACAGAATGAATACTAAAGATATACTAAACAGGTTATTAATGAAATCTTTGTAGGAGGTAGCTTAGATAAAGAACTAAGTATCTGACTGAGTACATGTTAACAGGAGTCTATTTATATTAATTTAATAATATTCAGTTTCTGTCAGTCCAGAAGGTTACGGTTGATCAATTTAAGGAGACTGTCTATTGGTGGGTTTATTTGATGGGTTGTGCCTGGTCCAAGTAGAGTCACCTGAAGCATGTGAGAGCTGGAGCGTGTGACACTCGAGATGCTGTCAAAGTTTGGTGGCAGTGGAGATGGGTTGGTGGAGAACAAAAAACAACAGAAGGCAAAGAAAGCACAAAAAAACCCTGTCAGGAGAGATTGTTTCAATGGGGGATGGGTTGGAATTGATGGGAGGGATGAGGAGAGCAAGAGCATGATGGGGATGGTATGAGAGGGATGGCATAGGAAGGATCGAATGGGGATAGCATGGGTGGTTGAATGAGATAAAGAAAAAAGAATTGCATTTATATAATGCTGTTCATGAACACCAGACATCTCAAAGCACTTTATTGCCAATGAAGTACTTTTTTTTTTTAAGTGTAGTCACTGTTGTAATGTAGGAAACGTGGCAGCCTATTTGCATTCAGCAAACTCCCACAAACAGCAATGTCATAATGACCAGATAATCTGCTTCTGTGAAGTTGATTGAGGGATAAATATTAACCAGAATACTGGGGATAACTTCCCTGCTTTTCTTCCAAATAGTGTTATGGGATCTTTTACATCTGTCCATGCATTCATCCACTCAGGGAAAGAATGGCAGAAGACAAAAAGTCTGAAGATATTTTGTGACGAGAATCATGTACACATTATAGCACAAAGCAGCAAAGTTATTGCTGTGTGAGAGGCCAGAAACTTATAGCACATTTTATAATGTGTGGCAAAATGCAAATACTTCTAGGCCACTTCAAATGGGTGAAATTATTAGACTTCAAGTGGGTAGAAACATTAGTTTTGCCTTTGTTTACCTTCTCTTACTGCTTATTTACTTAAAAGTAGCAGTCAAGATCCTGAAGGCCTAGCAACCTATCCACTAGCCTCACAAGTCAGGAAGTTTCCGTATTCAATTGCTTATCGTTGCCGAACTGACTGACCTTGACTGATCAGTGGAACTATGCTGCAGCCAAGAATCAACACATTCAAGTGTCGGTTTGATGTAAAATCAGAGGATGAGGGTAGCCATAGTCTCCAAGAGGATTGTAAGAAATAGGAGCAGGAGTAAGCCACTCAGCCCATCAAGCCTGCTCCGACATTCAACAAGATCGTGGCTGATCCGACTGTGGCCTTAACCCCACTTTCCTGCCCTCCATAACCCTCGAGTGCCTTGTAGGTCAAAAATCTAACTAAGCCTTGAATATATTCATTGACCCAGCCTCCACTCTATCTATGGAAGAGAGTTCCAAAAACCAACCACCCTCAGAGAAGAAATCCTTCCTCATCTCCATTTTAAATGGGAGACCTCATTTTGAGCCCGAGTTCTAGGTTTCCCACAATGGGAAACATCCTCACAGCATCGATCCTGTCAAGCCCCCTCAGAACCTTATGATTCAATAGAATATTATATCATCCCTCACATATAATTTTAAATATCACTAGGCCAATCATATTCCCATGCTCCAGAGATTGTGCACAGGATTCCCTTAAACCATGAGAAAGATCCCCAGGTGTTGCTATTACAATTCCGAGCCAGGTTCCCACTCTCAAACACAGAGGGCCTTGCACATCCAGACCAACAACCAGCCTGGAACAGACCCGCATCCCCGCCCAGTACAGGCGCCTAACCCATCCAGGTGCAGAGTCACCCCCGCCCAGTATAGACCTCCACCCCCAATCCAGTTTGTGGGCTATCACTGAGCTCTGCATTTTACACACACCATGTATTCTTGTTGATTCTTGTTCTATTGAAATTAAACCCTGAGCTGCATTTACACTCATTGATTTGACCAAGACACCTTTGAAAACAGTTGGAGCTGCATTTGACCAAGTGTAACATCAAGGAGCCCTAGCAAAAAACTGGAGTCAATGGGAATCAGGGAAAAATTCTCTGCTGGTTGGAGTCATATCTAACACAAGGGAAAATGGTTATGGTTGTTGGAGGTCACTCATCTCAGCTCCAGGACATCACTGCAGGAGTTCCTCAGCTGCTTCATCAATGACCTTCCCTGTATCATAAGGTCAGAAGTGGGGACGTTCGCTGATGATTGCACAATGTTCAGCACCATTTACGACTCCTCAGAGTCCATGTCCAAATGTAGCAACACCTGGACAACATCCAGGCTTGGGCTGCCAAGTAACATTCACATCACACAAATGCCAGGCAATGACCATCTCTAACACGAGAGAATCCAACAATTGCCTTTGATGTTCAATGGCATTACCATCATTAAATCCCCCACTATCAACATCCTGAGGGCTACCATTGACCAGAAACTGAGCTGGACTAGACATATAAATACTGTGGCTACAAGAGCAGGTCAGAGGCTAGGAATCCTGTGGCGAGTAACTCACCTCCTGACTCCCCAAAGCCTGTCCACTACCTACAAGGCACAAATCAGGAGTGTGATGGAATACTCTCCCTTGCCTGGATGAGTGCAGCTCCAACAATACTCAAGAAGCATGACACCATCCAGGACAAAGCACCTGCTTGTTTGGCACCCCTTCCACAAACATTCTCTCCCTCCACCACCAATGCACAGTAGCAGCAATGTGTACATCTACAAGATGCATTGCAGAAGCTCACCATGGCTCCTTAGACAGTACCTTCCAAACCCATGGCCACTATCATCTAGAAGGACAAGGGCAGCAGATAGATGGGAACACCACCACCTGGAAGTTCCTCTCCAAGCCACTCACCATCCTGACTTGGAAATATATCACCATTCCTTCACTGTTGCTGGGTCAAAATCCCAGAGCCCACTTCCTAACAGCACTGTGGGTGTACCTACACCACATGTACTGCAGTAGTATAAGAAGGCAGCTCAGCACAACCTTCTCAAGGACAATAAGTACTGGCCTAGCGAGCGAAGCTCATATCGCTTAAATTAATTTTTTAAAAAATCAGTCCCCTGCCTGTCTGCTCCTCTCCACAACTCGGGGTTTGCACACTCACCCTTCAGGTGGTATTTTAAACAATAGCTGGGGTTTTTATAAAGCTCTCCCCTGCCCAGTGCTGCAGTGCCACAGGTCAGGGACAGTCTTCTCTCCACTGGCTGCTGCCCATGAAGACATTCTCGGTACAGGCGGTTCCTCCAAGTCTTGTTCCTGGTGGGGATTCTTGGGGCTTTCTAAGACACTCTCCTCCTAGCTTTTGATGTGTTGGAGGCGGCAGTGGCCGAGGAGCTGCCAGAGGCAACCTCCTCCCAGCCCCCTCTTTTCTTCTTATTCAGTTTCTTGTCTCCAGCGTTATGGAGGATGTCGAAAGGGTCGGACTGGTCGAGATTGGTGATGGTGCAACCAATAATCTCCTGCCTGGCAGCAACAGAACTGGACAGAATAACTGCACCTCGACTTCCAATCACAGGTTCCCTCACTCCAGCTATTGCTGCTCCTCCAATCATAGATTCAGTCTCTGGAGGAGCAGCAGGAGTGGGAGGGAGGGAACCTGCGACTGGAGGAGCTACAGCAGTGAGCATGGGAGAGACAGAATCTGTGATTGGAGGAGCAGCTCCCACACTTACTGTTCCTCCAATCACAATGCTGTATTATTTTCCCACTCTCACTGACGTGCTTTAAATTGTTCAGCCACGTTTGGACTACGGAGGAGTCAGAAGTCGGAGACGTATTTAGAATGGCGGAATTCCAAAATTCAAAAGTCAGACATCCACCAGACAGCAGTAATTTCTCAACCTGCTTTAACGTCTCATCCGAAAGATGGCACCTCCTACAATGCAACACTCCCTCAGTACCGCATTTGAGCATCAGCTTTGATTCTTGTACTCAAGTGGAGTGGCACTTAAACATAGTAGCTCAGAGGCCACAGCTGACACCCAAATATAATTGAATTGGTTAAGTGTGGCAAAATGGACAGGGGCATTTATTTGATACAATAAAGGTATTCTTTGTGCTAAAAATGAAAATTCACTAGATTCGAAAGAAAATTTTTCAATAAGTTGTCAGGCAAATTAAAAGAATACATCAGTGTTGATTCTATAGATGAAAACGATAACAGTCTACACCCTCCAGAGTTTCAGTCTAACTCCAATGGGCACGCCACTGTACAATCTTAGACTCAAGGAAGGAGGAGTTATAATGTTGCGACAAAACTTGAATCCTAAACAAGGACTTTGTCATGGAAACAGACTGGTAGTCAAGAAGCAGTTCGAAGATGCTGAAATTATAACAGACAGGTTTCAAGGAAATGGTGTGTTTATTCATTGAGTAATATTAAGCCCTTCAGATGTAAACTTTCCTTTTCAATTCAGGAAAAAGCTCCCAATTATACTTACAAATTCTATGACTATAAACAAGTCACAAGGCCAGACTCTTGGCAAATGTTGTATTTATATTCCCAGAACTGCTTTCATACATGGACAGTTTTGTGTTGCTTTTTTCAGAGAAGTTTTGATCCTGTTAAAGTCTTTGGTGACAGAATAAGGAGAAATCCCGAATTTAAAGCAATCCTATTGCGATAAAGATATTAATTTGACCGCAAGTGTTTTGCGGGTCTCTGCAAGTGATATTAAAATGAGTAGGGAACATAATTTTATTCCAAAGTGTGAGAAAAACACTCGGTGTCAGACACGACCTGGCAAAATCCATTTTTAAAAAGTGTCAACATTTACCTGAAGTACCTGTTACACCTGTCACAGTAACAGCTATCCCCTCCACAGTGACAACCTTCTCCCCAGCCCCACAATTACTTGCTCTTACCTCTATAGTTAACCCCCTCTTTTGTTACACCCTCATGATAGTTAATCCCTCCCCCACTCCCCTTTCTATAGTTATTCCCCCCTCCCCTCTATAGTTACCTCCTCTCTGCCCTCTATAGTTACTCATCTCCCCCTCTATAGTTACTCATCTCCCCCTCTATAGTTACCTCCTCTCTGCCCTCTATAGTTACTCATCTCCCCCTCTATAGTTACTCATCTCCCCCTCTATAGTTACTCATCTCCCCTTCTATAGTTACTCATCTCCCCTCTATAGTTACCTCCTCTCTGCCCTCTATAGTTACTCATCTCCCCCTCTATAGTTACTCATCTCCCCCTCTATAGTTACCTCCTCTCTGCCCTCTATAGTTACTCATCTCCCCCTCTATAGTTACTCATCTCCCCTTCTATAGTTACTCATCTCCCCTCTATAGTTACCTCCTCTCTGCCCTCTATAGTTACTCATCTCCCCTATAGTTACCCCATCTCTTCACTATTTATTACCAACTATGCGGCCTCCCCCTCCCCCTCCCCCTCCCCCTCCCCAAGCCTCTCCGGCCCCGCACTCACTTCTTGACGTTTTTGAAGGGGAATCGCAGGTCCAGGCTCTGCAGCCACTTGATGACCTCCCGGGCGAGTCCAGCTCTCGCCGGGACCGGAGCGAATACGGTTGGCGTTTCATTGGGGATCCAGCACTGGGAGGTGTTGGGGGGCAGCGGGGGGAGCGCGAACATCCCGGAATGGGAGAGCGCGGACTCGGAGCTGTGAGTCTCCATGGTGACCGGGGGTGGGTGGGGGGGGGGGGGGGCCTGATATCTCCTGGGGACCGGGGGCGGGTCCAGGCGTCTCCATAGTGACCGTGGGCGTGGCCCGGCGTCTCCATGGTGACCGGGGGCGGGGCCCGGCGTCTCCTCGGGACTGGGGCGCGGCCTGGTGTCTCCATGGTGACCGGGGCAGGGCCTGGTGTCCCCATTGGCGACCCCAGCCCCGCCCCCTGACGCTGAGGCGGAGTCGTCAGGGCCGTTGATTGACAGTTGCGGGGTGCAAGGGGTGGAGTCACTGAGGGATGGGATGCCCAAGAGCATAATAATAAAAGCAAAATACTGAGGATGCTGGAAATCTGAAATAAAAAACAGGAAGTTTGGAAAATCTCATCAGGTTTGGCAGTATCTGTGGAGAGAGGAACAGCTTTAAAGTTTTGATTCCAATATTTCTTCTTCAGAACTGGCGAAGTATTGCTTTAAAAAAGAGCCATGCTGACCAAGCTTTCATCTTGTACTCATAAGGACAGAGAGGCAAGGATACCAATTTTAAAGGGAACAACAATTTATACTGCATGAGAAGAGAGTGCTGGTTTGCAAGTGGACTCTGACTACTGTAGGCATTGCCATGGAAAATCCACCAGAGAACAGTTAACTGCTAAGCTTTTGTTTAAATTCAAACCAGGCAGGTCAACTCTGGTCAAGCATTGCCATGGGGAATGAACCAGGGAATGGCTGTTCCCCCAAGCTTTTATTTAATTGAAAAAAGGCGCAATGCGTGGACATGCACCTTCTGTCTGCAAAGGCCAGGTCCCTGTGTGTGAGTAAATATAGAATTAAAGTGATTGGTAGAAAGATTAGAGGGGAGGTGAGGAAAAACATTTTCACCCAGAGGATTGTGGGGGTCTGGAACTCACTGCCTAAAAAGGCAGCGGAGGCAGAAACCCTCAACTCATTTAAAAGATTTCTGGATATGCAGCTCAAGTGCCATTACTTGCAGGGCTGCGGACCAAATGCTAGAAAGTAGGATTGGGCTGGGTGGCCTGTTTTTCTGCCAATGCAGACACAATGGTCCAAGCGGCCTCTTTCTATGCCGTAAACTTTCTATGATTCTAAACGTGGTTGGAACATTTCCACATGTTTTTCCCAAGACTAGCAGCATTTCTCAATTCTCAGGGGCAATACTGAACAACAGAAAGGTTCTCAGTTTCAAATGAATGACAACCCTTATGTTTAAATATGGTTTTTGTGTCCAAGGGGTGTCAGTTGTCACAAGTTTTGCGGGAATGCCCATACGATGATAGTAAATGGGTTCGTGTCCTAATATTACCACCGTCAACACCCCTTTGTCCTTTTGTCTATGACCTCTTTGGCAATCTCTTCTTTGCCTCCATCTATCACTAGCCCTCTATCCAGCTCTACCTGTCCCACCCCCCTCTACCAGCTTATATTTCAGCTCATTTCTATATTTCTTAGTTCTGATGAAGAGTCATGCGGACTCGAAACGTTAACTGTGTTCCTCTCCGTAGATGCTGTCAGACCTGCTGACTTTTTCCAGCTATTTTTGTTTTTGTTCGTGTCCACATTTATTGCCCTGACTGTATGCTTGAACTCACCCTTATTTCCACTAAGAAAATGAGCACAGACAAGGCTTGCACACTGAAAGTGAGGAAAGTTCAGAGGATCCATCAAAGCCAGCCACTAATATGCATCTTTTCAAAGCATTAGAAGAAGCAAGGGAAAATGTACAGTGGAAAGATGCCTAGGTGCCACTGAGACAATCCGGCCAACAGAACAGCCTTCTGGGATTTTATTTTAGCCCAATTTTGCTTTCTTTGCTAGCTTGTCAGTGTCAGATGAATGACCAATCAATCTGTCTTTGGCGGTGTTGGCTGAAGGTAAACGCTTAGCCACAACATCAGCCCTGTTCAGTTTCAAATGTTGCCATTGGGATCATTTCCATCCACCTGAAGAAGCATACAGGGCATCTGCTTAATATTTCATTTGAAGGACAGCACCACTAACAGTACAGCCATCAGTCAGGACTGCACTGAAATGTCAGTCTGGACTGTGTGCTCAAGTCTCTGGAGTGGGGCTTGAACCTACAGCATTTGGATACTGAGCAGAGGTTGTCATTCGCACGAAATATAGCAACAACAGTTCACTCCCAGCAAGTGCTTCCCTTCAGTTAATTTTATATTTGATATTACACATGCTTAGTAATTACTGTTGATGCTGATGGAAGCTGAATGATCAATGATGACATTTCATGGTACACTCTTTTGCCAGAGATCTTAATCCATATAACATAAATGTCTGACTTAAAATAGAGAGGAATGGACCGCAAATGTGTTCAGTGTACTGCCAAGAGTAATTTCAAGGCTATAATGTTTTTTACTTCACCTAATTTCCAGTGATATATAGTGCAGTATAATTGATCAGTCCATAAATGTTGAGATAAATGCACGAGTGCATTGAACCATTATGGGTGACCTCTTTCTCTGGAGTTGCAATAGTGGTCCAAATCTTCTGGTCTCCCATGGAAGTCCTGAGATGCAGATCTACGTGAGGATTGCCTGGGAAGTTTAAACTTCTGATGGGCAATTCCCCTTCGCAAATGTCCGTGACTTTGAGGTAAAGTTGGAGACTTTGGACAGATCCGCAGGAGTTAACTGTGTAGTTACTCAGGAAATTTTGGACAGATTAAAAGCTAGTCTAACACCTAAATAATTCTACAACCGAACTCTCCCAATCAACAACCAACTCCCCGCCGACCTCCCAACTACCTCCCACCGGACACCCGGCTATCCTCGACCACCCGACTATGCCCCTTTACATCTTTCCTTTACATCTCCTACTGAGCAGTTAGAAAGCAGCAGGCTGTTTCCCACACTGAACACTGCACAACATATGAAAAACATTTCAGTTAGACAAAAACGTAATTGATACCAGGGTGGCGTGGGTGAGGCTGGCTGACTGGACTCATCATTTGATCCTGCTACGTGTCACAGTAAATGACCAATTTATTCACAAGACCACAAGATTGAAATGGATGAAAAAAACCATTCAACTCAACCTAGATCACTCACCCAGAATAAGGAAGCAGAGCACAATTTTACCATTCCGCCCTCCCCCACCCCACCGGTGGCAGATGGGATGAGGTGGGGGGAGGGCATGTAAAATTCGCCAGGTGGCCCTCCCACCGCCTATCCATCCACCCCCAAGTGGTCAGAAATTTTACAGGAGGCCAATTATTAGGCATTTAAGGGCTGCTTCCTACTTGGTTGCAATTTTCAGACTGGCAGCAGCTCAGGGACAAGGCGGGGGGAGAGGGAGGGGGGATACATGACAGGTAAGCCTCTTGGGCCTCAGACCACCATCACTGGCTCTCTTTCCCGTTCAGGGGGCCCCTCTCCAAGGTTTCCCCCCCACACCAATCCCACCTAGGTGTCTGCCCCTTCCGCAGACTTTCCAACACGGTATCCACCATCCCCACCCCGCCACTTCCTGGGTCCCCCCCACTCTTGCCCATGCCGCAAGACTGCCTCCCACACACAACCACTCCATACTTACCTTGCTTCTGGTTTCCTGGCACTTAGAATCTGGAGACTGCCTGGTAATCCCAGCACTGGTCGCCGCTCCCGGTGGCGCTGCTGGGACTACAAAGCTGCCAGCCAGTCAGACAGCCAGCAGCTCTCTGAGGCGGGTCTTCCACCCGCGTGAGGCGGAAGTCAGGTTTCCAGTCAATTAGCAGCCTGTGGAGCGTTAAATGGCTGCAGGGTCACCAACATCGGTGGGGTTGCGTTCCCCGCTGACATTTCCAGTGGCAGGCAGGAACCCCGCTACCTGAAAAACCTGCCCATAGTCTTCAACTACAACATTCAGCTGTTTCTTAAACAATTCCAGTGTTTTTATTTTCGCTACCCTGCCCAGGAGTCCATCCCATGTGCTGATCACTTGCCTTCTGAAGAACCACCTCCCAAATTTGTCCTAAACTCCAAAAATTCTTCGATTTGCATTTCTATATGATGAACTGTATCCCATTATTATCTAATTTGAAGAAATGTTCCCAGTTAACCCATTCCTTGCTATTTATCTTCTGTCACCCTGTCACCTCTCCACTGACTGAGATGTCCATGTTGAGTGGTCTTCCTTTATAACTTAACCTTCTGCGATATAAGGGGTCAATTTTAACCTAACACACCTACAGAGGAACTGATGTGACTGTGGGAAACCCCACCTGGCATTATTGTTCATCGATGTCAGTGGACGGTAATATTATGGTCAGAACTTTCCAGCTGGGTTCCCCCAGATGCGGCAGATGCCGCAAGCCATCCAAATGTTCATTGGCTTTGGCGGGACCGGAAGATCCCGCCGGCAGGAAGGGCCGGAAAATTCCGGCCTACAATTCTGCCCATCAGCTCAGGATAGAATCACCCCCTTGTTCTTGTTCGGTTTTGTTGTTCTTCCTTGAACCTCCTCCAGGGCTTTGATGTCTCTCTTGTGCCTCAGTGACTAGAACCTTCCACATACGATTTGGAAATGTCAAATGAAGAGTCATATCAGCTACATCTTTTAAACTTTTTTTTTAATTCAAATGCATGATGCCAAAACAATAATACAGAAGTCGTTTTAAGCAGTAAATACACATGAACCCAATATATAGGTTCCAGAATTGATGACCTTCAAAATGAAAGCCTTTTCACAGAATGGGCTGTTCAAATTGGGTGCCCGATAACTTCGATCTTTTAACAATATAACCCAGCTTTAATATTTAACATTTCTTTTGCATTTATGTTACCGTTTATTGATGATTTTCAGTTTGTATATGTACATAAGAAGCTCATTGGGCACTGATACATGCATAGATTCCAGCCTACCCAATATTTGCTGCACCAATGTGCACAGTGCATTTGTGCACAGACCTAGAATAATCTTCCCTGGGGAACTGATGAGGGGGTTGGTGCTGAGATATTTGCCTTGAACAAGTGAAGCATAGAGCATCTATTCAAAGGAGAGAAGAAGGCATCAGTGGTGCCTGACGTATAGTTTCCCTTTGGTGCACTAGGCAGATCCTTTCAGGCACTGATCCATGGCTGTAGGTATTAGGCATTGTGCCTGCCCCCCTTCTCCTCTTGGATTAGGAGCTGAGAGGTCAGACAGTAAGGGGGATCCAAAAAGGGAAAAAAACTTTTCTTTTTACCACAAGCCCCCGTCCGCACTGGGCCCTCCATCATGGATCACTGGAGCTGGGGGTCTTCATCTGACTCCTGTTTCTGGGCAGCAGCCTGTGGGGCCCAAAGTCTGTGATCCGTTGATACTCTTGGATTTCTACCTCTCTCTCTCTGGCTGCAAGGCCCCACCACATGGTTTGGGAGGTGGGGTGGTGGGGGGGTGGTGTGGTTGGTGGCGGTGGGGCTGGGGGTGGAATCTGTATGCCTGTGGCTCTTTAGGACATGATTAATGACCTGAGTCCACAAACATAATTATAATCATAATAAAAGCCACAGCCAGAAAAGGCACCAAGCATCGTGCTCCTTTTGTGTCTTACCCATACCTGAAGAAGCAAAACCTTCCCGGATGGCTCAGCTGTGGCAATTAATCAGAAAGATTTGCACTTCTAAAGTGCCCTCAATAGCCCTCAATAACCTTGGGACTTCCAAAGGCATTTTACACCCAATTTAGCATTTATTTGAAGTGCTTTCACTGTTGTAACATAGGAAGTACAGCAGCCAATTTGCATATTGCAAGACCTCACAACAGCAATGTGATAATGGCCAAATAATGTGTTTTTTTTAGTGATGACGGTCAAGGGATAAATATTGGCCAGGACACCAAACAGAACTCCCCTGCTTTTCGTTGAAATAGTGCCATGGCATTTTTCATATCCAGCTGAAAGGGCAGGCAATATCTTGGTTTAACATCTCAGCATCTCCAACAACACTCCCTCAGTACTGCACCGTAGTGTCAGACTAGATTTTGTGCTCAAGTCTCTAGAGTGGGACCTAAACCTCCTGACTCAAAGGTAAGACTGCTACCAACTGAGCCACAGCTAAGGCTGTTTAACAGATATGGGATGAAAGTTATCCTGAGTGATATCAGAGCCAAGGAAAATCACAGTAGTTTAGACAGTGACTACAATGACAGCGACATCTTCCTTTTTTCTTTATTTGTTCATGGGATGTGGGTGTCACTGACAAGGCCAGCATTTGTTTCCCATCTCTAATTGCCCTTGAACTGAGTAGCTGGCTAGGCCATTTTAGCGGCAATTAAGAACCAACCACTCTACTGTGGCTCTGGAGTCACGTGTGGGACAGACCAGGTAAGGATGGCAGATTTCCTTCCCTGAAGGACATCAGTGAAAGCGATGGATTTTAAAATCAATAATTGTTTCACATTCACCATTACTAAGACTAGCTTTTAATTCCAGACTTTATCAATTGAATTCCAATTCCACCAGCTGCCACAGCAGGATTTGAGCTCATGTTCCCCAAAACATTATTCTGGGTCTCTGGATTTCTAGTCTATCTACATTACCACTATGCTGCAGTCTCCCCCATTTTATATAATAAAACAGAAAAACCTTGAAATACTCAGCAGATCATCAGGCTGCATTTGTGGGGACAGAAGTCAGTCCATCAATATTTGAGATCTAAGAACCTTTCTCAGGATTGAGAATTATTACAGATGGACATCATTTAAAAAGAAACATAGCCAGGGGAAAGAGGGAAGAAAATCAGGGGAGTACACTGTGAAGCATTTGGGTGGAGATCAGGAGATGACTGGATGGTAAGAGCAGGAGACTAAACGAATCATATTAGACAGATTATTAATCTACAAGGCAGTCGAGGGTCATGAAGGCTAGGCAGGAAATTGAAATTAAGGCTGCAATGATGAGCTAATTGAACAGTGGGGCGGAATTGAGGCAGCCAAAGGTCATTAGTTATTTTCAAATAACTCAGATAAGTAGAAGGCAATAGATTTTCTCTCCTTGAGGGAAAAATACAAAGATTTCCACCAACCAACCTCTCTGAGGTTTAAAGAGACAATTCAGCCGACGCATTCGGGATAGAAGAACTGAACTATCTCAGGGTTGAGCAGGTGGCTATCACTTTGCCAAACACAGGCAATTATCACCAATTGTGGGAGGATCAGTTTGTATTCAATATCTTATTTTGCGGTGTATGTCTAATGAATTCTTTTGGGTCTTACTATTATCATTTTGTCCGCAACAGTCAGGTCATTTGAATAAAAAAATTTGCTTGGGAATATTTTTCAGTAAAACCTACTAAAAGATACAGCCTGTTTATGTACAACTGCATCATGACTCGTGGGATTTATGTCCACACATCTTATGTGTCCCACAAAGCGAAGGCACCCAAGAGGATTAAGGTGAATGGCGATTAAAATGAAGCTAAAATGGTGCCTCACAGAGAGGAGGTGAGGAAGATAGCAGAAAGTCAGAATAATTTCAGGACACTTTTATAAACTGTCTATCATGAAAAAAACCGAAGAACAATATTGGTGAGATAATGGGAGTAAGTAACATATCTGTGAAGGAATAATAGGTAATAAAAAGGGCGTAAAATAGAGAAAGTATATTTTAAAAATATAGGAAAAAGCTCATATTTCCAGTGTTTTGATTGTTGCCAAAAATTTGAATGTAATTTTAATCCTATTGCAATGAGTGCTGATGCAGCAGTAGAAATTCCAGTTGCTCACATGACAGAGGCAATTTTCACCTAACTCACAGGCAACCTACAAGATTAAGTAGAACGCCTGTTAGGTTAAATTTGTTCCCCAGTGTCTCAGCAGTGACAATCATTTAGCTTGTGCATGCCCACTTGTGTTTGGGAGAGGTGGGTCCAAGATGATAAAGAAGGTCAGAACTGAAGTTATGTTGTGAAGGAAACGAGATGGTATTAAATTGTGACCAAAAGGATTAAAGCAAGGGGAGAGAAATAGCCATATGTGGGGAAGAAATTGGTTTTGTACCAACAACTGGCATGAAGCAGGCTGTGCATCTTGAATCAGGCATTCTAAATGAAGCTCGCCAAAGTCAGGTCTTTCACTGGTAGGCCTAGGGGATGGACATGAATGGCTGAGAGTGAGGAGCAGTTACAATCAAAGGCTGGAAACAGCCCACGGTGTTGCTGTGGAACCACGAGGAGCGCTTTCTGTCCCTCCTGGGTCCACATCAAGTTAAGTGAAAGAAACAAACAGCCTGTTCGGCCTTGGTAGGCCTAAAGAAACGAGTGTAGTGTGACTGGCCCATACTGAATTTGTAGCAGTTTTGGATGAATTTGGCATTGGTATCCTAAAGCTGGGCCCTCGGTCCAGGCACTTAGAATTCGCCGAAGTAGGGATCAGGTGCAGGAAATTGCGCCCAGTGATCGATACCATCCCTTGCACCTAACATGAATTTTACGGCCAAGCAATAGGCATGATGGGGACCAATTCCTTCCCCACTGCTTATGTGAAAGAAAGGGAGAAATTCAGTGGTCTCACTGTGGACTAGAGCCGACCCAGTTTGTTTCATAGTCCAGTGTTACACTTTCTTCTGCACAGACTGGGAAAACGGCCTACAAACAGGGGTTACAATAACTTGCCATTGTACTACTTTGCAACAGTTTTTCAACAACGCTATTTACAGAAAAGAGCAAAGCCGAGACCTGAAATCAGCTTCCCACACAGACTGTCGGAATAAGAGGGAAGCGGGCTATTTATGCTGCAAAAAGTCCTTCAGTAGTTTGGGTAGTTCCAGCTGTGAAATGAGCTGTAGATGGGCTCTCCCGAGACAACCTCTGACACACAGGCGGCACAGCTGGCAGAGGGAGCTCGGCGTTGCTGTAATTAAAGCATGCTAAGATAAAGTAGCAGCCAGAAAATGATGGGACACATATTCCTTATAGTTCATGCACAGAATGTTGGTAATGTTGGAACACTGACAGACTGACAGTGGAACTCGGGAATACATGGCACTGTAAAATGCCCACCCCCAATATTCACCACTTCACCATTGGTGGATATGCCTTCAGCCACCTGGGACATGGGGCAGAATCTTCCGGTCGGCCTGCGAAGGCGGGCCCGACACGCCAACGCATAAAATGACGCGCAATGATGTCAGACGTGCATCCCGCGCCATCGTGATATTTTGTTCGGTGGGCGCGCAGCTGGAGTTGGCTGCACGCCCACCGAAATGTAAGCTGCCTATTAAGGCCAGTAAGAAATCAATTGAGCCACTTGAGAACGCTGCCCATCCAACCTTAAGGTTGGCGGGCAGGCAGAAAGCCCAAGCGGCCTTCCCGTTTTTCAGGAAGCCTCACCCACAAGCGGGATGAGGTTTCCTGAAGCTTTTATTAAATAAATAAATAAATACATTTTCGTAGATATAAAAACGTGTACCCACTCATGTTTAGATAAAATTTTAATTCAGCTCTTTAATTACTTTAATATCCATTCAATCTCCCTGAGGCAGCTCCGTGCCTCAGGGAGATTGCTGAGCTCTTCTGCGCGCATGTGGGCCTTAATTGGCCTGCCTGCGTAAAATGGCAGCGCAGAGTCAAACACGGGCGGCAATCGGCCCCCCACCCACCCTCGCCCAGCCCGTCCGCCATTGGAAAAATCCTGGCCATGAACTCTGGAATTCCCTCCCTAAATCTCTCGATCTCTCTCTTCTCCTTTAAGATTCTCCTTAAAACCTAACCCTTTGACAAAGGCTTTGATCAACTCCCCTATACTTACTTGACTCAGTATCAAATTTTGCTTGATAATACTCTTGTGAGACACCCTATCATTTTTACTAGATTAAAAACATTATATAAAAGCTAGATCAATTGTTGATTTTATGTCTGTGATTAATAGATTTGTATTAACCAGATGTGTTCAGGTATAAACGTGGGTATACGGATTTAGGTCGCAGATCAGGCTCATGATTGGCAGAGCAGGTTCCAGGAGCAAAATGGCCTTCTTCCGTTCCTATGTTCCTTTAACTTGTTGTGTGCTGTGTGATGGCCAACTATTGAAACTTGATCATTGCAGTCACTGCATGCCCAATGCATGAATTTTAGTTTCTCATAGCAAGTTGTAAACCAATGTAGGCCAAAAATCTTTCTTGCCACTATGCCACATAGTGCTATTTGCATCAGGTCTTGTATTTTTGAGGAACATCCCAAATTCGTCCTTGGGCTTCAATGGAATAACTCAGACAAGATGCGAGCATCAATCGGGTGGCCAGAAACATCTCATTGGTCTAGACCCTTTCGACTTCAGCACACAGGCAAGGACGAGGTTTGGTGGAGGGGGCAGGCAAACAGGAGGGAAGGATTGCGTGGCTAAGAGCAAGCCAGCAACCAGCCCATATAATTAATTTTGGAGACCGGAATTGCCTTTCTGCCCCTCCTGGCTTCACATTAAGGTAAGATTTTAATAAAACACTCTTTGGGGGCTTCTTGCATCTCTGTTAAGGACCTCTGCTTAAGCCACGCCTGAGACTGAAATTCTAATTGGAGATTGAGCAGCATAAAGTCTGATTGGTTTAAATGAGTTTAGCAAACTGGTTTCGAAATGGACGCAGGCCTCATTTCTGATGAGGATTCTGCATTCATTTCAGTCGGGCACCAAGGCTGCCTTAAAGCAAATGCTCTAGTTAATTTGGCAGCAACACGAAAGCCCACGTAAATTGGATGGGTCCATTGCTTGGCTACGTTCATCATCGTTGAAACCGTTTACACCTGTTTGATTCACGTGCAGCTTTTTTTTTAAAACCAGTGGGAGAACTGTAATCACCAGTACCGAGCCTGGCAGGCCAGAAATACCCCAACTTCAATCCTGAGCTGATCTACCTGAACCACTATAATTGGCCTCAGTGTTTGCAGGCGTGTATAGGGTGATTAAAAACAAAATCAGCAAGGTTTTATGTTCCTGGCTATTATATGCTGACCCATGGTGGATTTATAGCAATATCGCGTGATCAACAAAAACTTGCATTTATATAGCACCTTTAATGCAGTTAAAAACTTCTCAAGGTGCGTAACAGGAGCTTTAGCAGATAATATTTGACACCCTGCCACATAAAGAGATACTAGGACAGGTTTTCAAAGGCTTAGCCAAAGATGTAGGCTTCAAGGAGTGAGTTAAAAAAGGAAAGAGCGGCAAAGAGGTTTAGGGAGAGGATTTCAGAAATGTGATTGACTTTCCTTATTTCCATTTGGAAGGGAATGAGTGACTCATCACCACCACCCCCACCCCCCACAACATACACTTGGCTATTCCATCTGATGGTTAAGCCAAGATCCAGAAATTAATTTGGGAGGGAGCTTTCCATCATTTTTCAAAACAGAATCATATGTATAATCTTGCAGCACAGAAGGAGGCCATTCAGCTCCCCATGCCTGTGCTGGTTGTTTGAAAAAGCTATCCAATTAGTCCCATTTCCCTGCTCTCTCACCATAACCCTATTTTTTCCCCCTTTTTAAATACAAATCCAATTTATTTTTGAAATTCATATTCAATCTGCTTCCACCTCTTTATTCAGGTAGTGAATTCCAGGTCATAATAACTCGTTATATATGAAGGAAGATGATGCTTGAGAGCTGGAACTGAAGGCCAACCATTTCGCAAAACATCACCAACTTATGCTCCCTCTCCTCCCTGGTATAGCTTTTCACTTTGCAAATATAAGCACGTTACCTTCATAATGCAGAAGCAATCTATCCACTGGACCACTGGTGACAGCCACATCGATGGGCCTCTCAGCCTCTGCATTTCTGGCACTAATGTCTGCTCCAAAGTCGAGCAGCATCTTAACAATGTCTGGATTGGATTGCCGGGCAGCAGCATGTAAAGGGGTCTCCAGATGTTTACCTTTCTGGACATTGGCTCCTGCAGTCGGGATAAAAAGCAACACATGACACAGCGACGGCATCACTTCACTCAGGCAGTGTAAAGAAAGACAACATTTGCACCTGTTAGCACTTTTCAAAACCTCAGAACATCCCGAAGTGCTTTATAGCCAATGCAGTACTTTTGAAGTGTAGCCACTGTTATAAAGTAGGGAAGGGGGGCAACCAGTTCGCTCACAGCAAGCTCACACACAAATAGCAATTTGATAATGACAAGGCCATCTGTTTCAGTCATGTTGGCTGAGAGATAAATATTGGGCAGTGCACCAGGGAGAGCTCCATTGCTTCTCTTCAAATAGTTGAGTAGGCTCTTATACACCCATCTGCGGGGGCAAACGGAGCCTCAATTTAAAGCGTCATCCAAATGATGGCACCTCCGAAAGTGCAGCATTCTCCCTCAGTATTACGCTGAAGTGGCAGCCTAGAATTTGTACTCCAGTCTCTGCAGCGGGGTTTGAGCTTTCTGACTTTGAGTGTACTTTGCCAGCAGCACGGTGGCCCTTCAGAGAAGGGCAAATGCTTCAGTAACTCCTGAGCATGCCAGGGTTGCAGCCCCATGTTAAATGGGTCAAGCTACTCCAGAACGCAGGGGCTCTTCCTGTCACTGATGTTGGCGTGGAGTGATGTAGGCTTGGAGTTTTCTCAGGACTGCCCCTGCTTTGCCAAAGGTGGTGCATCAGTAACCCTGCTAATATATGTAACTGGAGCTTCTGCAATCGTGCAGTTCTGTAGTAGCTCCAAGGAAATTCCCAGCCATAAAGTCCTGAAGACCTCAAACTACCAGTCTTTATTGGGATAGGAAGGCTGAATTCAAGTAAAAAGTTAAAGATTCTTTTTCTCATCCCTCATTAATCTTTTTCTACATAATTCCTTCCCTGTCAAGCTGTCTTGAAACCTTGCGGGCATTTATCCCATTCCTGCACCTGGCCATGTCAGATTTTATTGGCCCAATGCGCAGAGGAGGTCACTCAATAGCCTGTCGATGATTTAATTGGAGAGATAATCTAGCAGATGTACAATCGCTTAGGTCTGATTTTCCTCTACGTGTTGTGTCCAATGTACCCAGGCATAGGAACAGGACATTCTATCCAATCGACTACTTCCTCAGGGTATAGGGTAAAGGTTCATGGGCACCATTCCCTATATGATGATTCGGCGGTTGCATAAGCACCACACCTGAGCCTCACCTGAACCTAGCTTTCCAGCTGGTATCACAGGTCGTGATCAGGACTGGGAACTGATTTTCCCCTCCCAAACCCAGGGAAACTATGACCAATCGTCTGCTTGAGATCAATGGAATGTTGAAAGAGAATTTGAGGCTCTACATATCACGCTCAGCAGATTGAAGACTTTACCAACAGTAAGATCCTTGCTTTTGTTCATTTTTGTCACTCAATCTCCAGAGGATTTCAAAGTGAGTGTTTGCCACTTCCTGGGCGGAATCTTAACAGCTTTGAAACTTTACTGCCTTTGGGACCAAAAGTGGGCACCCTGATGGTGTCTGCTGGCCACAAGGTGTCGCAATCTTATGGGATGCAGTCAATTAAGGATGGCGGGTGGGTTCCTGCGACCGGAGATCCAACCAGAGGGTGAAAGCTGTGGACTGCCGGCAACTGCACCCCTAAGGGTGGCACTGCTGATGCACGTAGGGGACAGTGAGGCTGCCTCAAAATGGAGGTGCTCTCTGAAGACTGATGAAAATTTAAACATGGCCATAGCTAGCAGCCAGCAGGCCATCATTTTTGGGGTAGGTTGGGGGGAGGGGGGAGGAGGGAGGGTTTGCTTATGGGCCACAGCTTAGGTTCCCCGATCCCAGTGGCTCTGGGCAGGGGATTTAAAGGAGGCATTGCTGGTCCCCTCTGGCCTGCTGCCAGGAGGGCCACCTCCAGTTACCTTTTGGGTTTCAGCCTCAGTGGAGAGGGGTGGGATGTGGGGAGCAGTCTGATGTTGGGAAGCTCCGGGCTTTGACAGAATCTTGCCCCCAAGTAATCCCTCAAGTGGCCCTGGTCTGGGAGGTGACCTGATGTGTTTTCTGCTGATTTTGGTCCCAGTCCTGTCTCTGTCTTCTTTACCACAAGAAGTAGTTGAGCAGAATAGCATTTAAGGGGCAGCTAGACAAGCGGATGAGAGAGAAAGGAACAGAAGAATATGCTGTAACAAAAACAGAAATACCTGGAAAAACTCAGCAGGTCTGACAGCAAGCTGTCAGACCTGCTGAGTTTTTCCAGGTATTTTTGTTTTAGATTTCCAGCATCCGCAGTATTTTGCTTTTATCTTAGAAGAATATGCTGATTGGATTAGATGAAAATGGATGGGAGGAGGCTTTGTGTGGCACATAAATGTGAGCACAGACCAGCTGCTGCATCATTTTGAGTGATGGATGAATAAACTATATTCCAAAATTACAAATAGCTAATTAATTAGGCCTGATAATTATTTGTAACTTTTTGTTATAGCAGTGACATTTAATCTTAAATTGATACAGTTGAAGAACTGAATGACCCCTGGAGGGCGCTCCTCAGTAAATCAATTCAGATCTTCGGTATTTTCAATAGGAACAAAAAAGACCTTAATAATAATAATTAAATATCTCCCCACCTCCCGGAATATATGGCAACTAAATCCAAACTGTCATGGTAACTGTCTCACCTGCATGAAGAAGCTTCTTAATGCAAAAAAACTGTTGATGGACACAAGCTACATAAAGGGGAGTTCCCTGATGAGAGATGTCCAGGTCAATGTCCACACCCCAGGAGATCAACACTTGCATACATTCGCTGCGACCTAGTCACAATGTCAGAGATTTAGCAATGCTAACCATTGATTGAGAAAGTAATAAAAAGTTCATTTTTATGAAATATAAGCAACCATACAGTATTAACTGCTTCCATAGGTATAGTTCAGGAACATTTTATCCAAAGTTCTGTTTGACATAGAAAGAAATGTGGCCTTGTCTGGGATTTGACCTCTAGAATCTACTGCATGCCAGGTGAGAATCATACTTCTAGACCAATGGGCCAAAGTCCAGGATATAATGTGCATTCCCTATACAAGTCACACTGACTTCTGGTCGCACTGAATTCTGGACAGACTGGCTTCTTGTCATACTTTAGAATACTCTCCAATTCAGTTTGAGCATGGAATATCTGCTCTATAAATGTATGTGTGTGTGATAAGCAGAGGACAAGAATAAAGAAGTGCTACAATTATATGGAGTTTTGGTGAGACTACACCTGGAATACTGTGTGCAAGCTTGGTCTCCATGTTTAAGGAAGGATATACTTGCATTGGAGAAAGGTTCACTAGATTGGTCCATAGGATGAGAGGGTTGTCCAATGATGAGAGGCTGGGTCTATATTCTCTGGAGTTAGAAGAATGAGTGGTGATCTCATTGAAACATTCAAGATTTTAAAGGGTTGACAGGATAGATGCTGAGACATTGTTTCCCCTGGCTAGGGAATCTAGAACAAGGGGCCATAGTTTCAGGATTTAGGACTGAGATAAGGAGAATTTTTTTTCACTCAAAGGGCTGTGAATCTTTGGAATTCTCTGCCCCAGAAGCTTGTGGATGTGCAATCATTGAATACACTTAAGGTTAAAATAGGCAGATTTTTGGATTCTCAGGGAATCAAGGGATATGGGGAGCGGGCAGGAAAGTGGAGTTGCAATTCAAGATCAATCATGGTCATATTGAATGGCGGAGCAGACTCACTGAGAAAATTTCACAAAGAGCCCTGGAAAAAAAATACTTTACCCCCGTGGTGCAGAATCTGACAAGCCAATCTGGATCCACTGGAGCCAGGACCCCTGCTTCTCATGTGGCCTGAGCATCTGCTCTGCACAGAGCTGATTCACTTGCATGAGGCCAGGATTTGAGGCAGGAAAGATTGCTCTTAAAGCTGTTCTGGGAAGAAATGGCTGGGACTGCACCAAGATCAAACTGCTGCAGGTGCTTCTGCAGAAAGTTCCTGAAAAAGCCCAATGTTCTGTTTTATTCGGTAAGCAGATCACGGGATTTTTAATCTTTAATTTACTCTTGCGTGGGATGTTTTCGTCACTGGCAAAGTCAGCATTTGTTACCTTTCCCCAAATGCACATGAACTGATTGGCATATAGGCCATTTCAGAGGGCAGTTAAGAGTCAACCACATTACCACGGACCTGGAGTCTCATGTAGGCCAGACCAGGTAAGGATGCCAGATTTCCTCCCCGAAAGGACATTAGTGAATCGGATGGGTTTTTACACAATCGGCGATAGTTGTCATGGTCACCATTACTGAGACTACCAGATTTTAATTTAAATTCCACTAGCTGCCATGCGGGATTCGAGCTCATGTCTATTAACCTGCGCTGCATATGAATTAATAGCCCAGCGAGATTACCACTACACCACTGACGCCCCCCTAGATATGGAGCAAAGATGGGTAAATGGAGCTGAGGTACAGGTCAGCTATGATCTAATTGAATGACAGACCACGCTCAAGGGGGTTGAATGGCCTATTTGTATTCCTATGTTTCTTAACCATGTCCTTCACAATAACTTTTATTCATTTCTACATAATGGCAAAAAACAGCACAACCATAGCATCATTATCAGCCTCACAGCTCACGTACTTTTCAGTGTCTCACCTGTTTCCCTGTTTATTGTGTCTCTGGCTGCTTTTGTGCATTGTGGAAGATTTTTGTCCTTTTGCTTATCATTTGCATGCCTTGCATAATGTTACAAGTGTATTTTTTTTTTCTTTACTCACTCGTGGGATGTAGGTGCCGCAGGCAGGGCCAGCATTTGTTGCTCAGCCCCAATTGCACATGAACTGGATGGCTTGCTAGGCCATTTCAGAGGGCAGTTCAAAGTCAACCACATTGCTGTGGGTCTGGAATCACATGTAGGCCAGACCAGGTAAGGACGGGAGATCTCCTTCCCTCAAGGGCATTAGTGAACCAGATGGGTTTTTGCAAAAGTCGACAATAGTTTCCTGGCCACCATTACTAAGGCTGGCTTTATATTCCAGATTTATGCATTTGAATTTAAATTCCACCAGCTGCTTTGGTGGGATTTGAACCCATGTCCCCAGGGCATATCCTGGGCCTCTGGATCACTGGTCCACTACACCACCATTTCCCCAGTACGTATGCATAATAATGTGTATGCTGTAACCTCACACACAAAATGGTTGAACGTGAATGAAGTTTGGTGAAATGTAAATAAAAGGTAAAAAAAGCGAAAAGAAAATGCTGTGCTCGTCAAACGTCATTAACCTGAAACATCAACTCTGTTTCTCTCTCCACAGACACTGCCAGACCTGCAAGCATTTCCCTGTTTTCATTTCAGATTTCGAGCCTCCACAGTATTTTTCTTTTGTCTTAGAAAAGAAAAGGCGCCAGTGTGAATCGACAACTGACCTTTGCTTGATGCCTCATGAATGGCTGAAGCCCAACAGTCCTGCCCATGTACTTTGGCACCATTCTGCAATACAAGCTCTGCACAACTGGCGCTGCCACTGGAACATGCATTGAACAGGGGAGTCACTCCATCAATAGTGGTAGCATTGACCTATTAACAAATACATTACAAAAGCATTAGCTAAGCTAAACATTATATTGGGGAGATATTCTGCATGAATGCATAGATTTGAATAATGGCTCCTGGGCGGGTTCGGAGGCATGGGGACTGGTAAAATCACGGAGAGAGGGGTCAGGTCAGCTCCCTGATGCAGGACTGCGACAGGGCATTTTACCAACAGCGGGACCGGAAGCAGACTGGCTGCCACCCCAAGAAAGCAGGCAGCAAGTTTATATATGTTAAAGCACTATTAAGGCCCATGTTACCTTGCCATTGGCATTTTGCCGATGCCGGGGCAACTTCCTACCACGTGTGAAAGCCGCAAGAGGCAACCTCCCAGTGACAGCTGAGGGGGAGAGAGACCTCACAGGCCAAAGTAGGGGCTGCAGGCAGGGAAGCAACACCCACGGCCCCAATGACCTCCGCAAAGTCCTTTCCCCTCCGACCCTTAGCCCTGTGAACTTTTAAAATATTTTTCTTCACCTACCTGCTGTAGGCCCAAGGGCTCCCGCATTCTTCATCAGCGACCACCTCTCCCAGTGGCTCTGCTGAGGCTTCAGAGCTGCCATGTACTGTGATTGGGCTGGCATCAGGAACCTGTCCGACGTCCTTAACTGGATGGCAGGCCCATAGGCAGTCAATTAGGAGGCTGCCAATGGTAAAATTGCCGAGCGGTTCTCGCTGCCGGCAAGTGCGACTTCAGGATCTGCTTTTCATCCTGACATCAGTGACCCCACTCAGCTGATAAAATTCAACCAATGTTTCGATTGGCTGGCCTGAGGTGTTTATAAAGTAAAGGTATTGCCCTCAGATTGCCTCCCAAAGCAGACTGATCCCACTTGTAGGGTCACTGAAGTGCAGTGACATCAGGTAGAACTGCAGCTCTAACTCAGGGGCATGCTGGAGTGATGTTCCCTGTGCCCTGCGTGCACCTGTAGCACACCAAGAGATGACCTGGTGCTATAAAGCTCATTAGGATATTGCCGGGGTGCACAGTGAGTAACGTGCTTGATCATTAACAGGGTCAAAGGGCAGGTTATCCAGCACCAGCTGTGTTCTTCAAGGGCTGTGAGTCACCCTGAAAACTGCCCTGCATCTGAAGAGGGTGAGATATGTCAGGGGCAAGAGAAAGGGCTTGCATTAGAGTGGTTTCAGTCAATGAAGCAGTGATTGAACTGCTTCTGAGAAAGATTCAATGAAGAAGGCTGTGGTCTTTTGTGGGACAGAGGGCCACCCTCCAATGTAGGACAGCGCCAAAGAGATTGGGCTGAGTTGGCCAAGGAGCCCACTCTGTGCACCGAACCTTACCTAACAAAAATCTATTTCTGTCTTGAAAACTCCAGTTGTCCTAGCATCCATGGTCCTTTGAGAGAGAGATTTGGATGGTAATGATTTGATTCATGCCCATCATGTCAAGATACTCACATTGGCACCTGCTTCTATTAGGGCCTTTGCACATGCTACATGGTTCCCCAGGCAGGCATCATGGAGGGGAGAAACATGATCTATCGTCAGTGTGTTGGCATTGTGACCCTGGAGCACACAACAAAAGTTATAACAGTTTAATCAAAACGTTAAGATAGATCACAATAAAGAAAAATTGCAAATATTTGCACTGCTTTAATTTTAAATAGTTTTCCTTCTGATCCTCACATCTCATCCACTCCCAAACTAGCTGCTCAGCAGCTATCTAGGCAAAGCTCCCTTTCCTCCTGCCTGGAGATGTCTCCGCTGAGAACAAACACTCACATTTAAATGTGGTGGACTGGATTTAGTCTTATCGTCGCCATTCTCGTCAGTGGGCCCAGGAGTTGTCAGGGACCTGGCGTGGGTCTGTGGTGGTCAGCCAAGCCTGATTACATGGCGGCAATCTCATGAATGTGGGAGACTCGGACTTGCCGCCAGGTGGCGTGGCAGGGCCGGGGCGGCTCTGACATCAGGAAGCCCGAATTACCTGAAGGCCGTGCAGGGGCTGCTGCCATTTTTAAAGGGCCGCCGGCCCTGTGTCAGAGTTGGAAATCATCTGGCGGACATTTTAAGAAATCTCTGCAGTTTAAATCTCCAGCGTCTGAATTTCTGTTGCTCCAGTGCAAAAAAAAAGACGCCCCAAAACCCAGGGAGAGGATTACTCTGCCATCACACAAGATCATCCAGTGGGTTCAACTGAGGGTCTGAGGTGTCACAGTCCAGCCAGTGCCTTCCCTCCAGTGCTCGAGAATGAAGAAGTACAGGCTGGGTGGATGGTTCCCATGCTGCCACGACAGACAGTACTTTATGGAGCCTGCTAGAGCGAGAAACGTGGCAAGAGCCGAAATTTCGGTTTCCCTATGGCAGATAGAGATGGAGAGATTCAGTCAGTGGCGTGGCAGTGGTAGTGGCAGATCAGCCTCATGCCATCTCATGGCAGGTTCCTACTTGTAATACATTTGCGTGCCTTAAATACTCATCATGTAAAATCTTCTTGTAATTAGGTACTACCTTCAAGATTAACTCAGCGGCGCACGGGAATCTCGTGGCAGCGGCCTCACAATTGTTTAAATGTGGCGTGCAACAGTCGGCTTTGTGCAGTTGTGTCTGAGGTCAGCGGTTTTCCTTGTTGAGCTCTGTCCCACAAGGGAGGGGAGCAGGAGAATGGCAGCGTCGGTGGTGAGCGGGAGGGATGTGTGGAGTGGGATCAGGGACATGGGGAAGTGGAAGACCCAAGGGAGGACAGAGGGTGGAGGTCAGGGGAATGGGGGGAGTGAAGTAGGAAGAGACTGGAGTCCTGGGTGCGGTGGAGGTGTTGGTGAATGACAGTAAATAATATGGTAGGGAGTGATGACGGGTGAAGTTTGAAGGGGGGAGGGTCACAATCTGTTCAACCAAAAAAAAAAAAATCGAGATTATTGAGGCACTGGAGTTTGGAAGGAAAGTTTTGGCCATGATTCAGAGCCTCTCTGTTTGTCCAGCAGGCCCTTTTATAGCCTATCTGTAGCTGCTGTGTTTTCAGTTGATGGCACGTTCCACTCATGAAAAGCTTCCTCCCTCCATCTTGCGATCGCAAATATCTCCTGTGGCCACTGCAGGCAATTTAAAGATTAATTAGAGTGATGCTAGAGCCGGGTGCTGACACGAGAGCAGATGTGCCGCCCACTTCCACACAGACTGTATTGCTGGGTTTTGAATATCCTGCCTGAGACTCCGCCCCACAAAGTGTCAGCTCAGCCAGTTTTTACACAGGGAACCTGTTTCCAAGTTCAATCCAATGCCCCTGTGTCTCAGTCTCCCGGAAGTCCAAAGGACTCTAACAGTGATTTGAGGAAGCCACATACAGGTCACCAGCTTTCACTGGGTAGGGTGACTGAAGGCGCAAAAGACATGCGTGTGGTGCACTAAATCGGGGAGGCAGGGTTAAATTGTGTTGAATTGCGTTTAAATTATATGCAAGTGGACAATGAAGCATACCAATGTGCTTCCTGACACTACCAGGAAAGTCTCCCATTTTGCTACCTTCCCACTGCCGACTCAATCCACTTACTCCTGCCACTGGGAATCTGACTCTCCCAGCCCACGTGCCATCTTGCCCACTCAAGGGGGCTCCACAAGATCCAGCCCAGCTTTTGAGTTGAGGCTGGAGCCCAAACAGTTCTTCTGTTGAGATTCCAAGACTTTCCTTTGCACCAACACTGTAGCCCAACACAGTTCCTGGTATAGCATCAAAAACGGTCAGCATGTATAAAAGTCAGGCTACAGCCAGTCTGCAATGAATGAGGGGCTGTCCCAGCTGCAACATCGTACTGACAGTCAATAGATAGTGATTTTTTAAAAAGATCTTCCTTCTTACATAATTCATTTCATTTTAAAGCAAGCATTAACTGAAAGAGTTGTATTTAATAGAGCTTTACAAATCATTTGGAGGTCTCAAAGCACCTCACAAGTCGTGAAATACTTTTGAGGTGTATTCATGGCTATAAAGTGGGAAAGTGTGGCAGCCAATTTGCACACAACATGATCCCAAAAACCCCAATGAGATGATGGCCAGATAATCGGTTTTAGTTGGTTGAGGGATACAATTTGGTCAGGAGACTTGGTACCCTGTTCTTCTTTGAAATAGCGCCATGGGATCTTATATGTCCACTCAAGTGGGCAGACAAGGACTCAGTTTAACGTCTCATGCAAATGACAACACTGCTGACAATGTAGCACTCCCCCAATACTGAACTGGAGTGACAGCCTGGATTACGTGCTCAGGTCTCTGGAGTGGGACTTGAACCTAAACTTCTAGAGAAAATGTTACAACTGAACTATGGCTAACACTGAAAAGGAGAAAGAAAGGCTGGGGAGATTACTTTCCACCAAAGCCTTATGCTTTCTGATGATGGATAAGATGACTTTAAATACCAAATAAAAACCCCAAAAATTATATATATGTAGAGACACTTCTCAGGCATAAAACAACTGTAAAAGACTGATGATCAAAGGGTTACACTATAAAATATGTAACTCACCACAATGCACAATCACCTACCTGTGCAAGCAAAGTTTTGAGGGACAGAAGGCGTCCCTGACTGGCTGCCTCATGTAGGGGTGAACGGTCAGCCCAGGAACCTGTTCAAGAAGAAAATAAAATGATAAATAAAATAGGTAGTCAGAGTGGGATAAAAGTTCTGGTGAAGGGAGTTTCTATTACATGTCATTTGTAGTGTCAAAACATATCTCATCCAATAAGAGGGGAAAAAAAAATCTGTTAACATTTATTGCACTTCAAGATAGTTTAGTAAGTGAATTAAATAAGTAAACACTTTGTGACAACGTCAATTTTCAATTTTTCCTACAAAGGTATGTTGAGATGCACCAAGCAAGATCACATTTATTGGTCACACCAATGAAATAAACAAAAGTTATATTTTTGGCAATGTGCAGTATGAGCTCTCAATTGATTTACTGTGAAACCAAGCCCATTATTTCTGCCAAATGACTGATTTTAAAATTTCCCACAATGCAGTGATTGCATCCACGGTAGCATAAATTATTTTGTTTAATGCATGAGCTAAATCAAAACAAGTAGGCTGGGAAGGCAATAACTCCATATCAAGTCATACAGACTCGAGACGTTAACTCTGTTTCTCTCTCCACAGATGCTGTCGGACCTGCTGAGTTTTTCCAGCATTTTCTGTTTTTATTTCGGATTTCTAGCATCCGTGGTATTTTGCTTTTAACTCTGTGCCATTGTCGTTGCTGCATTCGTCAGCTAACGGGCCATTCAACTTCATGCTGACTGTGGATACACTTACGCTGCAGGTCATTTAAGTGAATATATTTGTGTTTTATTTCTATGCAGCTAAAAGAAAGTTGTTGAGATCACTGGGGATATTAAAGTGATATGTCACTGCAAAAGATGCATTTGGTAAATTCCAGCGGTTTGATAAATTCTGCTCCTGAAATTATTTTCTGAACAATAATGAATTCAGGCACTCATCAATAAAGTTATAACAGAGATTTGAGGAGTATAGGCTTGATTCTGCAATCTCACATTCTTGGTGGGGGGATGGGGATCATGCTCACAGGAAAGGCAGTTTGGACATATGTCTACAATATTATAACCCTGATTCTTCAACCTCTGACTGCTGTTCTGTACGGGGAATGTAGGTTCATGGAACTATATCTTATGTCTTTGTTGGATGTTGTCAAAATAGAAGTCGATGCAACAAAACGATTACTGTGCTTCTCTATTACAGAGATAATCTAGTGCTTATCCCCATCCTCAGTTTTCTCCCTTTCGAGTGCTGCTCTGCTATGTACTGACACGCTTCTGATACCTTATACAAGCGGCCATCCTTCATGTTTTATGCCTAGCCAGTGAATATTAATATTCATAGGCAAATTGACCCTCAATGCTGAGACCAATTCCCTCCTTACCTAATATCGCTGTTAGAGCAGGGATTACTGGACGGCAAACAGACACAGGAACTGCAGCTGACTTTCCCACTACTCTAATTCAGATAAACTGAAGTCAACTGCAATTTGCCTGTTGCCTGCCTGCGATGAGCTAAATGAGCACGGAGTAGTAAATCAAACCTAGGATCCTCCTGGCCTACACGGGATAGCATTACATTGTGCAGTAAGCCTCAGAGATCTGCAGTTTTTAACATAATCTGCTCTGTTCAATTTAATGAGATGAAAAGAGGCTGGGAATAACATAAGAACAGGAGTAGGCCCTCGAGCCTGTCACGATATTCAATTAAATTATGGCTGGCTTGTCCTGGTTTCAAATTCACTTTCCTGCTTGCTCCATCTCTCAAAGCCTTTATTGAATAAATCCATCAATCAGTTTTGAAATTTTTAATTGGGCTGGGCTTAACAGCCCTTTGAGGGAAAGAATTCCAGATTTTCTCTACTCTTTTTGTGTGAAAAAGTGCTTCCTGACAACACAATGTTGGAAGGGGCCCATTCCGGTGATCCAAAGCAGATTTAATCTTAAGCATCAGTCTGAAACTAGTTCCAAATCATTTCAACACCTGCTCACTGTAAGTTCGGGATGCTTGAATGATAAGTGACCTCAATTATTTTTTACAGGGTAAGAAAGTAGGGATAAGACCAACAAAACTGTATCACAAAATTAGCATCTGACTGTCCCCTCAACACCCTGCACTTGATACATTTATATGGCACACTCTTTTCCCGTGGTACATTTTTCTATTAATGAACCAGGGGAAACATAACAAATAACTGGACACACAAAACAAACCTGAATCAATATCCAAGATAACCCCTGCTGCATTCCAGACCATAGCATGCTCCATCGCAAGTTGATGCATCTATGGGATTATTTACAAAGGAATATGTTAAGATTTCAGAATTCCTACACACTGTAACTTTGGCTCCATGATGTGATGTTTTCTCAAAATTTTATATATACAAGCCTCACACTTAAAAAAAAATTAAACAATCTACTGTCTAGATTTGAGGATCCTCGTCTTCCATGTTCTGATTATAGCCAAACAGAGTAATTATGTCCCACCCCTACCATTGGCACCACTTCTATCAATAAATATTTATTTTTGCCATTGGGAGTTGTAATGAGACCTTTCACCTGTAATAAAGTGCATGTCTATGTATGGGTGTTTGGCACATTAATGGCCATTTGGGGCTGAGGCACTTAGACACTGACTGGGTCCTGAAGATAAATTCTCTGTCCCACTATAGCTGTCACTTCTGCTGATAAAAGTACTTTTTTCCTTTTGTTCGTGGGATGTGGGTGTCGCTGGCCAGGCCAGCATTTATTGTCCATCCCCTAATTGCCCTTGGGAAGGCGGTGGCGAGTAGCCTTAGGGTAGGTTTGGACTTTTTTGTAATCGTGAAAAATGAGAGATAGGCAACCAGCAGTCCGTCTAACATCTCTCGCAGTTTTTATTTTGCTTGAGGCCAGTGGAAATTAGATTATTTCCCTGTTTTAGCCTACCACACAAAGTCAAAAGCTACTCAGTTGAGTCTGTGTTTACATTTGAGGGAGAAAGAAGCCTAATTATTGCTGCAAAATGTTCTTTTCAATGAGATTTGGTCAGAGAAGTAACACCAGCTTCTTTTAGTCATATTATTTGTTGCCTTTCATATTGTTAAAAGAGGAGAAAAGAAGGCTGAACCCTTAAAAAGTGCCCACCCCAACTTTAGCCAATAATCCTATTCCCTAAACTACAACATTGTGGTAGCTGGTGGTGTCACAGCAGTGGATTACAGCACTGAATTAGTTAAGGGCATATTGCACTTTTTAAGGAAGACCTGTTTTTTAAACAGACAGACGGGCAAAGATGGCTGAGAGTGAAAAGAGCAACTTTCTGGAAAATTCCTGTGTGGATTAGACTTGACTGACTAGTCCCAAGAGAACACAGAATGTCACACCCAAAAAAGGTGTCAAGGCCTACTTCAAACAGAGATACTTGACAGGAAAATGTGAAATACAAAAGACTGAACTTTAATCTCCTGTGGTTGTGGAGACAATGGAGAGTAATTGCCACATCTCAGCAGACATCCAAACCCATCTCTTGTTGAGTTATATCTCAGAATGTGGAACTAAAAGAAAACGGACTCTGGGCGTAAAACATGTTTGTTTTTTCCTTCCAGGAGTACACAAGGAAATGGGTTAAAAAGCTAGCTGCAGGACTGATCTGTGTGTGCTAGTGTTCTAGTGTGCTAGTGTTCTAGTGTGCTAGTGTTCTAGAGTGCTAGTGTTCTCACGTGCTAGTGTTCTAGCATGCTAGTGTTTTAGTATGCTAGCGTTCTAGCATGCTAGTGTTCTAGTGTGCTAGTGTTCTAGAGTTCTAGTGTGCTAGTGTTCTAGCATGCTGGTGTTCTAGTGTGCTAGTGTTCCAGAGTGCTAGTGTTCTCATGTGCTAGTGTGCTAGTGTTTTAGTGTGCTAGTGTTCTAGTGTGCTAGCGTTCTAGCATGCTGGTGTTCTAGTGTGCTAGTGTTCTAGAGTGCTAGTGTTCTAGTGTGCTAGTGTTCTAGCATGCTAGTGTTTTAGTGTGCTAGTGTTCTAGTGTGCTAGCGTTCTAGCATGCTGGTGTTCTAGTGTGCTAGTGTTCTAGAGTGCTAGTGTTCTAGTGTGCTAGTGTTCTAGCATGCTAGTGTTTTAGTGTGCTAGTGTTCTAGTGTGCTGGCATTCTAGCATGCTGGTGTTTTAGTGTGCTAGTGTTCTAGCATGCTGGTGTTCTAGTGTGCTAGTGTTCTAGCATGCTAGTGTTTTAGAGTGCTAGTGTTCTAGTGTGCTAGTGTTCTAGTGTGCTAGTGTTCTAGTGTGCTAGCATTCTAGCATGCTGGTGTTCTAGTGTTCTAGAGTGCTGGTGTTCTAGTGTGCTAGTGTTCAAGCATGCTAGTGTTTTAGTGTGCTAGTGTTCTAGTGTGCTAGTGTTCTAGTGTGCTAGTGTTCTAGCATGCTAGTGTGCTAGTGTGCTAGTGTTCTAGTGTGCTAGTGTTCTAGTGTGCTAGTGTTCTAGCATGCTAGTGTTTTAGTGTGCTAGTGTTCTAGTGTGCTAGTGTTCTAGTGTGCTAGCATTCTAGCATGCTGGTGTTCTAGTGTGCTAGTGTTCTAGTGTGCTAGTGTTCTAGCATGCTAGTGTTTTAGTGTGCTAGTGTTCTAGTGTGCTAGTGTTCTAGCATGCTAGTGTGCTAGTGTTCTAGTGTGCTAGCATTCTAGCATGCTGGTGTTCTAGTGTTCTAGAGTGCTGGTGTTCTAGTGTGCTAGTGTTCAAGCATGCTAGTGTTTTAGTGTGCTAGTGTGCTAGTGTTCTAGTGTGCTAGCATTCTAGCATGCTGGTGTTCTAGTGTGCTAGTGTTCTAGTGTGCTAGTGTTCTAGCATGCTAGTGTTTTAGTGTGCTAGTGTTCTAGTGTGCTAGTGTTCTAGCATGCTAGTGTGCTAGTGTTCTAGTGTGCTAGCATTCTAGCATGCTGGTGTTCTAGTGTTCTAGAGTGCTGGTGTTCTAGTGTGCTAGTGTTCAAGCATGCTAGTGTTTTAGTGTGCTAGTGTTCTAGTGTGCTAGTGTTCTAGCATGCTAGTGTTTTAGTGTGCTAGTGTTCTAGTGTGCTAGTGTTCTAGCATGCTAGTGTGCTAGTGTTCTAGTGTGCTAGCATTCTAGCATGCTGGTGTTCTAGTGTTCTAGAGTGCTGGTGTTCTAGTGTGCTAGTGTTCAAGCATGCTAGTGTTTTAGTGTGCTAGTGTGCTAGTGTTCTAGTGTGCTAGCATTCTAGCATGCTGGTGTTCTAGTGTGCTAGTGTTCTAGTGTGCTAGTGTTCTAGCATGCTAGTGTTTTAGTGTGCTAGTGTTCTAGTGTGCTAGTGTTCTAGCATGCTAGTGTGCTAGTGTTCTAGTGTGCTAGCATTCTAGCATGCTGGTGTTCTAGTGTTCTAGAGTGCTGGTGTTCTAGTGTGCTAGTGTTCAAGCATGCTAGTGTTTTAGTGTGCTAGTGTTCTAGTGTGCTAGCGTTCTAGCATGCTGGTGTTCTAGTGTTCTAGAGTGCTAGTGTTCTAGTGTGCTAGTGTTCTAGTGTGCTGGCATTCTAGCATGCTAGTGTTTTAGTGTGCTAGTGTTCTAGCATGCTGGTGTTCTAGTGTGCTAGTGTTCTAGCATGCTAGTGTTTTAGTGTGCTAGTGTTCTAGTGTGCTAGCATTCTAGCATGCTGGTGTTCTAGTGTGCTAGTGTTCTAGTGTGCTAGTGTTCTAGCATGCTAGTGTTTTAGTGTGCTAGTGTTCTAGTGTTCTAGTGTGCTAGTGTTCTAGCATGCTAGTGTTTTAGTGTGCTAGTGTTCTAGTGTGCTAGCATTCTAGCATGCTGGTGTTCTAGTGTTCTAGAGTGCTAGTGTTCTAGTGTGCTAGTGTTCAAGCATGCTAGTGTTTTAGTGTGCAAGTGTTCTAGTGTGCTAGCGTTCTAGCATGCTGGTGTTCTAGTGTTCTAGAGTGCTGGTGTTCTAGTGTGCTAGTGTTCTAGCATGCTAGTGTTTTAGTGTGCTAGTGTTCTAGTGTGCTAGCGTTCTAGCATGCTGGTGTTCTAGTGTTCTAGAGTGCTAGTGTTCTCGTGTGCTAGTGTTCTAGCATGCTGGTGTTCTAGTGTTCTAGTGTGCTAGCGTTCTAGCATGCTGGTGTTCTAGTGTTCTAGAGTGCTAGTGTTCTAGTGTTCTAGAGTGCTAGTGTTCTAGTGTGCTAGTGTTCTAGTGTGCTAGTGTTTTAGTGTGCTAGTGTCCTAACGTGCTAGTGTTCTTGCGTGCTAGTGTTCTAGTGTGCTAGTGTTCTAGCGTGCTAGTGTTCTAGAGTGCTAGTGTTCTAGTGTGCTAGTGTTTTAGTGTGCTAGTGTCCTAACGTGCTAGTGTTCTTGTGTGCTAGTGTTCTAGTGTGCTAGTGTTCTAGTGTGCTAGTGTTCTAGCATGCTGGTGTTCTAGTGTTCTAGAGTGCTAGTGTTCTAGTGTGCTAGTGTTCTAGAGTGCTAGTGTTCTAGTGTTCTAGTGTGCTAGTGTTTTAGTGTGCTAGTGTCCTAACGTGCTAGTGTTCTTGCGTGCTAGTGTTCTAGTGTGCTAGTGTTCTAGCGTGCTGTGAGAGTCACAGCAGCAGAAGATCAGCAAGGCGCCCCTGCAGCTTGCAGGCAAAAGTTTTTTTTTCTCCCTTTGTTGCTGGAGGCAAGTCAGCAAAGCCTATATATCTAAGTGATGGTGTGCCAATGTACGTTGGTGCTCTACTGAGTTTCGGCACCAAGTGGTACTGCGTAGGCTTATCTGGAGTTTCTCACCACCTGCCAGGTGAAGCTATCAAACAGAAAGCTGATCACATTGAAGAGAGCAAAGGGATGATCAGATAACAAAGTTGCCCCTGTGGGTATTCTTGGTTAACCCCCGGCAGGTGTTCCATAGCAACATTGTCTGGGTGCAGATTCCACATTTCCCTTCCATTGGTTGCAGATTAACTAGTGGGAGAAACTAAAGCACGAACCTTTGTTCAAAGGGAGGGGAGAAATATTTTAAAACTCCAAAACTAGCTGTGGGTTCCTAGATTCAGGGTAGTTTGGGAGAAATTTAAAAAACGAGCTCGGAACGACACACACATATTAAAAATTGAAATGAATTTTTTAAAAAGCTGAAAATTTTAGGAAACGAAATGCTACAAATGCACAGCAGCTCAGGAAACACCTGGAAGAGAAGGATAGCTTAATGAATCGAATGAGATAAATTATGTTCTTTTTTTAGTTTGAAAAATATACATTCTCTTACTGAAACAGAATGGAATACAGTAAAATGGGAGTTATGGAGTTAGGTTTCATTTAGTGTGTTGGTCTCGTGGCTTATCCATGCTGGCAAAGTTTCCCTGCTAGCATGAGTAACTCTGGTCTGACTCAGGTAGGTTACTTCAAAACTACTTTATTTGCACTATTTCTGAGCTCCTAGGTAGGCACATCTCTCTGAGGTACAGGCTATTCCATCTGTTCTCCAGAGTCTCCAGCACATAACTGCTGATGTCACTATTACATCACAATACACATTTCCATAACTATTAACCCATTGTACTACAGGTTTGACTCCAACTGAGGTGCCTATTTACCCTGAAGGGTATATTGCTAAATTGAATGAATGCTGTCAAAAGTACTGGATCGTGATGCAGAATTTTCTCTTGTGTGCAGTGAAAACAATTCAGCAGAAGCCTCTTCTCGTGGTCACAATTCAAGCTGCCTGAAGGGGTGGTAGAGGCAGGAACCCTCACAACATGTAAGAAGTATTTAGATGAGCACTTGAAATGCCATAGCACACAGGGCTATGGGTCAAGTGCTGGAAAATGGGGTTAAAATGGATAGGTACTTGATGGCCGGCACAGACACGATGGGCCGAAGGGCCTGTTTCTGTGCTGTATAACTCTATGACTCAATGACTGTCAGAAACGTAAACATTAATAGTATCAATAGAAGCTCGCAATCACTGGGATTAAAAGCTAGCCCATAAAAAACTACTAAAGAGTAAATGTTATTAGTGACTGCATGGATAATTTTGAAGGCAAAGCTTTATTCTACTTATAATCCAAATTTAGAGCAACATGAACTTGGATAAGACTTCATTCTAAAATCTAGCAAGCATAATTCTTTCCTTAGATAATGCACCTGACTGCTTTTGGAGTTCAAATAAAAGTAAGGTTTCGATTAGGTGGCAAAAAAGGTTAAAAATACATAAAATATACACCTTCAATCTAGTCAAATATACGTGAAAAATGCACTGAAGAACATTTTATACACTGAATGCCATCAATGAGGAAATTTCACAGTCTAGTCACAACATCATATTTGCAAAGTAAGCATTTCTTGTAGATGATTTTTTAGGTGTGTTTTAAATCATTAAGGAAGCAACTCCAAAAAGGTTCCCACTTCTTACTAGTCCAAGCACGACATCAACAGTCTAGAGCCATGACTCGAATCAGCTCCCAGGTCTGACACAAACAGTTTTTTGTGGTGCCAAGCAAGACATCAGCTATACGCAATGGCTGCAGGCCGCTGTTGCTACAAGGCCTTTTGGCTGAAGGGGCAGCTGCTTGTGCTATATTTAGAAGCCGAGCTCATGTAGCTTCAACTAACAGATCATTTTCACAGCATTTGGTGACAGGCACAGAAGCCACGGCCTTCTGTAAGCTGTGATTATATAAAATACACGGTGCAATAACAATTAGCTCTACATTTGTTACCCGTACCACCTTTCCCAAGATCTGGACATGCTACCTAGATCTCCATCTCCCCACGGCACCTCAGACCAGGAGTAAGATTCCCAGTTAAGATTCATATCCACACCAATTCTCCCTCAGACTCTGCCCCCTTTCTGTCAACAGGCAGGCTGTCATCAGGATTCCCCATTTAAAATGAACTTTGACCCTTCACAAGCTTAGTTATGAAAACCGTGGACTGAATTTTTCAGCAGGTGAGCTCGGTGGGAATGGGTGAGGGCGGACGCGGAGCCGCTTGCTGCCCGCGATCGGCTCCCCGTCGCCATTTTACATGAAAGGGCCAATTAAGTATGACGCGAACCACAGCGCTCAGCGCTATCTGTGCAGGCGGGGAGAGGAAGAGGGCTTCAATCTCCCTGAGGCACGGAGCTGCCTCAGGGAGATTGAAGGGCTTTTGAAATTATTAAATAAATAGAGTAAAACTTTAACTACACATGACACGGGACATGTTTTGATATTTCGGAAGAATTATTTATTTAATCAATAAAAGCTTTAGGAAACCTCATTCTGCTCATGGATGAGGTTTCCCAAAAAATGTGAAGGCCGCTTGGCCTGCCCGCCAACCTTTAGGTTGGACGGGCAGCATTAACAATTACATTAATTACGTCCTTAATGGCCTTAATAGGTTGTTTAAATATCAGCGCACGCCCGCCGAATGAAACATTGTGATGACATCAGGACGCAGGCCTGACGTCATCGCGCATCATTTTATGCGTTGGCCTGTCGGGCCCGCCCCCGCACGCCGACTGAAAATTTCAGGCCCATATTGCCACACTTGACATGTTAGAGTCAAGGAATTATACAGCACAGAAACAGGCCCTTCGGCCCATCGTGTCCATGCCAGCCAAGAATCCAAATAAAGCCCATCTGAAGGGCATCTTGGAAAAAAAGGAGTGTGAACAATTAACCATTTCAGAGCTGGCAAATTTGAGTTCCACTCTCTAACTACTGGGTCTTACATCTGGTATTGTACTCACGTCCAGACAGAGTCACCACTGGTTTAGTGGTACTTTCCCATCTCTGAATCAGAATTGTTGGGTTTGGGCCCCACTCCAGGCAGTCCTGGCGAGCAGGGACTCTGAATACTGGTTTGCCATAGGTGATACTTGAGTCCATTTCGAGTCTCTCTTGCGCGCCCACCACCCCCATCCCCTCCACACATGGTAAAGCTTTGTAGCCTCAGTTGCAGCTTCCATAGGAGAAGATAGAAACCACATGTAAGGCAGTAGGGATTCACCCCAGCTATCTCGCCCTGGTAAATAAGTCAAAACAGGACATCTTACATATTGCACTTATTCTTTAAGTTGCTTAAGTATTAGGCAGCTTCTAAAACTAAGTTGAAAAATGTTTAAGAATAACAGGTACCTGATTCCATTAACATACAAGACAGTTGTTCCCTTTAATCCCTGCACTCTGGAATTCCTGCCCCCAACCCACCTCCTTTACCATATCTATTTACCATATTTAATATATTTTTCTTTTACCACCTATTTCTATTATTATTTTTAAATGTATTTCCATCCATTGTTTTATCTCCACCTTTTAGCCTATTTCGATCCCTTCCCCCCACCCCACCCCCACTAGGGCCATCTGTCACTTGCTCATTCTGCTTTCCACCCTTAATGTCACCATTAGCACATCCCTTAGCACCATCAACACCTCTTTGTCCTTTTGTCAATGACATCTTTGGCAATCCTTTGCCTCCACCTATCACTGGCCCTCTATCCAGCTCCACCTGTCCCACCCCCACCTTAAACAGCTTATATTTCACCTCATTTCTATTTCTCTTCAGTTCTGATGAAGAGTCATTCGGACTCGAAACATTAACTCTGTCTTCCTCTCCACAGATGCTGTCAGACCTGCTGAGGTTTTCCAGCTATTTTTGTTTTTGTTTCAGGTTTCCAGCATCCGCAGTATTTTGCTTTTATCCTTGACCATATCACTGCCCGTCCCTGAAAGCCCCTTCAAAAGCTCTCTCATTGGCAACATCCTCAGTCACATCCTATAATATGTGCCCCAGTTCTTGCTCAATGTCAGGTCACATCTCATCACGCTTGTGAAAGTTTCGGAAAGGCTTCTGAAGGTGGGAGGAACATAGCAATGCAGATGGGTTAGGGAAGGAAATTCCAGAATGCAGACAACAATGGCAAAAAATGTCTTGATTGTTAGTGGCATGAGAACATTTCTATACTTGAGACACCTTGCCACAAGAAAAAAAAGACTTTCTATAGCACTTTTCGTGGTGTGAACCCAAAGCATCCAATAAAGTCCTTTTGAAATGTAGGGGAGGGAGGATCTTATGCAGCCCACAAGAATGGGAAATGTGCTGTCTGGGGTGACTTAGTTGAGCAGGATGTGAAATTTTGATTTCCCAATGGTGGGTTGAGATCAGAGATAAAGTTAGCAGCGCGTTTGTGGCTTGTAGAGCATTACACCGGCCTGTGCCGGGTTTGTACTTGTAAGACATTTGCATGCTATAAATATTCATTAGCGTGAAACAGGTTTCAATAAAGCCATACCCTCGGGATAAAGTCAGCGGCGCACGAGAATCTTGTGGCACCCAGTTCACAATCGTTTAAAAGCGGCATGCACCAGTCAGCATTTGTGCAGTGTGCCAGGTCAGCAGCTTTCCTTGTTTAACTCTACAGCACAATGGAGGGGAGCAGGTGAATGCCAGCTTGCATAGAGGCTCGGGACTGGTATGGGTAAGCCAGTGCTGGGAGGTGGTGTGGTGGTTGTAGAGTGGGGTCAGAGGCATGGAGGAGTGGAAGAGAGATCCAGAGGAGGCCAGAGGGTGTAGTCAGGGCATTTTTAAAAAGATATCCAGAGCAATCAGTGTCAGGCTGAACACCTTCAGGAAATCCAGGCCTTCATGTGGCCTAACCGTACGTGAACCACTGCAAGGAGAGCCTGATCCTACAGTTCATTTCCACTACCTGGCCAGCCTCTTCCTAATCACCCTCCTCCCCCTTTAAACTCTTAACTGGGCCTGTAGCCGGTGATGCACTGGTCTAAAATTCCAAGTCTGCCAGCGAGCTCCTTTAGAGATGTCTAACAGGTATCTGAGTTGCTCTGATCTGATACAAGTCAGGCCCAAGGCCCAGAATCAGGTACCTATCTGCAGGCACAGGTAGCATTTCCTGCATTCGGCTAGTGTTGATAAATGGTTTGTATCATCATGAGGCCAACATATCTTTGCCGTTCCCCACTAGAAACAGAATCTCTGTTTCTGTCCCCACTGGAACATCCAGGGTCAGAGCTAGGTCAGCTATGTTAAAGACTCAGTGGACCCCACCCCCCCCATCAATAGGAGCACATGTTTGGTGGGGTGGAGCAATATGTGGTAGAGTACTTCCAAATGACAATGCCAAGGCTGAGTCCCACCAGAAGTTACTTACAATGTAGACAATCAGAATTCTATGTTACTGGGCAATATAAAACATGTAAAGAATGAATAACGGTATCGTTCAGACCAGGACGCAGCTTGAAAACTCAGAACGAGCCCCATTGGTGTCCCTAAAAGGACTGGTGTGGAGATCGGAAGCTTTTCTGGCAGGACCACCTCCTTGTGTCATTGTTGTGATTTGTGCCTCAGGGATATGCAAAGATGACACCATTTCCATCAAAAGAGGAGTTTTGATTACAGTGTTTTTAAAATGTCTGCTCTCTCATGCTTACAATTCCTTGCTTCAGTTTAGTTTCTGTTTCTCGGTAAACACGCCCAGGCTTGACGAATAGCACAGAGAACAGCCAAAAGATACACATGATTGGTCGTTACATGCTCCCACTGGGTGTGTTTTCAGCAAGGGGGGGCATGTAAAATAGGTCGGGTGGCTAGCCCACCATCTTCCTGCCCAACCCCCGACCCAGTTCCCACAATACGCTAAGTGGGTGGGTGCCAAAATTGGCATCCCACCCACCATATTTAAACAAATAATAAAAGGTCAATTAGGCTTTTTAACACACCAAAATATGATTGGCGTGGGTAGTTGGGGCAGGAGTAGGCAGGCCGTGTTTTAAGGCCTTCATGAGAAAAGTTAGGAACAGGGGAGGAAACCTCATTTGTTGGGGGGGTGGACTGTGTACATTGGGGCCACACCCCAAAAACTGTCAACCGACCTCCCTTCCGTGCTGCCTGACCTACATAACTGGCTCCTCACCGTACCCCACCCCCGAGCGCTAGGGTCCCTCCCCATGCTAAAACCCCGGGATTTACCTATCCTGGGCAGTCCGCCCTACTCCAGGCTTCTTCATGCAGCCCCAGCAGCAGCCACTTCTGAGTTCTGGTGCTGCCAGGGCTGATAGACTGCCCACCAATCAGCTACCAAGGGAACTTCTGGCTGACTTTCTTTCTGGGCTGAGCAATCTGCCCCCTCTGCCCCGCTTCCTACCATAAAATGCAGCCCACGTAAACACCAAACAATTGCGTGCCACAATGATGTCAAGGGCCTTCTGTGAGGCAAATCGAGTTTCCAGCTGATTTGATTCCGCACAGGAATGTCGGATGGTTCTGTAGCAGTTGTGACCATGAGTTTCTGCGTCCCCACCTGCTTTATTCCATCACCCTCCCACTCATCAAACTTCTCCTGCTTGACTTATCCCCATTGTGGCTTAGATCCTAAGGAAACCCGGCGGGGGGTGGGGAGGGGGGGGGGTGCTTTTAATGTAACAGGCTTAACACCCTGCTCAAAGCACAGAAATGGGAATAAGAAACAAGGCTGCTGAGTTTCTTTTATTTATTCATGGGATGCCAGAGTCGCTAGCTAGGCCAGCATTTGTTGCCCATCCCTAATTGCCCTTAAGAACTGAGGGCATTTAAGAGTCAACCACATTGCTGTGGGTTTGGAGTCACATGTAGGCCAGACCAGATAAGGACAGCAGATTTTCCCCTCCCTAAAGGACATTAGTGAACCAGATATGTTTTTACAACAATTGTCAATGGTTTTCTGGTCACCATTAGACTTTAAATTCCAGATTTTTTTTTAAATTAAATTCAAATTTCACTATCGACCATGGTGGGACTTGAACCCAGGGCCCTAGAGAATCACCCTGGGTCGCTAGATTACGGGACCAGTGACAATACCACTATGCCACCTAGTTCCGTGTAATTTAACTTTAGGAACTTTACTCTTCGCGACTTTACTCTGCCTGGAAAACTCTCAGAATATAAGATGGTCACCGAGTAATCAAATAGAGAAACTTCTTTACCCAGAGAGTGATGAGGATGTGGAATTCACAATCGCTGGGAGTAAATGAGGTGGCTAGTTTAGACGCATTTAAGGGGAAGCTAGACATGAGAGAGAAGTTCTGGGTGGAGGGTTATGCTGATATAGTTAGTTGAGGAGGGATGGGCTGAGGCTCAATCAGACCATAAATTCATAAATGCTGCCATGCTTTGGCCAAATGGCCTCTTTCTGTGAAGTATAACTTGTGTAATTGTGTAATAAAAAAAAATCTCTGGCTCTGAAACTGCGATTGTAGGATCTTAGCATGCAAGTGCTTAATGGCAGTCTGTCTAATTCCTGTATCTGTAATTCTGACGCAGGCATTAGCCATTGATCAAGTAGGGGTAATGCTAAAAATAACAAGTGTGGAATTTCAGACTAAAGTGTGCATATGCTGAAAATTAGTGGCGGGGGAGAACAACCGGAGAGCTAATTTGTATAGTTGGTAAATGATAAAAGAGGCAATGCCCACTGGCAAGTGAACTCCTGTCATCGCTGCTCCTGTTGGAATTCAATATGAGGCTGAATTTTCAGGCCCGCCCCCCCCACAAAAAATCAGGAATGGAAGTGAAGGCATGGGGCCTGGAAATTAGGGTGATAGAGAGGACTTCAAACAAAATAGTGAGGGGCAGGGATCATATGAGATGAGATGTGGTAAATTAAAGGGAAACAGCGAGATAATAAAACAGAGTAGCGATTTGGGTAATGATGACCAGAGTGCGACAGGAAGGCAAAGAGAGTACAAACTTAAGGAGTGTACCAGCAGATAAGGCCAGAAATTGCAATAATGGTAAAAAGACAGAGTTAAAGGCATCTGAATATGTACAGCATTCATAATAAAGTGGATGAATTGTTAGCACAGATAGAAATGAATATATATGACCTGTTAACCATTACAGAGACGTGGTTGCAGGGTGACCAAGGCTGGGACCTGAATATTGAAGGGTATTTGACATTTCAAAAAGATAAGAAGCTAGGAAAAGGTGGTGGGGTGGCTCTGTTAATTACGGATGTCATTAATACAGGAGTGAGAGCTAACCTTAGCTTGAAAGAACAAAATGTAGAATCAGTTTGGGTGGAGATAAGAAATAGGAAAGGGAAGATGTCAATTGTGGGAACAGTTTATAGGTCCCCGACAGTAGTTACACTGGTGTACAGAGTATACAGGAAGAAATAAATGGGGCATATAAAAAAAGGTACTGCAATAATCATGGGTTACTTTAATCTACATGTAGATTAGGTGAATCAGATTGGCAAAGATAGCCTGGAAAATGAGATCAGTGAGGGTATTCAGGACATTGTCTTACAGTAGTACATTCTAGCGCCAAGCAGGGAGAGAGCTATTCTAGACCTGGTAATGAGCAAGCAGACAGGATTAACTAGTAACCTCATGGTGAAGGAACCTCTAGGTGACAGCGATCATAGCAAGGTAGAATTTAACGTTCAGTTTGAAGGGGAGAATTATGGATCTAAGACTAGCATATTAAGCCTTAACAAAGGTACTTATCAGGTTATGAAAGCAGATCTAGCTGCAGCAAACTGGGAAACTAGGTTATAAGGTATAACAGCAGGGATGCAGTGACAGACTTTTATGGAGATATTTAATAACTCTCAGCAAAGGTTTATCCCAGTGTGAAAGAAAGACTCTTTGAGAAGGTTGCATCATCTGTGGCTGAATAAGGAAGTTAAGGATAATACCAAATTGAAAGAGGCACTGTACAAATCTGAAAAGATTAGTGGTAAGTGAGAAGATTGGTCAGATTTTAAGAACCAGCAAAGAATGGCTAAAAAAAATTAAAGATGGATAAAGTAGAGAATGAGAGAAAGCTAGTTAGTAGTGTAAAAACAGATAGTAAGAGCATCTACAAATATTTAAATAGAAGAAGAGTAACTAAAGTTAGCATTGGTCCTCCAGAGAGTGAGTCTGGGGAATTCATAAAGGAAAACAAGGACATGGCGGAGGTGGAGGTATTTTGTCTCTGTCTTCACTGTGGAAGACTTAGAAAACTTCCTAAAGATACTTGAAAATCAAGAGGCGAACAGGAGGAAAGAATTTAAAACAATTATCATCATTAGGGAAAAGGTGCTGGGAAAACTATTAGGCCTAAAGGCTGACAAGTCCTCAGGACCAGATGACCTGCATCCTCAGGTCCCAAAGGAAGTGGCTGCAGGGATACCAGAGGCATTGGTTAGAATCTTCAGAAATTCTTTAAATCCTGGAAAAGTCCCAGCAGATTGGAAAATAGCTGATGTAACACCTTTGTTCAATAAGGAAAGGAGATAGAAAGCAGGAAACTATAGGCCAGATAGCCTAACATCTATCATAGGGAAATTGCTAGAATCCATTATTATGGAGGTTATGGCAGGGTACTTAGAAAATCATAATATGATCAGGCAGAGTCACACATGGCTTTGTGAAAGGGAAATTGTGTTTAACTAATCTATTAGAGTTGTTTGAGGAAGTAACAAACAAGGTGGCTAAAGGGGAACCTGTAGATGTAGTGCACTTTGATTTCCAAAAGGCATTTGATAAGGTGTTGCATTAAAAATTACTACACAAAATAAGAGTACATGGTGTAGAGGGTAACATATCAGCATTAGCTAACAGGAAGCAGGGTCAGGTTAAGTGGGTCCTTTTCAAGTCAGTAAGCTGTAACTAGTAGAGTTCCACAGGGATCAGTACTGGAGACTCAACTATTTACAATTTATACCAATGACTTAATGAATGAAGTAACCAAATGTATGGCAGCAAAATTTGCCAATGACACCAAGATAGGTAGGAAAGTGAGTTGTCAAGAGGAGGTAGAGAGTCTGAAAAGGGACATAGAGAGGTTAAGTGAGTGGGCAAAGATTTAGCGGCTGGAGTATAATGTGGAAAAATGTGAACTTATTGACTTTGGCAGGAAGAATAGAAAATCAGTATATTATTTAAATGGAGAGAGATTGCAGAACTCGGCAATACAGTGGGATCTGGGTGTCCTGATACATGAATCACAAAAACTTAGTATGCTGGTACAGCAAGTGATTAGGAAGGCAAATGGAATGAATGAATGAATGAAATGTTAGCTTTTATTGCAAGGGGAATGGAATATAAAAGTAGGGAAGTTTTATTGCAGTTGTAAGGAAGGACACCTGCCCCTAAAGCAGACAGGAGATTTTAATCATTAAGAACCTTGTTAAATTGCTGTAAAAAGAACATGTTGAAGCTTTTTGTCTTGCACTCATCAGGACACTTCGCAAGAATACCAATATAAGGGGAAAACAACAATTTATACTGTATGAGAAGAGAGTGCTGATTGGTTGGCAAGTGGATAAGTTGGCAAGTTGGCAGTAGAGGCATTGCCATGGAGAATGCATCAATAATGGTCACTGACAGTTAACTGCCAAGCATTGTTTGAAATTTAAACCAGGCAGTTTGACCCTGATTGGTCAAGGCATTGCCCTGAGGAATAAATCAGCGAATAGCTGCCACTTATTTTATCTAGCTGACTTGCCAACCATTCAGCATTATCTTCACCTGCAGTATAAATTGTTGTGTTTCCCTTGGTAGTTTTGCTGTGTCCTGATGAGTGCAAGACAAAAAGCTTTGATACGTCTCTTTTTTCACAATATTCAAGTTCTATACTATTAAGCAACTATTTGCAAACCTTGTTAAAGGTAAGTTTAGGAGGCTGATTGGGATTTTCCAGATGGCCTCCAGTTTCCCGACTTGACAGGGGGCAGATCAACTGCCTGGAGGTGGGCACCTAGTAAGTTTTTAAAAAGTGACTGAGAGGACACCTTCTTGTCGAGGCACAGTTGGGTGCTGCATTGGCTGCTTCAAGGGCCTGCCCACTGCCCTTAATTAGACAGGGAACCTTTCTTCATGTCAATCAAGGGCTCACACATGTGAAAATCTTAACTTTAATCAGTTCCCCTGGAGCCGGGTTTCTGAACCAAAAACTCAGCCGATTCCTGTTCCCACCTCTGTGGCAAATCTTCAGCCCATGAACTTTGATACTAACCAACCCTCACAACAACAACAGACAGGAGCGGTTCAGGGGGTAAGGATCAAATACAGGGAATGTGGCTTCAAAAGTATTGCGCAAGTACCTTCCGGCTGTTTTATGGGCGTCAAATAATGCGAGTTCAGAGCTTCCCGCCCCTGAGAGGTGGGACTCTTTATTTATGAATTTATTTAATTTGGGCCCCCACAACATAACTGGGAGCTGGATTTAAAACTGACCAGAGTCAGAAAACCTGACAGTACAAGGGAGGAAGCGGCTACTGACTCCACAAGTTAAGTGCCGGTCTCAGCTTCCTTTGTGGGCAGGAAGAGCACGAGTGCTGCTCTTTCGGTCCCTGATCTCCTAAGGTAGCCTTTGGCCTTCCCCAGCACCCCCTATTGCTGACTGACCACCCCCACCAACACCCCCCGCCCCCGGCTCTGATCATAGGCTTCTCCCTCTTCCTGATCACGGGGCGATCGCCAAGCTCCTGACTGCCGGTGACCCCAGGCTGTGGCCTCCTGTTGCTGCCGATTCTTCTTGCTCGCTAGCCAGGCTGTTCACTTGGCTGGCTGAGGGGCAACGTAGCTTAACAACTTTAACCAAGGCCGTGCCATTAAGATTGGCAGGATCTCTGCATCCCCAGCCTTGCTGGGTCCTTCTGCCCTTTCTGACCTCCCTTGATTGCAGCCTTCCCGTCCACCTCTGGGCCATGTTTTCGCTACATGGTATTCCCAGATTTTTGCTGATGCTTGGCAAATCACATTCCATGATTCTCCTGTTTATTTGCCTATAAAACCCAAAAATAAACAAGTGGATTTGCT